>NC_066847.1:22504836-22806503 GCF_001640805.2 Lates calcarifer | reverse complement strand
TCCACTTTAGAGGTGGAAGTTGAAGTGGAACACGTCACTGAGGCACCTTCTCCAGAAATCAGTAAAACAGATAGTGGGAAAGTTGTCCCACCTCTTCAGATTAAAAAGGTCTCCTCTCCTGGTAAACATAAAAGCTCAAAGCCATCCTTTTTAATTCAGCAAGTTAGTCCTGTGCCTGAACATAAAGAGGATGGACTGAAAGATCTAAGTGAAGTTAATGAGGATAAATCGTCATGTGTGGATGCTGAGGTCACACCAACTAGGAGACTAAGGAGGAGGACGTCAAGCCTTGATTCACCCCAAACAAAGCCTGTCACTCAAAAGCCAGTGACCACGCCGAAACGGAGACTTAGAACAAGTCCACAGGATGAAGACACTCCGCAGGTTCTCACTGAAGATTCTTCTCAGGTTTCAACTGAAGACTCCAGCTCACATGTTCTTCCTGAAAACTCTTGTCAGGTTTTGGCAGAGGAGCCCTCACAGGTGACAAGTATAAACTCCACTGAAGAACCTGATAAGGATTCTTCAAAGATCGCTGATGATTCCCCACAGGTGCCAGTTGAAATTTCTCCACATGAGGTGGAGAATGAGGTAGAACCACAGATAAAAGAGCCCAAACCATTGCCTGTGCCTTCCAAGCCTAGAAGATGTAGGAATAATAAATTGGGGAAAAAGAAGTCTGTTCAGAAGAAGAAGGCTGTTGTCTTCCCTGAAACCACTGTCAACACAGAGTTGGCTACAGATGAAGCTACTAACACAGAGTCTGAGCTAAAGGAAGATACTCAGCCTTTGGTAACAGAGGTAACTCAGCCAGAAACAAAAGATTGCACCCAGCCAGAGGCAAAACAGGACACTGTGTTAGTAGAAGAGGAGCAGATACAGCCACCAGTAAAAGAGGAAACAGACATTCAGTTGATAGATAGTCAACAGCCTTTGGTGTCAGAAAGTCAAGCAAGCGATCCAAAAACAATGTGCCTACAAAAGAAATCTTCCAAAAAAATAAAAAAGAGACGTAAAAGCTTGATTGGGCAGCGTCAGAAACACAGGCACAGGAGCAGAGATGGGAAGTTTGCTCCACTTAAATTATCTGAAAGTCAGAACATTGTTGAAGAGGATAGTGACATTTCTACCCCACTGGCAGCTACCACAACAGCACCAAGCTCCAAGCTTATTGGAGTACATAAAAAGTACAAAAACAGACAGTCGGGCCTTCAGTTTTTCGGGTCTAAAAGGCCAAAACCACAATCTAAAATCATTTCTAAGCTGATAGAAATAGAGCTTGAAAAAGATGGTTTGAAGCAGGAAGAAACAGACACATTAGTTGATGGGGGACAGCCAGATGTTGTAGACACCCAGCCTGGTAAATCAAAGTTTGTTAAAAACATCAAGCACTTCATCATGCCTGTCGTAAGTGCCAGATCCTCACGAGTGATCAAGACTCCGCAAAGGTTCATGGATGATGCTGGAATGTCCGTATTGCCTCGAAGAAACTCTCCGAAGAAGGGTGTGCAGCTGGGCTTGCAAATTCGTCCAGCAAAGAGGCGAGATGATGGGACAGGCAGAGCAATATCCCCTATCCTGCCAGTGGACGAGGAGGACATATTGAGTGAAGCTCAACTGGATGTCGATCTGTTTTCAGCTCAGGACCTAGATGACGACATTGATATAGCTGACAGCCTATTTTCTGAGAGAAAAACTGGCAAGAGTGAAAAGCAGAGGTCTCTTTTAAAGAACTCTAGTTTCAAGTGGCATATGCCAGAAGAGTCTAGCGAGGAAGTGTATACACTGGACAAAACTCCAGAGCGCAAATGTGAGGATCTGTTTTTATCTACACCAGTTGATAAGCCCACAGAACTATCTACTGACCTCCTGGATTCTCAGAAAAAGAAATGCTCCCCTAAGTTTAATAAACAAACAGCTCACCTCAAGATTTATCAAAGGCTAAAGAAGATGCACACGGTACTTCCCAAAAGCAAAAACATGACAGAGATGGATGGCATGAGTAAACCTCCCCCGCCCCCTGTTGATTTAGCAGAAGGACTTGATGACGAGGCCATGAGCATTAGCCTTAGGCAGCGGAGTACGAATGTGGAGAAGGACAAGTCTAAGCTCAAGATTGAAGACCTTGATTCTCCTGGAGTGGTGAGAAAAGTTTCTGTGTGTGTTAGGACTATGAACTCCAAGTCCCTTGCATTTCAGCAGGGTAAAGAGGAGGATTTAGTGGTGAAAGACACCGCCCCTGTTCGCTCAGGTAAGCAAAATGATTAAAAGCGTAAGATTATTAATTGCAAAGCAAACATGGCGAGACCTCATAATGGACCAGATACTGACATATATTATTTCATGTCCACAGGAGAGCTGCAGTCAGAACAGAACTCGGGCACAGGTGAAGGCGATTACCTTGGATCTGTGGAGAAGGGAGCTTCACAAAGAGCACGTCTCACTGGTGCAAATAAAAGAATGTTCAATCTGCTCAGGAAAGCCAAGGTCCAGCTCATTAAAATTGACCAGCAGAAACAGCTTAAGTCATCTGGGGTAAGGTCATGATCAGCACAAGCACATTTTCAGTCATTTAAGTCCTATGTAATAGAGCCTGTTACAGAACCTGTTACAGAAGAGGAAAACCTCATATAGAAACAAGTTGATGATACAAGGTGATTTTTTTAGTTTTCTGAGGCTTGTATTGATAATTTCTTTTGACCGTTAACCCTGCAGCTCTTATCTGGTCCGAGTGGCACCAGGTCTCGAGATGTGACCTCTAAGAGACAAAGGAGGAAGCAGAGGGTGCAGCCTGACGCTGATGTTCCAGTCAAGACAGAGCCACCTCAAGGACAAGTAAGTGGACAAATCAGTAGGCCCAAGGGGGAGAAATCGATCTGACTAAAAATCTTGTTTCTGACTAAGGTTTCACCGATGTGTACTTTTGCTTATTTAACCTACTGCTATGTAGGTAGAGAAAACATTTTCTATTTTTAGTGCACAGTGAGCCCCATGTCTCTTCACATCAGTGATTGTTCTTTAACCCCCACCCCCCCACTCCAGCAGCCGCAGCTCATCTCCCCACTGTGCCAGGAGTTCCGTAGAGCAGGAGGTCCACGAATCAAACATGTGTGTCGTGCAGCATCTGTGGTGCTGGGGCAGCCTCGAGCCTTGGTACCAGATGACATTCCCAGACTTAGCGCCTTGCCTCTGCATGAAAGAAGTGGCATTTCCCCGTCAGCCGAAACTAAAGGTAGATGTGACCTCACTGACAGACTAATCTTGATTTGCTGATTAAATTTCTTTTGACTTGAATGTGATGACTTGATGGCAGCATCAGTAGTGGCTATATTAGATTCAGCTTCTCAATCCGGACAGAGAATGGAGCAGGTTTTGATTAAGTTAGATTTCTATGATGAAAATGTTTCATATTTAAGTAGAGGAATGCATGGAGCTGGAATAATTTATTATCAGTGCATCTGTGTAGTGTATGAATCATTACATATCTACTATTACGCTGTTTGACACATTTATTTGTAAAATAAAAAAACAAATGCACTGCACCATAAACTGAGTTGTACTTCAAAGATTTATTGATAATTGATTTAAAACACCCATTACTCCAACTTAAAGTTGGTGAGTCATTTTTCAAACCAAAATTAATGCCCCCAAATAATCTGTCATTGAGAATGCATTTTGAAAAATTATGAACTACTTAAAAAAAACAAAATTTAACAACACGTGACTGGTATTTGTTTCCCATTGTTATTGTCTGTCATTTGTTGTTGCAGATGTTGGGTCTCCCTCAGAATCAGACAGTCCTGGGCTGTCAGATCCAAAGGTCACCAAGGCCAAAAAGCCGTCTAATTTCGTGAAACGGAAAGGGCTCGGGCCGTTCGGGTACCGATCTCGGAGGTGTGGGGTATGCAAAGGATGCAACCATGAGGACGACTGTGGCAAGTGCATGAACTGCCTTGACAAACCCAAGTTTGGTGGTCCCAATACCAAACGGCAGTGTTGTGTGTAAGTTGACTTATACTTCATTATCAGTTGTAGCAGAGCATGGTGTTCAAAAATAAATAATTCAGTTTTTTTTTTTTTTTTTTACCACAAGGTACAAGAGATGTGATCAAATTGAAGAGAGGAAAGCACGCAGACTAAGTGGAAGAACAGCACCCAAAGGTAGTTCTTCATTTGAGCCTGGAACCTTCATGGTGCTGTTATACTTACATAACATTCAGTGCCAGCTACATGCTTCTCCTTTCTTTTAAGGCGCCTCCAAGCGACGGCGATCCTCGCTCAGCGGGGGTCATTCAAGTAATGACGAAGGGAACGAGGGTGCTGCAGACTCACCATCTGGTCTCCAGGGTGATGGCCACAGTCCGTCAGTGAGGAAACAGCCAAAGCGCGTTGTAAAACCCCGTGTCTACTTTGACCTGGTGGATTATGACTCAGATCTCGATGACAAAGCTGTCTCAAGCTCTGCTTCGCCAGCCAGGAGAAGGGTTGCTGGCCACCGTTTCAATCAAGGTAATTAACATTCAGAATCCAGTCGAGACAGATGCTTTATTTATGTGCTACTTGTATTGCATATAAAAAGTACCTGTTACATAAACATAAACTGTGGAAATGTTTTGCTAGTAAGAGTACAAAGCCTTGTGATGTGCTCTTTAATAGTGTTTTTCCCTGTCCTTCAAAGATTTTGTGTCACTGGATGGATTCCTTGGAGACATTTCAGATGACGAAGTCAGACATCGAAAGTCCAGCTCACATCGTGTACCACCTGGTCGACGTAAACCTGAGAAGGTGGGTAATTCTGAGTTAGATGGTTGGCCTACACAGCTTGCATTTGTGGAAGCTTTGTGTGTGAGTTGAGCTGACAACACAATAAGTGTCAAGTCGACCCGCTGAAGGGTGGCAAACAAGGCAGTGCTAAAATGTTGAAATGGGTCAGCTGGCCAGCATTGGCAAACTTGTGTTGATCGATCCTAATTAGGAGCATATTGTCACAAACCTGCCAGTTTTCTCTGACAACATGCCACATGCAGTTTTGTTTGTATATTGCCAGCAATTTGGTGTGATGAAGCTGAGAACCCCCCTCATTCTTTCTTGTTCCTTTTTCTTAAATCCAGGCCATGCTGTCTCTTTCTCTAGCTTCTTTTCTGCAGTTGTATTTTTCCAGAAGAAAGTCTGCACTGCCACTAGCCATGAGTTCTAGCCACTCCTCAACTAAGGCATATAATACTGTGGTGCCTTCCACATAATTTCAATTTAAGTACAACAGATATGCACAGTTGTTTTGGCCTCAGTAGCATCATTTGGACTAGGCCACATTAATTTCCACTTAGAGCATTAGCCAGGCTCAAACTTGATCTATTATTGTGTATTAAGGAGTTGAGGTGTAGCTACGGGGACACCCTACCTGTGCCGTAGACTAAGCCATAACTGACTTGTACCTCCTCACAAATGTAACTACACATAAGCAGTTACAGAGATACCACATGGGGGACCGCAAGAAATGTAAATGGTCAGCAAATGCTGCTTGTGAATATATACTGCCGAATGCTGACCTTACAACACATCTTGATATTGTGGCATAACCATTCACGTTCTTACTTACATTCTGCTGATGTGTCACATGTCATGTCTAACCCTAACCCTAACCCTAACCCTAATCGAATATGTAGTTAAAAGCAAGTGTATCAGCATTTTAAGGTCTATTGCGGTCCACATTTAAGTTATGGTTGTCTTTCAGGGTCAAACATCTCAGGGTCCATTGGAACAGACTCCTCCCAGTGTCCTGGCAGCTTTGGCCCATGGATTTGAGCAGAGAGATGTTGAGTCTTCTAAACCTACTCACAAAATCAGGGTTGACTTCAAGGTAGATCACTCCTTAAAGTATATTACAAATGTTGTAATATAAACAAAATTCTTATTATGTGCTACCCATTTTGTCCACTAGATGGCGCTGTTTACCACAGCATGAAGTAAAAAAAAATATATGTATGAACAGCAGCCTTTTCTCAGCTGCTATTATGTTGTCATTGTGTTGTGTCTCATTTTGTGTTGTGTCTCATTTTCAGGAGGACTGTACTTTGGAGAATGTCTGGAACATGGGCGGTTTAAGTATACTGACCTCTGCACCACTGATGCCACCCTATGTCTGCTTCCTTTGTGCCAGTAAAGGGCAACACGAGGTAAATGTGCAACACATCCTGCTCTGTGTTAATTGAAACTGTTGTTCTGTTACTTTGCCATTCCCGCCACCTTAGATTTATCGACATTAGCCACATGTAACAAAATATCATGCAGGTTAAAACATTTTTAAATCAAAGGGTTTTTTGTGAATACCTTTTTGCAGATGCTGTATTGCCAAGCATGCTGTGAGCCCTTCCACCAGTTTTGCCTTGATCCAGCAGAGCGCCCCTCTGAGGAGAATAAGGAAAACTGGTGCTGTCGTCGCTGCAAGTTCTGCCATGTGTGTGGCAGGAAAAACAAGCAGTCAAAGGTAGGAACTGCCAATTTGGCTCATTCTGCTGTATTTTACTTGTCAGTATTACTGTAGTTCAGTCAGTAAACGTGAACATTTTCATGTCTACCTCAGCCTTTGCTGGAGTGTGAACGATGCCAGAACTGTTATCATGTGTCCTGTCTGGGACCTAACTATCCAAAACAAAACAAGAAGAGGAAAGCTTGGGTATGTTTCTTTTTTTTAAAAAGTAATGTATGTTTACTGTAAGCATTCTGAGGTGGGAATACATTGATTGCCAGTCCTAATATGATGGTTTTCGTGCAGGTTTGTATGACATGCATCAGGTGTAAAAGCTGTGGTGTCACACCGGGTAAGAGTTGGGATGCCGACTGGAACCACGACAAAGGCCTCTGTCCAGACTGTTCAAAACTCTATGAACAGGGTGAGGGGAGAATTCAACCTTGATAGTACATTAGTTAATTTGCATCATCTTCCTAAATTACCTATCAATGTTGATCTCTTATCTTATCCCTTACAAGGTAACTACTGTCCAATCTGCTTCAAGTGCTATGAGGACAATGACTACGACAGTCAGATGATGCAGTGTGGCACCTGTAACCACTGGGTACATGCCAAGTGTGAGGATCTAACAGGTAATTTTTATTATCATCTTTTCAAGGATGAATATACACTAATTGATAGCATCATAGCTGTTTGCTTATTAACACTGCAACTGTTTCCAGTGGATAATAACTTAAAACAAAATATAAAGGACATTGTAATAATGAAGAACATATTGAGCAGGAATCTCCTCTTATTTGTACTTGTTATAAACTATTAATGGCTGGGCATACATTCAAAACTGACTTCACAGTAGATGCATGTGGTCCAGCAATAGCATTTTCTATTGTGGATTCCTGTCTGGTTTAGAATGTAGAAAAACGCTCTGGGTATGAGAGCAAATTTTGGTTAAAGATGCGTCTCTCTACATCTTCACCACTAAACTGCTGTGTCCTGTAAAATAATTTCAGATGAGTTGTATGAGATCCTGTCCAGCCTGCCAGAGAGTGTGGTGTATTCGTGTCGGCCGTGCAGTGTGACTCAGCCCAGTGCCTGGAGAGAGCTGCTCTACATAGAGCTCAGGGCTGGGGTGGAGAAGGTGCTAGCTTGCTTGCTTTCCTCCACCCTCACCCAGCACCTCGTTACCTGCTCACAGGTAAGAGACTCAGCTTTCAAATGTACCATGCAATAAATAAGGCCATTACATGGTGTAATTATGTTAGAGTGCTCAGGAAAATTAGCTTGTACCTTAAATACAGCCTGTTAAATATGCTTTGTTTTCTGCTGCAGTGTGAAAAGTTGGTTGATCCTGACAGTGGAATAGAAGGACAGCCAGCCTGTGACCTCCGAGCTGTAGGCAAGAAATTTGATAAGGGCCTTTATACAACATTGGTGAGTACACAGATATTTACATGTACATGACACGACTAGGGTGAACATTTGGCAAGGTATTCGATTTATTTAATTGATGATGGGACCTTTGTTCGGCTTTGGGAATCAAACCTGACCCTGAGCTGACTCTTTTCCTATTGAACAGGCAAGGTAACATTACTGCAAAGCCTGTGAAATTTATTTTGATACTGTGGTTTTAGCTGGGTAATGCTTTCTAGCGTTAGCTTGCCCGCTAATGTGGCCAGTTCGGTAGCCAACTACTGTGTTGAGCATTTAACGTCTGCTAATTTATCCAAACTCCTGCGTCTAATCTGGCTGGTAAATCAACAAGCTTGCCATTTAATAATTACTTTATTTGCTAACAAACCAATGCTGGATCCCTGCAGTGTAGCTGTGTTACAGCTACCTGGCTAACTGTTGCTTGTTTGCCTGGTAACATTATCGCCATGGTTGGACTGCGACTCATGCATCCTCAGCACAACAACTCAGTGAGGGCTGATAAAAAGACAGGGACGGTAAGAACTTCATATAGATATTTGTGCCCGCAACTTAACGGCCACAGGTGTCAGTGATAACAAGGGTTTTTGGATTTTTCCATACAGAACTTTTAAATGCAAGCAACAATCAGGAAACGAATAGAGTATAAATTTAGGTTGGTGGTCTCATGTTGTCTGCTAGGAATGTCTCTAAAAGTGTCTCTGCATGGAAGTGTTGTCCTGCAACGAACAACACCTGTTCAGTGGTGAGTAACAAAAATATAAAGCTAATGTATACTAAAAAATGTTTTGTTTTTTATAGAAAATGTTCCATGAAGATGTGGTTCAGGTGGTGCGAAAGAGGCTTGAGCAAGAAGAGGATCTTCCAGAGGAGCAGAGACCCACTGCCCTGGCACGCTCTTACTACTTAAAGGTGGTGTATGATCACAAAAACCTCCAGGACATGACCGTTCTTTCAGTAATCAATATTTATTAGTATGTGAAGGATGTGAAGGACTCCTTATATTACTGAGATTACTAGAAATCTCTTTCAAATGTTTTTTTTTTCTCTTTTGCTAATGGGATTATGAAAAACTTCAAAGTGAAGTGTGTTAGAATATGTAATTGACTGATGTGATTTTTTTCTGTAGCTCCTCGAGGAGGTATTTAATTGGTTCAACAGCCAAGACCCAAAGGTGTGGAACCCTTGTACCAAAGACTTGCCTATGTGAGTAATGGTTGCCATTTCCTGGTTTGCACACGTGTACTTTCATTGGAAAGCTACACTTTGCACACATACCAAAAATATTAATACATATATACATTTTTGAGCACTCAATATGTTTTAAAAGTACTATGTGGAGATAGTCCTACATTGTAATAATGTATTCAGCATACTGCATGCTCTGTCATATACAAATGTGAAAGTTACTTGCACTGTACTGTTTTACTATGGCGTTAAAATAAATATTTGTAAGCTTTTTAACTCATTAATTCTTTCTTCAATAGGGGGATGCTGCCCAATGCTGTTCTTCCTCCAACAACAGAGCATGTTTATGCTCAGTGGCAGGAAAGAGAGGAGCTCTCATCCAGGGCTCCACTGGGGCTCCTGCAGGAGGACAATGGGCAAAGCTTAGATGTTAAGGAAGAGGAGGCAGTTTCTCCGTTGTCTGGGGAGCCAACAAGCTCGAACCACTTCAAAACCAGCAGGGCTGTCAGGCTCAAATTCAAAGGTAATGCTGAGAGATGATCTTGAAATTGCTTTTTCTTTTTCATTTATTTCAATTCTTGTACAATGTTTGGTCCTTTACCTTCTTACTTTTGCACATTTACACAGGGAAAAGGGGCCGGCTTTCAAAAGCTGATCTAGACACTGGATGGTCTAAAGACGACGAGAGACAGTGCTCTTTGTGCCAAAAATATGGAGATCTCAAACCTAATGTAAGTAATGCACTAAACATGGAAATGAACAATAGATCATAGTACATTGTCATTTTAGCAAATTGCTTGTAAATGTTAGACATCTTTGCTTATTTTCACAGCTTCACATTTTCTTTTGTGTTGTTCCACAGGAAGCAGGCAGATTGCTGTATTTGGGCCAGAACGAGTGGGCACACGTCAACTGTTGTCTGTGGTCAGCTGAGGTGTTTGAAGAGGACAATGGCTCTCTATTACATGTACACAGTGCTGTCACAAGGGGGCGCTTGATGGTTGGTTGTTAATCCACACTAAATAAAGATCTACTTGTCAGTTTAATAATGTGTATTAATTTACAATATCACTAGAAATCTGAGTTTTATTACCTTTAAACTTGTAAATGGAGCCGATTTTGATATTTTAAATTTCAACAAAGTCTAATGACAACACATCAGACAGGCTCTACTACTTCTTTGCTGTTACTTTATCACTTAAAGTCAAACATGACATTTCATCTTTAACCCCCATCTACCCAACCCCCTCTTAGCGATGTGAACGCTGCAACCAGACTGGTGCCACAGTGGGCTGCTGTCTGACATCTTGTCAAAGCAACTATCACTTCATGTGTGCCCGCTCCCGTCAGTGTGTGTTCCAGGACGATAAGAAAGTCTATTGCTACAAACACAGGCATCTCATCAGCGGCAGGGTAAATTCTACTCTTCTAACTGGTCTCTTGTCGAATGTTGTTAGAGTTTCACAGGTTTTCAGTTTGATTGTGAGTTGTAATATCACATCTTGTTCCTTGTTGTACAGATGATCACTGGTCAAGAATTTGAGGTGAACCGCAGGGTGTATGTGGATTTTGAGGGGATCAGCCTCCGCAGAAAGTTCTTGACAGGACTGGAACCAGAACTGATCAACGTGATGATTGGTAAGCACCTTTCGTTTAATTGGTTGCCTCTTTCATTCCTAGCTATTTACTAATATGAAGTTATGTTAAACTCATAACTGGTATCCATATTCTCACTACACAGGTTCCTTGCAGATAGAAAGACTAGGTGTGCTGTCCGAACTTTCAGCTATCAAAGGAAAACTGTGTCCTGTGGGCTTTCAGTATGTTGTGTTTTATCATTTCACACTTTATAAAAGGAATACAAAATATATATATTTAAAGCATTCAATGGAAAACACTTTTAAATCTTTCCTAAGGTGTTCTCGTTGGTACTGGAGCACAGTTAATCCATTGCGCCGGTGCAAGTATACATGTACAGTCCGGGAGGTCCGGCCCATTGTCCCTGAGAAGCCTGTTGAGGAGATGCCTGACCAAGGAGACAATCACACAATTGCTCACAGCCCCTGTCCACTGCCAGGTGCGTGTTTTCCTTTTGAAAAAAACAAGTACATCAGGAAGCAATTTACTGTACATTGATAGGTAAAGATATTTATAATTTGTTCATGACTATATTTATGCATTTTCAGAATCTGAAGCCCAAGAGACTGATATGACAGAATCCCAACCCCCAACAGAGGAAAGCTTTGTCCCTGGACCTCCCCCCAAGTCAGATCATGGTGCAAGGCCAAAGATTCCCAGCTATCCACAGACTAGGAGACCAGCTGGAGGAATGTCCCGGCCTCTGCCATCCCCAGGTAAAATATGAATTCATTAAATATTTTGGTAAGAATATTTTATCAAGCAAAACATTTAAAAGCATTCATGTCTCAAACTGATAATTCATTCTGTTTTCCTCTTAGGAGTAGCCCAGTTGAAACCCCACCACATATTAACCATAAGTGATCTGGAGGAGACTCGAAGGGCTCGTCGCCACAGCCCGCACTCACAGACAACAGGCCTTCGCAGTCACATGTCCCCCCCTCCTCTAGGCCCTCTGACTGGACCAATCACCCTTCGTGCTGGAAAATCTTCCCTTCCCACTTCTCCGCTGTTCCCACTTACCACAGACAACCTGCTTAGTTCACCATCATCCCGCCCAGTTGGAGGTAGAAGTGCTTCCTCAGTCCGATGCCCTGGAAATACAATGACCCACTGTACCTCATCTTTCTTTCCTCAGTCTCCCTGGCAGGACAGTGCAGGAAGCTTTCCTTCTCCAAGTCTGTCTTTCACTTCATCCATACATTTACCCAGATCTCGATTATCATTTGATCTGAACCAGTCAGACTCAGTCGAGGTGCCGCACAACTTCTTAGCTTCACCAGAGCCAGAAGATGTCTCTCCAGCAAATGGTACTTCACCACAGGGAGATTTAGACCATCAGAAGGATGAAGAGGAATTCCCCTACAGTTCATTCCACAAGGATCCCAGCATGAGTTTGGGCCAAGAGATGAGGACAGAACTGGAGATTGAAGAGACACTCCTGAATGAGGGTGTAGCAATGAACTGTGGGGGGCAGATTGTGGTGGAAGGTGATGATCAGGAGGAGTTTTGGGCAAGAGCTCAAGACGTACACAAGAGGAAGACCCTTGTTGCCAACCTGCCGCGATCTGCAGCCTCAGCCAGGGACGACTCAGGAAACACCTCTTCTGATGATGATATGGAGCACTATTTCGACTTCTCACGGACAATAGTCAGTCGTCCCGGATCAAAAGATCGCCCCAAGTCTCCCTCCTCCCCTTCCTCCCGGCCTATGGCTCAACTAGATGGCGTTGACGACGGCACAGAAAGTGATGCAAGTGTGGCGACCAACGATGATGCTCAGAAAGTTGATGGTTCCACTCAAGCCCGGATACAAGCCAAAAACTTGAATAATAAAAATGTTCCTGAATCGGAAACCACAAACTGCACAGGGACTGTTCAGAGTCTGTTCCCCGAAGCATCATCCAATGATAAGCGCACAGATTCTTCCATCGCAATTGCCAGCAGAAGTCAGACAGATGGTTCACTTCAAGTTCCACCAAAATCCTATAACGTCAGTCAGTCCAATGAGGACAGCGTGGGATTTGTTTCTCCACAAATTTCCACAAACTCTTTACTCAAAGAGCAAAGCTCTGACACTCCTTTAGCAAAGCAGGAGACTGTGCTTCCTACTCCAGTTCATGATGCTCTGCCTAACTTACTCACAAAGATGCCTGAAACCTCATATTCACAGGGGTTATTCCAGGGTTCCAGTTTAGGGTTTGCCCCTGAAACACCTCTTGTTCTTGAGAGTTGTGACACTAGTCAACATTTAACTGAGGTTGTTCCTTTGCTTGAACAGTCTGAAGCTTGTAAACCCCTGAACTCAGAGCCTCACAACAGCCACTTTGTATCATCAGCTGAGGGGTCTACTGTGTTAATGAACCACTCAACAGCTAATACAGTGGAACCCTCACTAGCAGATGCTGCTGATAGTAATCAGGGCGCCTTGCTCGATCTTCTTCAGCCCTCCCCTTTAATGTCTACAGATGTGCAGAACCCCTCACAAGGCCTTGTAGACTCCCTGCAGATGTATTCCTGCTTATCAGGTTTCAGTCAGCCTCCTCTAACAAGCATTACACTTCAGCCAGTAACACCCTCACAAGAGTCAACAGCCTTTCCATCCGTGGAGCCTCTGTCTACTAAACTAACCACCCTCACTCCCGTTGGAGACGTGACACAGACACTGCTGAATGTTGCCCCTCAGAATGATCCAGTGTTATCAGCCACATCAGGCACCTGTCCCCCTACAGGAACTTGTGGTACTGTCTCTGTCCCTATCTACTCCACACAAACACAGCAGTTGGGTTCTACAGCTGTCACCATTGTTTCGTCTTCTGCGTCAATACCGTCTCTCTCTGGGCTAGCGACAACTGCTCCAGCAGCTATCCAAACTACTTCGGCCCCTGTCATCTTAAATGGTTACACCTCTTCATCTGTGCAGAAGGAGGCAACATCTGGTCACACTATCTCCATCAATTTTTCTACACCCAGGCCAGCTTTAGAACCTCAACAGCCGGTGGTACCCCAGGCATTACCGGGTCATGCCATTCTTACTGTGAAAGAGGTGGGCGGCCCAAATGTGGATCCTACACCACATGTCCTGCTGGTGAACCGCCTTGGGCAGATCTTTGTAAAGAATCCAGAGAGCAACACTTTCCAGCTGCCCAGTCCCAACTCCCCTTCCTATAACTGTGTCACTCAGATTGCAAGCTTGTTGCAGAGCAACGCCCTGTCTGCCACACTAGCAGCAGCTGGAAATATGACGGCTCCATCCCCCGGGGCCAACGTGGCAACAGTAGTTCCCCCGTCAGTCACACCTGCCATTCAGAACCCAACCACAATTACGCAGCTGCTCACTCAGAACAGCAATGGTGCAGTGGCATCAGTTAATGTGAAGAAGCCAAGGAAGAATACAAAAGCATCTAAAGATGAAAGTGTCCCAGAATTCAAAAAACCAAAGAAGAAGAAGGAGTCCAATGCATCCAGAAAATCCAAGTCATCCAAGGCACCAGGGCAGCCTGCTCCGTTAACTGAGAATCCTCCCATGACACCTGCTGAAAGTGCCCAAGCTATTATCAATCAAGCAATGGCGAGTAACTACACCCCCAAGTGGAGTGGGCTTCGAACACTAAGCCCCTCCTCACTGGTTTTGCCACCTGGCCTGTTAATAGAACCGGAGCCTCTGGTGTCGCCTCGCTCTCCATCACCAACGCCAGCACCAGCTCCAGCTCCTGCACCCCGCCCACGCACCCACGTCCGCATGAAAAGAGTGTCTTCGCTCTCAGACCGCATTGTCACAAAGAAGTCCAAAGTGGACTTCCTGCCACCAGAACCCATCAGTGAGAGTGAGGAGCGGCGCAGACCTGCCTTCCCGAGCATCTCCAGCAGGGCTTCAGGAGTCCGCATCAAGACCCCAACAGTGAAAGGAGTGCTGAACCTGGACGAGTTAAAGGAGGAGCATATAAGTGATTCTGATAGCACAGGGTAAGATTTGCTTAATTGAGTAGGGATACAACTAATCATTATTTTCAACACCATTTATACTGCTGATTATTTTCTTCATTGATATTTTAGTCTACAAAAGGTCTTGCTCAGGTCGTCTGACCAACAATCCAAAACCCAAAGACATTTCATTTAATTTCATAAATGACAAAGAAAAGCAAAATCCTTGCATGTGAGAGGCTCTAATCTTAAATATTCATTGTAACCTGCTGTTTTGAAATGGTATGAACACAAGAAATGGAAAAAAAAGTGGTCAGTTTTAAAGTACATGACATTAACAGTGACTGTCAGTAATTTCAGTACCTCATGTCATAGACTGACACCTTTTTGCATTTGGTAGACCAATACAGCATCAGAGTTTCCATTGTGGGCTCTGGAAACAGTATAGTTCATAGGTGAACAGTTTTATACCCAGTACATTTTGTTACTAATGGAAAGTGTTCCGTTCGGCTAAATGTCAGATAAGATGAGATAAACATTATTTTTAAAAAAACTACTTTTACTTTTATCATTCTCAGGTCAGAGCCTTGGGATTACATGTCTCGGGGTGAACAAGGCAAGCAACATGCTTGGGAACCAGTTGGACACAGCACCCTAACTGACTGGAGGAAATACTCTGGTAATTTAATGATTTCTGTGAATTGAAAAATAATGAGTTCAAGAACCTCTGCCACGTACGGTATGATGCCAACTGATGGATGGTGCTCTTCTGTGCTCTTTAACTTAGCCCAAAATGTCAAGTCAAGTTTTATTTATATCGTCCAATACCACAAATTTTGCCTCAGAGGGTGTAAGAAACCCCTTACTTTAGACCCTTGAATAAGAGAAGGACTAACTCCTTCCAAAAAATTCAAGAAACCTCCGAAAGAATAACAGAGGAGGGATCCCTCTTCCAGAACGAACAGACATGCAATCAATAATGTGTGTACTGAATAGAGCAACATAGTAGATTTACAGAATGGACGACAAAGGATGACAACATGATATAATGTATACATTAATAATGTAGGAGGATGCCCAGCAACTTCCATTTGTCACCAACAGATAAAACCTGAGCTACACAACCTCCTCTCCACCATGAGAGGAATAGGAAGAATACTGTGTGAAAGACTGACTGTATAAACTCTGTTTCTTTAGGTGCTGCTTCTACTTCAGATGATGAATCACCACCATCTGACGAGGACGAGGAATGTTCAACTAATAGAGACCAGCCACGCTTACGATTTGAGATAACCAGTGATGACGGTTTCAGTGTAGAGGCAGACAGTATCGAGGGTATGGCTGATATTTTAAAATTTTAGATTTGGAAATTTCCCTCGAAGCCCAGAGTTAACTAGCAAAATAATAAAATGAGTTTCTTCATATGGTATTTCTATAGCCGTTTATGATCATTGTAATCATTTAACTCAATTTATTCCCAACTGTCCTTTCAGTGGCTTGGAAAGCAGTGATAGACGGGGTGCAGGAAGCGCGCGCTATTGCTAGGCTGAGACCTCTTTCCTTTCAAAGGATCACTGGTGCCCGTATGCTGGGTCTGGTCCACGATGCAGTTGTGTTCTTGCTGGAGCAACTTCAGGGAGCTCACCGCTGTCAACGCCATACTTTCCGTTTCTTCAAACTGTTCAGCCAAGAGGACGACCTGCCTGTCAATCCCAGTGGCTGTGCCCGCTCTGAGCTCTATCTTAGGTATTTTTACCAAGTGCCATTGGTGTGTACTGTGACAAAGTCGTGATATAAACACCAGTATGATTCCTTAATAAGCACACAGTTGGGATTCTATGATCAGTTCAGCTTGTTGATCTTGAGTCTTAATGGATTCTGTAATCTAGTCCTTTAAAAAAAATGGGGTGGTATATTAGCAAAACATAGCATTAAAAATAACATAAAATATGTGATATTTAACTAGTATTTTACTTTCTGTGTTTGACTGTGAATCAGTGTACTGCTTTACCAGTACTCATCCGTGCTTGACATTACTTTCTTTTTCTCTTTACAGGAAGTCCACATTTGATATATTTAACTTCCTGGCTTCTCAGCACAGGCAGCTTCCTGATATTGGGCCTTATGATGATGAGGAAGATGAGGTTCTTTTGAAGTCAACAAGGTCTGGTTTCATCAGTGTAGTTCTAGATTTTTGGCTGAATTAAAATGTGTTCTTAGTTTTAGTTTTTTGCAATTTTGTATTTAAACATGATATGGTAACCTATTAAGTAAAAAAATAAAAAAAATGCTTTGCACCACATCCAGTTATTTAGAATGTGCAGACAATTTGTTTTAGAAAAATGACAAAATGATCTTTTCTGTATGTTTTTGATGTATTAATCTAGTCTGCTCTTTGTTTTAGACGCGCTACCAGTTTGGAGTTGCCCATGGCCATGCGCTTCAGACATCTAGAACGAACATCCAAGGAGGCTGTAGGCGTCTACAGGTCAGAACTACACACACACACACACAAACAAACCAAGTAACAAAAAGACAAGAATGTTTGTCAGCAGTGTGTTTAGAAGGAAAGTTAACTGAACATTGTGTAGCAGCAGCTGTGGTTCTGTCTGAACCCACAGAGAGGTGAAAACTTTGTGGTCTGAGAAAATTTGAGTGCGGAGTTTTCATTTGAATCTGGATCTGCATCAAAGAAAACACTGCATAATGCTTAGGTCATCTGTACAAAACAAATGGTCCTCTCAAGTCCTTTTTAGGGAATATTAGAGCTTTATTGGTGGATGTATTGTGTCAAGTGTCAAGTGAGTCAGACCAATGAGTTATTGGTCTGACTGATGTAGCTGTGGCGCCATCATTAGCCACAACTATAAAACCAGTTTCCGGTTTTAACATTGTCTCAATACATGAGCTGCATTTGTTAACTGTAATGATGTAATGATGATATGTGCACTGACTAAAGTTCTTGTGAAGTTCATATCCAGACGTTGACTGCAGACTCTTATTACATATTTGACACATCTTAAACATGACTCCGGAAATGAGCTTTGACAGACCTTTGTGTTTCTGTTGTAGGTCTGCCATCCATGGACGTGGTCTTTTCTGCAAGAGGAATATTGAAGCAGGGGAGATGGTTATTGAATATGCAGGCATCGTCATTCGCTCAGTGCTCACTGACAAAAGGGAGAAGTACTACGATGGCAAGGTTCGTTGGTTTTCACTTCATCTTCTCAGTTTCATCTCTGTAGGTCAGCTATCCACAGTAATTTAAGGTTAAAGCTGAGACTGGTTCGAGGATTTCCACAAAGTTTCATGGTTTGTCCTTTGCAGGGTATTGGCTGTTACATGTTCCGCATTGATGACTTCGATGTGGTGGATGCAACCATGCACGGCAACGCGGCAAGGTTCATCAACCACTCCTGTGAGCCCAACTGCTACTCAAGAGTGATCAACGTGGAGGGCAGGAAGCATATTGTTATCTTTGCTTTGAGGAAGATCTACAGGGGGGAGGAGCTCACCTATGACTACAAGTTCCCCATTGAAGACGCCAGCAACAAACTAAACTGCAATTGTGGGGCCCGGCGATGTCGGCGTTTCCTCAATTGAGAGATCCCTTTGAATGAAAACTAGTAAGTTACTAGTTACTAAGTAAGCCTTAAAGTATGGGGGCACTGGATTGGGCTTGGGCAGGAGGGAGGGCAGTCCACACAGCAGGTGAATTAGCCACTATGAGACCAGTCAGTAACATGTGGCTAGTTAGAAATGACATGTGGACGTTTTATAGATTGGACAATAAGAATAAGAAAATTCATTAACTTTTGAAAAGTTTGTGTTCACAAGGTTCTTCTGCCTGTGAGGAGTTCAGATGTACAGCTGGCACAGCAAAATCACCACAGCAGTAAATATTGTGGAGGAAGAACGATGGGACATTTAAACCGGATATTTAAAAATGTGGGCGGCTCCTGGATCAATACGGACGACACCAACAGAATTTCTTTGATACACACACGTCAAGCCTTATCTGTTTGAATCATTGCTGAAAACCTATAGCTAGCATTTGAGGGACGACTTATACGTTTTGTTCATTACTAGGGGTGGGTGGGTGGGGGGTATGTCTGTCTATAGTACACTTGTAATCATGATTGCTCCATCCTCCAGTGATGGGAACATTTTAGCCCCATCTGTGCAGTGGTGAAGTCAGTTCTTGAGCCATACAGTCACCCAAACCTTGACCTTGATTTGTGCGTTTTATCTAACATTTAACACTTCACATTGTTTATATGTTTTTTTTTTCTTTTTAGGCTTTCTTCTTTTTTTCAAGAATAACAAAACAACCATGGTGCTAAGCTTTGAAAGGTCTTCAACATCTTTAGTTGGACTACGATGTCCTGCAAATCAGGAATTGTTTAGCTGTTTATTCACCCTGCTGAGATCACGTATCTTAAATTTATGCACTCAAGCAGTACTCTTATCATCATTGGACTATAGTGTCGGCTGGGTTTCACACTTAAGGTCTGCTGTTTTCCTCCTCTTTCTTTCTCTTCCTGTGTGGAGTTAGAAATAGATTATCACAACGTAACGGTTTCAGTCAGTAGTGTCATATTTATAAAGATGGAAACTTTTTTTTGTCTTGATGTACAGTGTATGTAGCAAACACTACCCAAGCCAAAAGTGAAGAGTTGTGGTGAATATCAGTTTTTTTAAAATATATTTTATTACTCTCATGGCAGATGCTCACTACCTATTGCAATAAGACTTTGCTGCCCTACAGTTGCACATAAATAACCATCAAACATACAAATTCTTTTCATTTTTGTGAAGCTACAGTTTAACTCTTAATCAGGGAGGGCACTGGTATAAGGCATCGCCACTGAGTGTGTGTGTGTGTGTGCATTCAGCTGCCGCATCAGGCTTGTTAAGAACACGGTGCACAGACTTTTTTAGATGTTGCGGTTGCAAACACACAAAAAAAAAAGTCAGATTGAAATGGAGCTGAGAGGATTCCCTCAGCACCTTAAAACCATGTTTAATGTTGTTCTTAGTCCACGTTCAGTGCTGTCATTGATGAGGCTAATTGAATTCACACACTGTTCAAATTGTATATTTATTCATGTTTTGATTTATATTTTTAAATGGTAAAAGGTTGTGCTTTGTATAAACGGTGGCGGTCTAGTGTATTAGGAGATCTCCCCCATTTGTATCCTTTTTTTCTGTGTTTACAAATGATGTCCTTTGTTTCACTAATTTACTTGAATTTTCTTTTGGGGCAGTTATGTCATGCATTTAAGCCTTTATGACAAAATGTTCTAAAGCAGGTATTTTTAAAGAACCATTTTTATTTGATTTTGTTGTAATGATAGATTACTGACGGTCTTAGAATCAGCCACAGGAGTAAAGTGAGCACTGTTTGCCTTCCCAAGCCCATGTTCATCTTTTTGTTTTTTGGGTTTTTTTTTTTTCTCACCCCTTTCTCTCCAAATGTATCAGAGCAAATTCCCGCCATGTTTTGTCGTGATCTTTAATCCCCTATCCTTCTTGCATGTCCAATCACTGGGATGGAGCCCAGATTAACATGTGTCAATCACCTAGCTGACAACAAGAGCAGAGTCACTCCCAACTCCTTGCAAGGATTCTACCTCAGCTGTTTAGACAGATGTTTGGGAATACTGATGCAAAAAGAGAGGATGATAATTTAAGAGTAGCTTGGTTTTAATGTCCTGCAGAGAGCGCGTGCGTGCGTGTCATTTTGTGTGTGTGTGTGTGTGTGTGTGTGTGTGTCTGCAATGAAGGATGCAAAGCACTAGTCAAAACCTGAAGTTATCATGACCATCTCTCCCAGAATCTGTTAAGAAAGCTGTATGTTATATATACACACATATATATAAATAAATAAATAAATCTATATATATATATATATATATATATAGTAGGGTTATTTTAAAGTAAGTGTAAAAGACATAAAAATGAGAAAATATGTGATCTTTAAATTTACGTCTTTGTTACCTTGTACAAATAAACCCTGAGTTTGTAAATATTTGTATACATATTTCTAAACCTGTTTAATTTTTCTATGCACTTTTTTTATTTATAACGTTATTTGCCTAATAAAGATGTTAAGATGTTTGAACAAACTCCATTTTTTTATTCTAAAAGAAGATGAGAGTAGAAAAAGGAATAAGCAGTCACTGGAATGTTACAGCTATTTTAATATTAACATCTGCTGATTAAGTATATATTTACTGCAGTATGTGATTATAAAGAAATGCAAAATGGGAATGATGCAATGGCTGCAATTCACAATCACATGCTCTTTGTTCATCTTAAAACTTCCAAAGCCACAGCAGACATACGGCTGTTGTGACATTCTGCATGTGGTCTTCATAACCATAAAAATTAGAATATTTTCTCTCCCTACTCATCTAATGAACAGTCTCCATTTGCATCAGTGCAGACCAGTTCAGTAAGCCTTCTTTCTGCTGTTCCTTTGAAGAGCTCTTTTTTTCATAAACATCTGCAGTGCTAATCAGTTAATGGCAAATATTTGTAGCCCAGATCTTGTGGTGGGGGACTGTTGCCAATCAGATAGCAAAGTAATGCTACACAGCTATCTCATTGAGTCTGAGCTTGGCCAGAACAGCAACAGCATCATTGCGCTCCATTTCTCTGAGTAGCTTGGCAAGGTGCCCAACAGTCCAGTCGGGGTGCCTGCTGGTGACCCCCTCCAGCACGGCTTTCAGAGGGCTCTTGCTGTCCTTCATAGAGTAGGTGTAATTGATCCAGGTGGAGGAGAAGGAACAGTGGGATGCCAGATGTCTGGTGCTCTTTACACCGTGGCTGTCCGGATCCAACAGGATCACCAACTCCTCCAGAATATCCAGGTTGTCCAGCACTGTCTGTAAAGGTGCTGATAGGACGTCAGGGCCTACGGAAGAAAGACGTAGGGTGTTCAAATGCATTATTTTGTCTCTTTTCATAAACTGCTGATCAGCAGCTGAGTCTGGACTGTGGTCTAGGCCAACTCAGTAAACGGTTGCTGTGTGTTTTGTTCAAGGACTGTCAGCAGAACAGGAAAAACTGCACATTTGGGTCTTATCAATGTCCCAGGAGAAAGAAAATTGCAATCAGAGGTCTACAGCTTTTTGTAATTTCCACTCACTGAGAATGTACCCCAGATCATTGTTGCAAGTGGGAGCAGGAAGGGGAGAGAATCCGTCATTGATGAATGACCTTCTTTTGTTATTCCTCGGTTGACCTGTGTTAAACCCATACGTGACAAGAGACACATGGTTGTGGTCAGTGCCACATGCCTATGGTATAATAACATTGCAAAATGGAGACATGTCTGCTTAGTAAAAAGGTCCAGCTTGAGTGCCTTTTTCTAATCTATGTTTTATCCACAGAAGACTCTCTTTACTTTTAAGCTCGTTTATCTCTGTCACAATCTTTACTTTCAAAATGCAAACCTCCTCTCCACTTCTTGTAGATTATGCAAGCAGATAACAAGGCGAGCATAATGGAAATTAAGATGGTTAGTGGTACTGCCCCTGCAAAAAGAGAGGAAAGGTAGAGGTTAAATTTAGACGGTGAGAAAATGTGTTCTTATCACGTAATCGAGTGCATGTTCAACTTACAGTGTGCACCGGTACCAGGATGTACTGGTGGATGCACCCAGGGGGTGGCTGATGTAGTTGCTGCATTAAGTGTTGAGCTGGGTCCTTGGTTTGTCTGGGTCTGAGATGACGTAAGTAATTGGACAGATTTTACATGGCTCACCGTCGTTGCCTTGCTGAAGAGAGTTGAAACGTGCTGAGGTGTTGACGGCTGAGAAAAGAGAGAAACAGAGGTGAAGTAAGCCAATCAACACTATGATTAATTACGATACGACGTTCAGGGTCAGCCCACTCACTGTGACAGGAACTTCAGTCGTCAGTTTCCTATAGAAAATCAGAGAGAGAGAGATAAACGACTGTAGACTTTTACAGTAAACGTTTTACTGTTTGAAACACAGAGCGATCTTTATTCGAAAACAATCATCACAGCTAGTTCCCGCAACAAAGCCCGTAAAGTTAAAAAAAACAACACACACACACACACACACACACACACACACACACACACACACACACACACACACACACACACACATATATATATATATATATATATATATATATATATATATTAAATGTGACCAGGTCCACTTCTATTTTATTTGACTGTTAGATTTGACTTCTTTATAGACTGGAGGTGTAACTCTCACGGTGTGCTGCTCTAATCTGCTGTCCCACAGCAGTTCTCTCTTTTTTTTTTTTTAACCAGAATAATGAAGGTGATTTCTATTTTACCTTGGTTCGTAGCACTGGGTGTCAGTAGTTGTGTTGCAGGGACTTAAAATGTCATATCCAGGCGGACATGAGGTACAAGGTTGACAAGTTGTCCAGCTGCCGTCATTGAACTTCTTGTCTTCGCACTTTTTATAACCGGGATAGTGAATCCCTCCGTCGTCACCATAGCCACAGTGAGGGGTAATTTCATATCCTATATTATTAGAAATAATATAATATAATATAATATAATATAATATAATATAATATAATATAATATAATATAATATAATATAATAACGACCTACCTGGCTTTACAGTACAAGGCACACATTTTGCAGTCGTCCCGTCCCAGCGGGTTGTCGAATTATCTTTGCATTTCTGAAACCTCCACATCTTCGCCAAACTGCGCTGTACTCTTCAGAAGTCAGTACCTATAATTTCACTATAGCGCCTCCCATCTTAGAAAACCCACGCCCTCCTACTGTCCCTATATAAACTCTTACCTCAAAAACCCTTTTCAGATCAACATTCAGATGAACATTCTTTTTATATTTGTATGTCTACATTTGAGACTTTTTCTATTAATTGTAGCTTATTTGTTGTGTTATGTCGTATGCCAGTCTCATAATAGATCCATGCATATCCTCCAATGCCTGAAAAATAAGATTTTCAAAATGAAAATAAAAATAAAAAACAATACAAAAGTCTGCAGATGATAAAGGAGCTTTATTATTAGAATGTGTACAAATAATAAAATTAATATTTTCTTTTTAGAATAGCATTTTAACACTAAACGAAAAAAGTGAAAAAAAAAAGAAGTAATATTTAGATCTTGACATTTTTATAGCAAGTCTAACCGTAGGTAAGAGAGCTCAAACCTTGGTAGCTAGCAAACATGAGCAAGCTAGCAAACCACAAAGCCAATACTAACTAAATAAATAAATGATATTTGACTCAAAAAGCTAAACATACTAAAATAGAGCAAATTAATGTTAGAATAAGCAACAAATATCAGGTTCTGTGGTCATGATGAGAAGGAGAGCTGCCATCATCAAATCCAGGAGCAGCAGGGGCTCTGTAAAGGTGTAAAAAGTCATCTCAGAATGAGTAGATTTACATCTACATTTGCACATGCTGCACATGGGTTTCGGTCACACAGAATCATCGCAGCAAGTTCTCATTAAACATGAAGCAAACAGCTCAATATGCAGATAGAGAAATCTTGTGAATAATTATATATTTCACTTACCCTTCTGGTTGTTCATTTTGCTGTGTACTTTGTCTCGTTTTATAGTCACATGCAGACAGACGAAGCAGGCCCACTACTGAACCAGTGGAGTCAAGAGATGGACATTTAAGATGGTAGTATTTACCACTTTGCTTATCCAGAAGCAAGAGGAACATGGTGTATGTGGACAGAACATACCAACTATTTATTTAGTCTTTAATCAATAAAATGTGCTAGTAATTTTTTAAAACTCTTTTTTAGACAACTGTAATAGTGCCTTCATGGTCAAAAATCAACCAAACCAAACGTGCTGCTTCCTTAAACCACTGGATTGGTGTCAAAGGTTAGATTTTTAAAAGCCTATTACTTGTCTATAAAACACAAACACTAAATTGTCTCAGACCCAAATACATCGATTTACTTCAATTTGACCCCTCAGGTCATCTGGGACAGGTTTACTCAGTGTTCAGTTTACTTGCTTGTTTTTGCTTTTGCTTCTGTTTTAATTGTCTTTTTATACAATTTTAATGTCTTACATTTAATGTTTATCTATACTGTAATGCACTCTTTCTTCCTCCTTCCTCAGCCCTTCCCTCAATATGTTATTCTCATATTCCCACTTCCGTCATCATTAAAACTACCGAAGGGATCTTCGCCTCCCAGCACCACACCCTAGTCTGTTTCTTTTACAGATTTGGTTAATATAAATAGTTTTTAAGACATCTGACTTGGCACAAAAATAGAGACTTACTCACAGACGCACTGAAAACTATAAACAGAACCGTCTCCCTGCTTCTCCGCCCTTTCCTCAGCTCTGTCCTTGGGCGGGGCTGCATACACACACACACACACACACACACAGATGGGGTGAGCTATGAGGTCAGAGAGGCCACCGTGTCCCGGAGCCACTTAACTAGCTGAAGTGAGGATTGCTCGAGTCGAGGATTACTACGCACGTTACTGTAAGTGCAATAAAAGGCCTGTACGCACTTTATCAAAGCACATGTTCAACAAGCATGAAGAAAAGTGATTGTATTCAACCGGGTTGTCTGTCTCCTGGCATGTTTTACACAGTCGTAGCGTTGGTTAAGCTAACAGGGAAATGTTAGGACGAAGCTAAAGTTCTCGGTAGCTGTACTAGCTCTCCAGAGGAAGGAGAACCGAGGCCAGGAGGAAGGCCTGATACTTACTGTCTGTGTTCAGAGCTTATAAACTTAACACACTGTATTGGTATTTATTTCATTGACGTATTAGATTTCTTTCCAACCAGATTCTATTGAGTTTGTTTTGACTTTACAGTTGTGAACACTACTGTTGCTGCTCTAGAAATATTGAGTTGAAGTTAAAATATCAGTCAGTTCCAATCATGTTCTACATTTAAAAAAACTATAAGGAGAAACACAAATTCTGTAGTGATGAAAAAGAACCAGTAGTAGTATGTATACAATAGTAAAGTACATAAAGGTTAAATTTAGACTACTAGAAGTTGTGTTCTTGTTACATAATCAAGTGTATTTTTAATTTACATAGTACACCAGAACTAGCAGCTACTGCTTAATGCTCAGGAAGTATAGCTGGTGTAGCTGTTGCATTTGGTGATTGGTGGTTGAGCTGGATTTTGCTTTGTCTGCATCTGAAATGAAAACAGAGTGAATCCTCCTTTTAGGTGACTACGCTCTACTACACTCACCAGACGCTTTATTAGGAACACTTTATTATCTAGTCTACCAATCATGTGGCAGCAGTGCTTTGCATAAAAGCATTCAGCTGTTGGTATCTGATGCAATGCTAACAGGAACTTCAGTGGTCAGACTTCTTAAGAAGATCAAAAGGGAAAAAACCTGTCTAAGACCTTTACTGTATGAAACTCTGAGCGATATCTACTCAAAAAAACAAACAAAAAAAATTACAGCCAGCTCCTGCAACAAAATGTGCAAAGTAAAAGTTACTGTTTTGATGTGATCTGCCTGTGATAGATCCACTTCTGTTTTATTT
The DNA here is from genome assembly GCF_001640805.2 of Lates calcarifer. NCBI lineage: Eukaryota > Metazoa > Chordata > Actinopteri > Centropomidae > Lates > Lates calcarifer. The sequence goes on along the minus strand of NC_066847.1, from coordinate 22,780,306 downwards.
GATTGTTTGATTTGGCTACTGGCTTTCTGAGGGCTCTTGCTGCCTTTCAAGTTATTCTAAATATCCAGCTTGCTGACATGATGCCAGGACCTATACAAGAAAGATGTAGGCTGCTCAAATGCACGTAGTAGTTTATTGGTGTTGTTAGAGCTGTACCAGCTGTTTTATTGGTGTGATAATGTAAATGAAAAATACAATAATTGTGTGTGATTTTGTGCAATTTGTGCAACAATAATTTATTTGAACTAAAAGCAGCAGCACAACAAACGCCGCCCCAGCACCTCAAACAAATGCAGGTAGAGTAATGGGAGCAAGTCTGATGCTGCCCCAACTCCAAAACCGCAACTAAGAAGCAGCAAACTTCAGCTGCCCAATATTCCAATGTCACCAAATATGACAAAGTTTATTGTTGTGATGATATTGTACGTGATTTTTGATATTGCACACGCAGCATATAGTTGGTAAAAAGCACATTATGACTCATTTCAGACTCAAAACGCAAAGCTTGGGATTTGACTCTGGACTCAGTCTTGAGTTGAGACTTTCAAAAACACTGACTTGTTCCCACACCTTGTGGGTAGCACTAAATTTGGCAGAACAATCTGGCAATGAGTTGAAGTTCAACCAGTCTCCAGTGAGTTGATTGGAGACAGATGTGCAGAGGTGATCCTCCAAGTGAGAGCAGTACTCATGCCACACACACTGACAAATGTGGGTGGGTGGGTGGAGACATGAGGGAGACAGGGAGATAACAGTGAGACTGTGCAGATCACATTATTCAAAGTGTAGGACCCATTGCTTTGGAGCCTGACCCATACTACAGTTTAAAAGTTGAGATATTGTTTTCCCTGTTGCGTCAGTTTTGTCCCTTTTAAGTTTAACTCACAAGTCTTCCAAATGTGCAGATCCCAAGATTGCTGGTATACACTTTAATTACAGTATGATCAGTCAAAGATGAGTCTAGCTGATAATTTAGTGTGGTAGCTATTTTCAGTTATAGTATATACATTTCACCGTTTTCTTTTTAAATTGAAGACTGCAGCAAGGTTCAACAAGCTTAACAAAATTTCAAAATATCCCCCTTCCCTTTCTGAGTCACCTCGCCACGTGAGCATCTTATGTCTGTCTGAGTAACCAAAGTTCAAATTTCTGGGGAAGGGAAAAACTAGTTCAAATTGTTACTACATATATGTAAAAGAAATTTTGTGATTGAGGAATTGAATTTGAGACAAAAAGAAAAAACAAGGCATGGCAAAGTGTCCTAGGGTAGAGTTTTTCTATGACATACTCTCTTCAGCTCTCTCCTAGTGAGCCAGCCATGTTGAACAGTTCAACAAACAGAACTTAATGGATAAGCGGTATAGATAATGGATGGATGGATGTGCTGAATTTTCTTTTTAATTCACATTATACAGGTAACGGGTAAAAGCTGGTCGTGGTTTGCCATTCTGTCATTAATACAATGAACAAATGCAGACTTTAGTTGTTGTCACAGTAACATGATTATGGATTGACAGTGCCAATTATTTTTGTGTTTGATGATGATGTTTGATGATGACTCAGATCAGAAGGGGAATTTCCAAATGCGTATGACAGGGGAACTTGCATAAGAGCACACACGGTGAACACAAACATGTTGCAATGACAGTGACATTTTTTCAGTCATAAGTGATTGGACGTTGAGGCTAAGGGTCAAGATTCATGCTGGCAGCTACTATGCTCACAATGACAAAGCATGCTGTTACTAAGCAGATGTTATCTGTGAGTATGTGTTTTTCACTGGACTGGAAGAGTACAGGAAATTGCAAGAAACCGGCATTCAGTAACTCTCAGCTGTGAAACATAGCAGAGTAAAAAATATAATTTTCCCTGAAATGTAATGGACTGGAAGTCTAAAATGGAATAAAATGAAAATACTTGTGTAAAGAACAAGCATAACAACCTGTACTTAAGCACAGTATTTAAGTAAATGTACTTTGCACCACTGAACCGAAATCCACTTTCTACACTTTCTATGCACTTGATACTCCACACCTTTATTTCATAGCACAGACTTTCTTTTTAGCCATGCTAGTGACATGGCGCTAGGTATGGCAGTGCTAGTTAGTTTGCACAGACACTCATTTCAATCAGGAGAGACTTAGAGAAAAACATGCACAAATCTGGATTAGAATAGAATTTTATTGTGCACAGGAGAAACAGAGTTTTGGCGCTTAGACCCCAGCAGGAAGTAGATCCCCATGGGAAGCATTCAGATTTTAAGTGGTGCTTCCGATATAGGAAACTACCTCTTATGCTATTGCGTGAGACAATAGCATAAGAGACATGAGAGACGGTTGGGTTTAGAAAGACACAGAGAGAAAGAGACATGGGGGAGGAATGAGGCCTGAGGTTGGGACGGCTTCCTGTGAGGGGACTTCTGATCAGGGGTAGATGAAACGTGGCCAGGCATCCACAGTTGAGGTGGTGAAGGGGAGGAGGTGGGTCGTACAACATCGCGATGCTGAAATGACAGCTGAATGACAGCAGAGAGAGAGAACATTTTAAACTGATACTCCTTACAGGTGATTGGCTCTAGATGAGCGACGGTTGTAATTGGATGAAAACAGAATTAGTGGGTGGGGCTTAGAGATAACAGGAAGCAGTTGAGAGTCAGCAGCCCAGTGCAGATAGACAGTCTCCCTGATTGAACTTTCGCTAAGCTTCATATTCCCAAAAGGATGAATCCTCCTGACTTATGTGATCTTTTCATCTATCACCATCATAACAGTTTGTCCAATAATGACACTCCCATCAGCCTCTATTTTACTTCACTTTTATTTTACTGTCTTTATTGCTAATTAACAAACATTACCATGTAAATGCCCTGAACTAAGACAGGGAACATAGCATAAACTTATTACTTGCTTAACATTGGCGTGTAATGCACTGTTGCTGTGAATGTAGTACTAGTAGTTTTTTATGTTGTAGTGAATATCACAGTGTTTTCAGTTGCCCTTTTAACCTGTTAAGTGTTAAATCAAGGTTAATTCCAGTATGTGCTGGTTAGTAGGTTTAGATAACTGTCCTGCTCTGTGTGGGTATTCCATATGAGGGGAGCTGAGTCTACTCTGCAGGATCCTGTGGCTTACTGCTGACGGAGCAGGATGATGAAGCTTAGCTCCAGCTGGAGGGTATATCTTCTTAAAGCTGTTTCCCACTCTGTTGGCTACTTGTGTGTGGAGCAGTAGGATGCACTGATACCAAGTCCAGGTTAGTTCAGATGCATTAGTTACATCAATGTTTTTTTAATTGCGTGAAACTGTTTTTTGAAAAATGCCTTCAGAATAGTTGTGTCTATCACAGTTGTGTACACTTTCTGGCTATTTATTTCAAAGTGTTTAGGCTACAATGTGCTCCTCCAAATGGCTGTTTTGAAAATCCAAATCCTGTTTGACAGTCTTCTCCTATGTTCTCAGGTTAAATCAAGTGGAACCTTGAAACCCAAATAATCATAGCCATGCTCTGCTGCTAGCGTTAATGCCTTTCTGTAATGTATCCTGGTGTAAGAAGAGATTATAACTTCGAGACTAGAGGATCGCCTGGATCAACCACAACAACAGTGAGCACAGGAGCCATGGAGCCTCCAGTGACCACTAAAGATGAGACAAGAGGTCGGCAAACTTCCATACCCTGTCAAACGAAATCTATCATGGTTGTCCATTCCACACCCACAGGGGGAAAAAATGAATGAGAGCTATGTCGAAAATGTAAGGCAGTGAGTTGGCTTTTCCAAGATTTTTTTTTTCCTGCTGCAGTGTTGAGAATCTACTGCACCACATTGTTTTCTTTACCAAGAGTGTCTTCCAGGGAACTGAGGCCTGTAAAAATGAAATCAGGAATGTGTGTCAAGAAAATAAATCTTTGTAAATGGTCCACATACTGGAGTTCTGGATCTTCCACAGAACCTTGAGGATTTCTTATCCATTTTAGCTTAAAGCTAAAATTGAAAGTTCATTCTTTACCTTGAAAATAGCTGTTTACAAAACAATCTTACTACTACTTCTTTGTGGCTGTTCTGGAGTGTTTGATCATGGCATTTGTTTGAAATGTTTAGTTGTCTCTGGCCAAACCAATAGAAACCATGTATGGTTTTGCAGAAAGTCTGAAATAAGCCACAAGATTAACAGATGACCTAAATGATGAAATCAAAACAACAGATGAGTATTGTGTTAGTGTCCTCTTTGAACTTAAATTATGTGTGGGAGAAGAGGGTAACATTCAGTCTTTCGCTTTTTCCCAGACAGACATAGATTCATCCCTCCCTCTTCCAGACGTTACGCCAGGAGCTTTTTCTGAGCTTGCAACAGCCAAGCGGCGACATAAAAGTACAACAGATATTCTATATCGGAATATTTGCTTGCATCCTCCATCTGCTCCTGGTGTCACAGATACAGAGCAAGCCTTCTTACATCGCTGCTCACTAGGAGAGGGCAAAACTGTTACACACTACCCTCGCCATGCCCTCAGTGTACCTAACATGGGCAGCACCAGTCCCTTCCGCGTCATCAGCAACAGTCCTCTCCACAGCATCCAGCTCTCACCAGCACACAGCAATATATCCAGCCCTGCTAGAGAGATGGAGAGGCTGGGCAAGGCTCGGAGTAAACTCCTGGAGTCAGTGTAACCAAACCCCTACCATTCCTCCAGAAACCAGAGAGCAACTTCGCTATGTCTCTAAGGATGGAAAGTGCCGTGTCAACCTGTGTCATATATCTGAAAGAGGCCGCTTCCTGTCTGACATCTTTACCTCTTTTGTGGACCTCCAGTACCGCTGGTTTCTATTTGTTTTTATGATGTGCTACATCACCACCTGGTTCCTGTTTGCTGGACTCTACTTCTTGAATGCCTCCTTTCGCGGTGACATAGGACAAGAGCGACCCTTTGGTACCCCCAAAGATCATCTCAGAGACCAAAGTCCCTGCTATTTAGGTGTAGACAGCTTCATCTCAGCTCTGCTCTTCTCAGTGGAGACACAACGCACCATTGGTTATGGATCACGTACCGTGACTTCCATTTGCTACGAGGGTGTTATGCTGGTAATGATGCAGTGTATTGTTGGCTCCATGATAGATGCACTCATGGTTGGGTGCATGTTTGTCAAAATATCCCGACCTAAGAAGCGGGCTGAGACACTTCTTTTCAGTCGCACTTGCGTTATCGCCAACCGTGATGACCAGATGTGTTTAATGTTCCGCCTTGGGGACTTGAGAGAAAGCCACATGGTTGATGCCAAGGTTCGTGCAAAGTTAATCAAGTCCCGCCAAACAGCTGAGGGTGAGTTCTTACCACTTGAGCAGACAGAAATCAACCTTGGGTATGAAACTGGTTCAGACAGACTCTTCTTGGTGGAGCCTCAAGTCATTCAGCACAACATTGACTCAAACAGTCCACTCTGGGAACTGGGTCCTGAGCAGCTTAGACAACAACAGTTTGAGATAATCATCATCTTGGAAGGAATTGTTGAGGCGACAGGTGAATAATTGATGGCAGCAGTGGTTAAAAAGAGATAAAGAGGCAATTATCACTCAGATGAAGTGGATGCAAAGCTTTACTTACTTTGCTCCAGCAGCGCACAACTAAATGGTTAAACATTTTAATCTGCAGAATTGCTTCAAATGTGGAGTTCAAGGAAGGAAGTTCATATTCTTGGAAATCCCAAACCTCAGGGCTAGGAAAACATTTCCTGAACAAAACCTGGGAAATGAAAAAAACTCTTTCACATTCAGTCATTTAATAACTGTATTGCTCATTTACTGACTAGTCACATGTACATTTAGAAACAGAAATCTTAAATCTGCACAAAAATTGGGGAAAAGCTGTGAGAAACCACATTTAAAATACAAATGACTAAAGTGTAAAACACAAAGGCAGACAGACTTCTTCTTGTCAGTCACATAGAGATAATTAGAGAAAGAACGGAAGGAGAGGAAGATGACCTCTGCATTTTTCTTGTGTGACATTCACTGAGTAAGAAAACAAACTGATCCTCTTTTCTTGCCAATTCCTTCTGTTCATAGCTGTACAAATGGTGGAAAAATTCCTTTGTCCCTTACGTTAGATAGAATCAAAATCAGCCTATGTTTAAATTACAACATATAACACTGGCTTTGTACAGAAAAGGTTATTTGGCTGGATTTGGCAAGATTCATGAAGAAGAATGACTAAGGTTTTTAGAAACCACTTCCCCTTAATATGAAATCAAGGACAGAAAAGAGGAAAGGAAAGGAAATAAAAGAGCCCAAAAGCATTCTACATCTTGTGAAATCTCGCAGATTTTAAGTTCTGCTACATACCTTTACCCATAAAAACTCCCAAATGCAGGGGCTTTCCCCATGAATTAAAAAACATCAAGTGACCCACATCTTGCCATGATTGCAAACAAAACAAAATGTCTCCAAAATGTTATGTTTCAAAAAAAATGTTTTTTAATTCTAACTAACTAGGGTGTTAATGTCAGTGCTGTTGTTTTCCCTGACTTATTTTGGTTTCTGAAATCTTCTTGTGTTTTCTGTCTTGTTACTGTTTTTTATTGACATGCTATTATGGGGACAAAAAAATCCCCATTATGCAAATCATTAAAATTTAAGATGAACACATGTTTTCAGGTTAGATTTAGGTTAGAGTAAGTCTCCAAAAAATGACAGTAAGTCAGTGAAATGTCCCCGGAAAGAATGGCCGAAAAAAGCAGTCCAATGCAGTAGCCACCCTGGTGACAACAACTAGCTAAGATTACACACCTGAACTTAACTCCTTAAGTGAACTGAAAAAACATTTTGCTAATTTTCTGGTACACATGATACATTTATGGTAAATTTAAAACCCACATTATGCTTTTTTCATCATCATATTTGGAGAGTAGCTGGGACAGGCTCCAGCCCCCACCCCCCCACAACCCTTAATGGACAAGCGGTATAGATAATGGATGGATGGATGGATGGATATTTAGAGAGTTATGAATGTTTAAGTTTTACCTTAAATGATTACTTTTACCTTTCATACCAGAATAAGAATCCTGTCAGAATCTGCTTGAAGGGCCCTGGGGGCTACTCTAAACAAGGATAAGTTTTATAAAGTTCTTGGTTACAGTACATTCACATAGCTGTACAAAGCTGTATGTATAGAATATGGGATGGGCACTATGCAAAATTAGGGCAAAAGGGTGACATGCTACAACTGAATAAATTTAGTAACATCTGGATGAAGTTAATGAAATGTGGGCTGGGAACCATTTGGTGTACAACAAAAATGTTCAGACATTATCTATCCAAATGTAGTCTGGGCGAGGTGCACGTGCAAACATTAAAATGACTAAGGGCTGATATCCATTTAGCTGCTTCAGTTTCAGGGTCCTGGTGTTGTTCTTGCTGGCTGTCTGTCATGACTTACTGGAGAAAACAAAGCAATTGTTAATGTTATTCGCTTCACCTGTGTTTGTCTTACTATGAAAAGTCAAAATGTCTGCTGTGCCTTATTGTGTTTAGACCCGTAAGCAGCAGTCTTGTTATAAATACTGAGACTCAAACACATAGCGACATCATGTGGAAAATAATGTGTACTTCAGTTTTAAAATAGATATGTTTTGAAAACGTTTGACTGACTCAACACTAACAGCCTCTTCTATCTCATCATTTTATTCACAGGCATGATGTGTCAAGCCAAAACATCCTATATTGAAACAGAGATTGAGTGGGGCGCTTGCTTTGAACCCTGCATGACACTGGAGAAAGGTTCATTCAGAGTTGACCTGCGTCGGTTCCACACCACCTACCAGGTACCACTGCCTAACTGCAGCGCCAGCCAGGCACATCAGTTAATGGTTCTGACAGACTGTAAACTCCAAGATTCCAAAGTTAGCAGAGACTGGGGAACATGAGAAGAGGGAATGGCAGAGGAGCCCAAAGGCGAGCCACAGTCTCATGGAGGATACACTATTGGTAACATTCAGGAGGAGAGAGCATCTGAAGGCAGTCAAAGTGGAGGGAATGCAGACAAAAGCTTGTCATAATAGCAGCTGATGAAAGACTTTCTGCAGGATGTAGCTATGTAATAGTTTTTATAGTGAATATCAAATAAGGAATGTATGGATAAGCCTTTTTCACAGTGGATACATAGACATGTCACAGTAAGAAATGCACAGGTATAAATAACTGCCCCAAAGTACTGTTGCCACAGCTGTGAAGCTTTCCAGTCCAGCGCTAGCAGATTTACCACTCCAAATTCAGAGTAATTTTTACTTTCAGACAGATGGGCAATATCAAGCTTCCCATTTCTATCCAGCAACTGTCTGTTTCCCTACTGAAATAACAACTGTCGCTGGCAGATTTATTAACTGTAGATGAGTTTGAAAACATTGTCTCCAGCTGACTTGTTTTGAAATGAGAAGGGTGTTAAGGGAGTTTTTTTTTTTTTAAATATCCATTTGCTTACTACATATACAATATGTAGCTTCACTTAAAAGACTACTAACTTGTATTTTACAGGCAAAAAGTTGCCATCCTCATCAGCTGATCCACATATAAGACCAAAAAATAAAGCAAAGCATTGTTCTTGCAGTGTAGAGTTAGTCCTAGTTTTTCAAGTGCAATGCTGAAAAAAGTGAGGCCATTCTCTCTAGCATCTCCCTGTTTGGCTGCTTTGCTAATATATTCATGTTTTCAAACAGCATTTTACTGTTAACATTACAAGAGAAAAGGGCTTAGGATGAGGACCAACCAGTGAGTTTGGCAAACGATACTATCTTTGGTATCATTAGTCCTCAAGCTCAAGTAAAGAAAAGCACAGAGATGCTAACATTAGCATGAACTGACAGTATTCAGGATGAACTTCTACACTGTCATGAAATATAATGTTAGTGGTGAATGGGGCATCTAATTAAGGTAACCTGTAACCCTCTTATTAATATAGTTAATTAATGATGTGTTCCTTGGCCTTGGAAAAACACTCACCCTGTACTGTTGGTATTTAGCTTAGTTAACCAAATTTGTTAACAGTACAAATTTGGCTTTGGAAAGGCTTAAAACAGTACACAACAGGCACTGTACATATAGAGCAGGTCTAGACCGTACTCTTTATCTTATAAAATGTACAGAGAGAAACCCAACAGATCCCACCATGAGCAAGCACTAGGCGACTGTGGCAAGGAAAAACTTCCTTTTAAGAGGCAGAAACCTCGAGCAGAACCGGACTCAAGGTGGGCGGCCATCTGCCTCGACCAGTTGGGTTTAGACAGAAAGAGAGGAGGGTGGGGGAATGGGGTAGGAGAAAGACAACATTGCAGATACACAGACTAAGTCAAAATGTAAATAGTAGTAGTAGTAGTAGTAGTAGTAATAATAATAATAATAATAATAATAATAATAATAGTAATAATTATTATTACAGCTAAAGGAATAGTAATGACAAACAATGGTACATTAATAGCACTAACACTATCAATAACACTAGTAAATGTTTAATTATTGTTGCATCATGGGTTGAGCTGGATCATGGGAGCAGCTGTCATAATTAAGGTAATCAGTTCTTTTACTTTTTTTTTTTTTTTAGCTCTGTTGACAGTGCTGTTAATGATTATTAATAGTATCACGTGTGTAAGTAGAAACTGTAACATCTTTAAAGAATTTTAATCACTAAATATCTTGTTTTAAAATAATAATAATTTCTTAAGATTTGTCAGTGAAAAACACAAATTATTGCGAATTGCCAAGATAGCAGTTGTATGTAAGCTTGTTTATTTGATGCATTAGTAGTCTTAAACATGGCATATTGATTCATTAAAGCCAATAAATGAAAGATGAGTTAAACATTTCCTTTGTACCCCACACACATGAAGATAATGCTGTACAAATCAACAAATAGCTTTCGGTGGAAACAGGCCTGAAAGCTCCACTGAAAGCGTCCCTCAGTGGAATACATACATATACAAACTGCTGGGGTAGCTTCACAGTAATGCAGCTTGCTTGGTGCTTTTGCAGAGGTATGGCAGTTGATAAATACTGCTTGATTTTTACTTTTGAGACACGTTTACTACTGTGTTTCCTCGCCTTTGAAGTTACAGGCAGCCAGTGAGTGACAATGCAGAAAAAATAAGAAAACAGTGGACTATTGTTCGTCACTAGCTAAACAGACATCACTGCAAAAGCTTCTCATTGTCATCTCCACCCATTCAAACAAACAGCAGATTAATGAGCTGTCAAGTGATACTTTTATTAATCCATACCATTCCTTATTTCCAGTGTCATCTAAATAGTCATTGAATGTTACTGTATGTGGAATTTGGCTGACATTCGTCTCATGAGCAGTGTGTCCACAGACTCAAGGCCATGTTCGCTAACGCTGCTGCAAACTCTTACTCCTCCTCCACTCTTTTTTTTCATTGCTGGAACAAAGTCACTATTTTAAAGGCTGAAGTAGATACATATGAATTTTAACTGAGGAGGGAGTATATCATACAAAATGTGGATGTAGGATTTTTCTGATTAAATCTGCATCAATGAGTGTTGACTGTTTATATGTTCCAACAATTAATAAATTAAATTTTCTCTTTTCTGCAAACGTGATATCTCAGCCACTGGTCCCATCTTGACAAGGTGTTGCATTTGGAACAATCTGCATTACAGTAAAAACGGATCGTTAGAGTGGTTGCCCTCATGAGGGCGCTATACGCCTGGGTCAAACTTACAAAGTTTACACAACCAGTCCAATAATTATGAAAGTAAGAGGGATGGTTCCTGCGTCATTCGATGAGGATTAGCTGTTGGTGCTGCTGTAATGCACGTACATGACCTAATGTGAGGTGGTAAACACTTTCAATACATTTTCTGTCATGTCATTGGAAATTAGTGCTGCATTTTCTGTGTTCAGTTGTGAAAGAAGTTTGAATGGAAGTTATTGCTATATCTATAGCCCCAGTTTGTGCCGCTCGTGTATTATTATGTCCTCAGAACAGTGGTATGTGCTGTCAACGTGTCTTTCAGACATCATCAGGAATTCATCTTTCAGAAAAAGAGATGCTTAGCTCTTATGTAATGATGATACATGGAGTAATACACAAGATGCACAAACTGAAGTTACACTTATGAGAACTTTGTGTAGATGGTGGCGTCTGTGTCGTGAGGCATGGCTCAGATGTGAGAGATGTACAGGTAGGTGCTGTTGATGCTCCAGTCGGGCGGGAAGTCCTGCACCGCGTGGCTTTTGACGTGTCTCTGCATGGCGACCAGGCTGCTGCAGAACTCCAGGCACACCGTGCACTGGTAAGGCGCGGCCCCGCCGTGTGTCCGCAGGTGCTTGATCATGGCCGAGTAGTCCCGTGAGCGCTGGCCGCAGAGGCGACACTCGAAGGGTTTCTCCCCTTGAAGCAGAGAAAAGAGTGAACCAGGGGGCCACAGGATGGAAGGCAATGGCGGGGGGGGGGGGGGGGGGGGGTGTCTCATACCCCCCCTCCCCACCCCCCACTTAGGAGGTAAAAGTGTAAAAGTGTATTCACTGCCAGTTTATCCTGCTATAGGACGTGAACGCAATTTATCTAGTCTTTTTTTCCCCAATTGAGAGATTACGTGCTTAAATTTTATGTGACACTTTTACGTGACTCATCCTGATGCTCATCAAATCAGTTATGCACAATTTACATGTACGTTCCATTAAGTTAGATCTTGTCTATGATTGTATGTCAGTGTAAACCCAACGCAGACAGACGGATATCAACTGTCATTATGAGGAAAATGAGAATTAACAAAGCATGCGGGCATGTGAGAATGTAGTTCAATAACATTCAACTAATTGAATACTAAAATTCAAAAGCAAATCCTTTAAAACAACAGGTTTTGAACATCTCTAAGACATGTTTAGGTTTTAGATTACACAGTCACAGTTGCTCTAAAGATATATATATATATATACACACACACACACACACACACACACACACATATATATATATATATATATATATATATATATATATATATATATATATATATATATATATATATATATATATATACACATGTATATATGGAGAGCTGTGTTCAGCACCATTTCTGTGTTTTTGGATGTTTTAACCAATTTTCCTTTAAATTTTTAAATACTTAAACATCACATTTTTTTAGCACACACTAATATTTTGCTGACTGGTTTCCATTACACACACTCCCACATGCAGAGAAAATTAAATTTGAATTTATGGTTGCATGGCAAAACGGTGGCAAGGGCATACTTGAAAATCCTGAACCGCGTTAATGTATGGAAATAATGTCACTTTTACAGCAGTTAAAGCAGACAAGATGTTTACCGTACCTTCAATGGATTTTCTATCTAACTTGAGTTTCAAGTCTGTGAGTTTCAAGTTTCTGTAAAATGAGTTTCATGGTATTAAAATGAGTGGAAACCGTCACCTGCCTGCAAAATGTTCAGAAAATCTGAACACTCTGCTTTGGAATATGCTCATTATTAATGCAAAGCATATGCGCTTTGCAGTTAATGGTTAGCGTTTGCTCCGAAAAGGAGCACTCTGTAAGCGCCAAGGAAAATTAGTCATTAGTCAATCTCCTCTTTTGCCAGTAAGTTGCTATGCTATGCTAACAGCTAACTTGTCTCTGATCTGTCCCATTAACTCAAGCAATGTCAGACCAATCCTACTATTGCTACTTTTCGGCATTTTAAGTGGTTTCTTAAAGTTAAAGTGCACAAATGCTTTTAGGCCACTTTATCTGACTTGACGTTGTAACTGGATTTTGTTGAATACTGAAATTCCCTTTGGGATTGTTGGTAGTTTTTGTTCTAATGTCAATGTAACAAAGGTTATTAGTCATCATTGTGGGTGGGCATAGCCTTTGGTCCTAACGCACAACGCTGAAGTTCAGATGTCAGAGTGAACAGACAGTGAAGAGTAAATGGTGTGCTCACCGGTGTGAACGCGATGGTGTGTGTCCAGTTGATGTTTCAGACTGAACTTTTTGGGGCAGTGTTGGCACTGGTAGGGTTTTTCTCCCCTGTGGTCGTGTCGATTGGATTGTGGTTCATGCTGTGCCACGTCCCTTCTTCCACAGAACCGACACCCTGTGCAAGCTTCACCTGTGCAAACAACAGCAGGGAGAAAAACAGGTGAAGGTGTGAACCTTGCGGTGGGAAGAGGGGCCTAGCTGTTAACAATAATACCACTACAACTGTTTGTTTATTGTCCTACTTATGTCCTTAGACATCCACACAGAAGAGCAATGAGTTCTACAGTCCATCAAAATGACCAGTTACTGGCAATAAAGTGAATTCATGTCAGAGCTACAATGATGAGATTAACAGATAAGTCAATTGTCAGTACCTTAGTTACTTACTTCAGTTGATTGATCATTTAAGTCCCTAGTTACAGCTTCTCCAATGTGATACCTTTCTGCTTTTCAGTTTTATATCATAGTAAATTGAACATCACTAGGTTTTAGATTGTTGGTTGAATAAAACAAGACATTTAGTGACGTAACACTGGCCTCTGCAAACCTGTGGTGAGCATTTTTCACTATTTTCTCTAAGTCTTTTTTTTTTTTTAATCCTACAGTTTTCTGCATGAGCTTTAAAATGATACATCAGTGCAACATTTTAATCACCTTTCAGAGGCACAAGTCTGTTTTTGGTCTGCATCCTGTTGCAAGACAATAAATTCAGTTGGTAGAAGCTTACTTTCCTGTCACTGTGCATGTGTTTTTTCTGCAGCCACGTACCTTAGTGATTGTTTTAAAATTACAAAGGTGTGATTTTGAGGTTAAGGTAGCAACTCAGAAGCCTTTCGGTACCTTATATACTTTTTTTTTCAGGGTTTCTCAAGTAAAAACTTGGGCCTCATAGTATAGACAGGATGCTGAAATATGAAGGGGGTGTACTGTAGTAGGGGAAAATGAAAGAATAAACCACAACAATTGAACACTCACCACTCTACACAACCTACTGAGACCTGGTGTCATTAGCTTACTTCCTGTCCAATATTTCTCTCTAGTTCTCACTTTAAAAGACCTGACATCTTCTATAGGTAATGCTTTAATTCCTAATTACACAAACAAACACTAATATAATTTCAATAGATGAAAACAAAACAATTAAAAAAAAAAATCAACAAGAAACATTGAATACTGAAATGAATGCTTCATTTATATTCTTGTTTATATATTGTTACACATTGTCTGTAATTATGTATTAGATTATATATTAAAGACTCATTTATTACTTTGCTTACTGCCATGCAGTAAGACATCTGTAAAGCACAGTTTTAGTGTAATCTTTTGAAGTGTGAACATAATGTTCCATTGAGCAGAGATAGATAAAACATGTTTATCAGCTTGATTGTACAAGGCAAATGATCTTACACACTTACATGCACGCACGCACACACACGCACACACACATGCACAAAGTTTTGGTTTTATCTTATTTCTTGTGCTATTGCAGCAAAGTACTTTCAGATTATGAGAATTTATTATACTAAATCCATACGTATGTTTTTTTTGCCATAGGACAAACCACTGTTGCGATGCAGTACATACTGTACTGCATGTATCTAGCTGTATCTAGTAACCACACTACTGCTCCTGCTGCACCATGCTCTCAAAACCACAACTCTCTTTATCACTTTCCATTGCGTAGCTAAGTATCTCAAGTCTGCCGAGGTTAGGGGTCATGCTGAGAACTGTCTTACTGTCTTGTTAAATTGATCAGTTCTGTACAGAATAACCATTGCTACAGCTTACTGTATAGTAATACTGGCATGTTCAGTGTATTGTGATCATTAAAAAACAGTAAGTGTTTGTCTTAATAATCATACCATTACCATTATCAGGTGTAGATTCTGACTCCCGCAGCACCGGATCACCAAGGAGACTTGTATTGCAGTGCTGGCAGTCTTTAACTTGCTCTTTGCTGGGTTTGGGCACTTGAGGATAACTGTGGAAAAGAAATTATTTCCTGAAGCAACAGTTGTACAAAACTACACTAATTGTACCAGTTACAATAATAAAGAAACTCTCTTATCTGTGGGCCAGAGAGGTAGAAAAATATACAAGTAAATGTCTTCAAGTATCGCATGGAAAATATGTCAGTCTGCATATATTTTACAACATTAAGTGTTATCACAGATTACATCCTTAGACACCCTTTCCTTCCTCTCCATCCCCAACCACAAGATATTTATAGTGCTCTTTCAAGGTAAAAACTCGCTTAACTTTCATAAAATGCTAGAGTAGAAGGAGCTAGATCATGAAGTAAAGAATAGCATTTTTTTTGTGCCGCAAAGGGCCATTTGTTTTGAACAATTTCTTGTGGTACAGACATGACCAGTCTAAACACTGAAACTGTGTTTCAGTGGGTGGATAATCTTGAATTCTGCAAAGGAGGGGAGAAATTTAGGGGGCTCCCCTTTACACACTGTTTAGTTACACTGTGTGGAACACTACGATATGCGTAGACTTGAATAAAGGAGGAAAATCACCCAAAAACAAAGGCAAGTGGGTTTTCACACTGTTGACTAGCTTACCACTAAAGGATAGTGGTAAATTTCATTATTAATCATAATTAAAGTGAAATATGAGTTTTTATTGTAATAAATTAAAAAACACCTAACTTTTATATTTTTATTTATCTTTTTAACTTTTATTTTTATTTATATTTTTATTTTATTTATATATATATATATATTTTTTTAATATATTCAGATTTATCTGAAAATTAACTCATGCCTTTTGTTCCCTTGGTCTGAAATCTCGGATTGTGATTTGTCAGAAAAGAGTGTAACTGACTAGGACTGGCAGGGAAGGGTTAACAGGTGAAACTGCTCTAGTTGGAAAGTGCAGGAGGCTCAGTCACACACACACATCTACCCAAACAGCAGTGAGTCAGGTGCTGTAGCTGTCGCAAGGGAACAATTGAGCAAATTGGGGGATTCTATATGACTCTGTGAGAGGAAAAACAGGGAGACAATGACTGAAAATAAAAAACTGTAGTTTCCAAAATCATGTCCAAGTGCTGACTTACCTTGGTTCAGCACTTTGAACGGTGCCGCTGAATGTTCTCTGGCTGGGTTTTTTTCTTTTCAACAGGCCCTCCTTGATTATGCTCCCCATCCCCGTAGATCCAGTGTATGTGTTTTGTGTGTAACGTGGATACAATCCTGAGTAGCCCAGTACAGAGGTGTGAACCGGGTTTTGAAAATGGGGACCGAGTAAAGGGAACATGTGAGGGGTGGAGAGGGAGAATGGGTATGCTACTGAGGACTGATTTGGGGACTGAAGAGGGTGAACTGCAATTAAGTTTGAGTAGTTTTCTGCTATCCGCCTCAGGGTGCTCACAGAGTTCCACATGTTTGTAGAGAAAGGCCAGGGAGAAGAGAAAGAGGAACTGCTGGTGGCAGGCCTGGTAATAACACTGTCTCTGTTGTGGGGTGTTGATGACAAAGGGGACAGTCTGGGCTTCTTTCTTGAGGATGGTGAGACGCTGTTTTTCTTAGCAGAATCAGGGGGTGAAAGGTTTTCAGTGACAGTGATGTCGCTTGCTTCCACCCCTCTTGAGGAGGTCTCTTGGAGCTTCTCTTTTTGTACTGGACTATCTTTTTTCTTTTGATCCATCTCCTGAGTGCTTTCTTTTTCCTCTTTGACATCTGCAGTTTCTCCCCTTTCATCCGCTTCCTTGGCCCTGTGGTCAAGGGTATCCAGCTGTTTCCGGCACTGGTCCTCTAGCGGCTGCATCTCCAGAAGCTGAGCAGCTTTCAGCAGCAGGTACAGGTCTTCCACGGACACCTCAACAGCCTGGGTGTAGGTGAAGTCCAGGACCTGCTGGAAAGTGCGCGGTGAGAAATACTCCAGAGTACAGTGGGCCGGGCTGTCTGTGTCGCCTTGGGCTAGCTGCTGCGCCAGTCTTTGGCTAGCACAGGCCAGTACTAGCCGATGAGCCCTGAATGTATGGCTCTTTACCGAGATGATGGCATCGCAGAGTGACCCAGAGCGACGTAAAGCATCGGCCTGCTGCAGGAAGTGGAAATATTGGGTGTTGTTGATTCGGATCATTTCTGATGTCTGTCGAAATACGATCAAAAGTCTGAGAAGAGAAAGTCAAAGGAACAAAAAAAAAAAAAAAAAAAAAAAATCAAAAGTGAGTTACAATTAGATTATGCCCACACTGTGGTAAAATTAGTTCCATCTATTTGCCAGCTTGTTACCAGGTATGTGACATTTCAAGATAAGCTAGAGTGCAAGTAGGAAAATCACTTTGCAAATCAACAGCAGGAATTGACTTGTGATTAACAGATAAGTTGTTTTCTCTGTGGTTTGTACTGGTTTTTTTCCACTCTTTCCAGACAGACATTACCTGCAGTGAGAGATGAGGGGGCAGAAGGTAGCCAAAGAGATTTCGTCATTTGTTTATATTGTAAGTTGGTGTAGCAGTGAATCTGATTTTCAGCTACTTTGCTACTTTATTTTAAACCAAATAACCTGTCCAAAAATACACAAATAGCAGAAAGCACACTTTTTTTAAAATTAGACTCTCAAATCTGCAGAAAAACTTCCCCTAATCACAGCATTGTCTGATATTGCATCTGAATGCCTGGTTGATGTGTGGAAATGTACTCTGTTTTCTGAAAGCTTTGATATTCTGCGCTCTCATACACACTCTAAAGCCACAAAGCCCTAACAGTATACGAAACCATGACTAATGACTGTACACACGAGTAAAGTTTGAGCATCAACAACAATAAGACTACTATTTGGGTACCATAAACATTAAATGCAAGCGTTCGCAGGGGTGGAATATGTAAATACATAAGTATGTGTTAGAAATATGTGGAATTTTACATCTAAAATTGAGAATACATGGATGAAAACATTGTAGTTGTATGTTGACAGTACCGGATGCCTGTGAGGTTGTCATCTTCACACAGTCTGAAGTCTATAATGAACTTTTATGATTATACAGTGTGTGGTCGGTTTCTCCTGCAGAGGTCACAAGTACTGCAAGCTATTACAGAGTTTAGTTTTTTTTTTTCAGCACAATCGCAACCCTATTCAGTCCTCCGATGGTGACTGTAAATGGAAAGTAGATGTGAAACGAAATGACATTTAGTTGTCTCTAGTTACTGGAATGTTTTTTTTGAATGCACATGAATTTTTGCCCAGTCTCAAAATCCCTCTCTCTCTCTCTATCGCTCTCTCTCTATTTTGTTAATTCCATTTATTTAAGTTAGAAAAAAGTGTTGCATCAATTCAAAATAAATTTAAAAATATCTTTTAAAAATTAGATATGTTCAAAGTAATTTTAGCTTGCTCTAATATATTTGTCACGCATGTTAATTTTTATGTTTATCATGTATTTGCTTATGCATTGTATGTGGGTGGTACATGGCACTGAGAGTGAAAATGACAGTAGAGCAGCTCCAGTATCAGAAGTAGAAAGTCACTTAGATTTACTGTATTTGATAAGTTTAAGGTTTCAGTTTAGTGTTTATTTAGCAATTTTTCAAAAAGGTCATTACAGTCACAACATTTGTAACATTTTGAGCGCACAGTGTCAAGAGCACATAGTGAAATTAATATGCAAAAAATACAGTACAGTGAAATCTGTATACATGTAGATAGAGCAGTAGCGCAGGGCCATTTTTGCCTCGACGCCATTTACGGCATTCAAAAACTTTGCACTGCCTGATAAAATTATATTGTGCATATATATTACAGCATATAACTTAGGGCAGTGTCACAAATTTACCGTGTGATATATTACATTTTAAGTCAGAATAAAATGACTTCTGCAATATGCAGTTGTGTATTTGTACGGGAGTCATTTTAATTAAATTTTACATGGGAGTCATTTTAATTCAATTTTACATAATAATTTTCACATACTGCTTCTACACCACTACTGATAATAAAAATTACAGTAATGATGATAATGATAATAACGATAAGTTATAGTGGCGTATTAATAGTCGTAGCAGCGGTGCTACGTCATTTGTAATTTATCAGCTGAATTCATGCGATGTTCTACAAAGGATTTTATAAAAAATAACTTTAGAGCAACTTTGTTTAATGACATTATTTTATGTGCAAGGAGATTTTGCAGCCACATTAAAAGTAGTGCTGTGTGTTGTGTAATATACAAACCTATAGGGATACCATAGGGATGTTCTCTTTTCATTTGTAAAGACAGTTCAGAAATGTTGGCGTACTCCAGTGCCGAAGGAAGTGCCAATTTATTAACTTTACTTTCAGCTTTTTATTAGGTTGTACTTTCAAATATTGTAGTTGTCTTTCTATTCACACTGATATGACACACCTGACATGTATGCAGTCTAAATTTCAATTGCGTTGCATTGAAGTAATGCATGCAGCGGTGCTCTCCCGGGCCTGCTGGCCCTTAAATCAATTCTTCTTAAGTATTGTATTCTGTTCTGTTTTACTTCAAGTCCTTGCTAACCTTGTCTCAGTTACTCTTATCTTCAGAGTACATTTGGTTTAGTTATAAACTGGCTTGTGCAATAATCAAATTCCCCCTGATGCTGCTCAAATCTACAGTGCACTCTTGCAAAGTTGTGACATAGTTAGCAGGTCTTTGAGCTCCTTGCAGTCACAGTACTATCTCAATGCATACACAGGGGAAAACCATGCATGCATATGTCAGATTTACACATCCTTTGACAGGACATGAACTTACAGTCAGTCTCACACAGCGCACATTTAAGGGACTGGAGTCATAAGAGAGAAGCCAGATCTAAGAGTCTCCACGGGCAACAGAAGATCAATAGCAGCACACTAGATTCTGTTTCTAGTAGATCACAGACAGCACAGCTAGAGAGTCTAAAGATGAGCAATGTTAAAGTGCATCTGCTTGTGGTTTTCACTCTCGGAAAATTAAGAAGCAACAAGTTGCGTGAATGAGACACTTACCCAGTGTTTAGTGAATATTCTCCCTGGAGAATGACGGGCTACCTCACATCATGGCTGTGAAGTGACTTGTAAAGTGACATATCTGTCTGGGTACAGGTTTTGCTGTGGGACAGGGTGGTTTCCTCCTTTGTCTTTACAGTCCCTCCTCTTCAACTCTCTCTCATTGGCTCATTGATTACAGTGCCAAATAGCTTGCTTTCCTTTTAAGTATACCAGTTCTTTGTTAAATTTTGTTTTGTGTATTTTAGTGAACTCTTAGAGGCACTTTTACTATTTAATATTTTCTACTTCTTGTAGAATATATTAAATATATTATATAAATAGCAAGCCATGTATTGAAACTGCAAACAAAATACAACCTAAACAGAAAAAACATTAAAAGTAATGTATCTTCTGAAAGTGACAGAAAGTTTAATTTGACCAAATGATTAAACTATGTGTGCATGTGTGCGTGTGTGTGTGTGTGTGTGTTTGTGTCGGTGTGTGTGTGCGCACGTGTGTGTGTATGTGTGTGTGTATGTATTGAGAAAGAGGGAGAGAAACGGGGACAGTGGTTAGAGGGATATATGTGCACCCTACAGATGCTGTATGCCTGTACATGTTGTACATGATTTCCTCCCCTCCAGCATTACTTGCTGGTCACTACATTATTAGGCCGTTCTGTGCTCAGACAAAAACCACTTCAAAGACACTGATCTGTGACAGGAAACATACAGACAAAAGCCCAGTGGTACCAATATGCAGGGCGAAGCTTCACTGAAACCTGCACTCTCTAAATAGAAATATCTACTTTGGTCTTTCGCTATGTCAGAGGTCGGTGTGAAAACCTGTAAAAATAGGCCAACTGTAGACAACTGGTCAGTTCAGCAGACTTCGATGGTTTAGCGCATTGTGCCTGCTTTGTTTGCTTTTAAAACTGTGTTTGTTCATAAAATTATTAACAGCCAAATAATTTCCCCCCAATCCTCACTGACTTCCCACCTTTAATATGGCTGAACACATAACCAAGCCAGAATTTAACCAAGGATCTCTGAGGTGGTACCATGTGATTAGAATTATTAGAATCTTGTAAACTTTATTAGTATAGTCAAGCCCCAGCAGGTAGGTGTTTCCAGCAACTAAGATTAAATTAAATTAATTAAATAACTGATAAACTGACCACCCACTACCTACCTAACACAAAACAGAGAACAGCTAAACTCAGCAACTGGCTGGTGAGGAAAGTCAAATATCTAGCATCAGGAGTAGGTGGAGAACAGCAACACAGCTAAAAAGAGAATGAAGAGATGACTTACATTCATCGGGTCAGAAACATGACGACAAATGAGTCTTAATGTGCTCTGTATCTGCAGGATGTGTAAACACACAAGTGTTGGCTATATTCTGTGTTTGTTAGGCTGTTGTAATATTTTTCTGGTGAGGGTCTCCTCAAGACAAATACATTTAGTACAATTAGACCTGCTCTAAGTGTAGACAGAAAAAAAAAATCTTGATCACAAACTGAAACGAAAACTAAACATCAAACATAGTTAGCCAAAGTACTCTCAGTACTTTCCTTTTCAACATCTGGCATACATTGTAGCTGACAAATGGCAATTGGAGAGCAGATGGTAGTATTTCTGATGCAATGGAATGAGATTAATAGGCGAGAGTGTAAGCCCATGTAATATCACATGGCAAAAGCCCTTTGAAGTCACATCTGGTATGAGCTGAGAAGCAGCAGAAGGAAGAGAGAATGATGTTATGTGGTAAAATGTTATTGTTCATAGTCCAGATTCTGAGAGCAGCTTTTTTGTATAATATGTTATTTATGTATTACGCTTTAGATGATAAAAAGGTTTCTCTGCTTGTTCACCATGTTTACTTACTATTGAAACTATGTGTAATTTAATACAGTATGAATTATGTCTTTGATAGCTGATTGACAATAACGAGTACTTGTTCAGTTGTTAGCATTTTAGCAATACCTCTGTTTTTTAATTCAGGAACAAGAAATTTGTGGATGTCTGTAGTTAAGTTTCAAGTAAGCATTCAGGTTAATTACAGTATATATAGAGCTGAGTGTCATCAGCATAGTGATGAAAATGAAGATCTACAGATGCTGTTTCAGAGACTTGAAGTAGATTCAAATTAATGGATGCAAAATGAAACTTTGTGATGCTTTAACTTCTCAATACAATTACTTATACAGATAGGACTAAGACACTCCTTAAGTGCGCCGGAAATATAAGACAAGTTATCAGATAACTATGAGGTTTCAGTAGCTCTGATGCAGATGACAGAGTTTGGTTTTGTCTGTTAAGAATGCATATAAATGGAGAGTCATTTGATAAAACATTACAAACTTTACATTTAACTGTATCAGTTTTATGCAGATGGTTAAAAATGACCAGTTCCATGAACCATAGTAATGGTTTTGTAGAAAAGGGATCATTTGTAGTTCAATGAAAAGTAAATTGTATTAAACCCTGTGATATTTAATAGTCAAAATGGAAATACTACTCATCCATAGAGATGAGCAATGTCAATTAAGAGAATTTTCAGTTTTGAAGAGTTAAATCTTGAAGGAATCATCTCTCTATTCTTCCCAGACAAGTGATATACGTAGATCAAGGGAAGAATTTGTTACCAGGTACAGTACTAACATGTTTGGCTTTAAACAGGTCTCATCTACAGTACTCTCCACTATGCTCTTTAATCAGGCCATTAATTTGTATTGCATCAGTGGAAAGTGATCTAATATTGAAAAGGCTCTAGAAGTTGTCTGAATTATGAACACTGCCTACAGCATTACAGTGTATGTAGGTCTCATTACAGTTAGGTTTGTACTTAATTTCTGATTACAGTGTCAGACAGTGACAAGGTCTTACTGAGTGTACTGTCTATAGTGTCAGTTTGATGATATCTAACCCTACACATTCTATACTTGTAGAAGTTTGCTTTTTTTTTTTTTTATCTACCATCATACTTTATCATATGATGGTATGGTAATGCTTGTGGTAATGGTGGATAGTTTGTCTTTTCCTGGTTAACAACTTTCTAGAAGAGACTTGTTTTCTCAGTGAGATTTGTGCCATTTCATAAGCATAAGAAATAAAAAGGTAAAGGTTTATTGTTTTTAATAACAGAATATGTCAGTTGTTCACCATTCAAAAAATACTTAGTCCCTAGCTCTTGTTCGGTAAATTTAGGCTACTTCAGTTGTTGACATTCAAGATTTCTCATGGCTGAAATAAATCATGAAAAAAGGTCACAAAACATGTATATACATATATGACCTAAAAGAAATTTTGGTATGTTGCTCTCCATTTTTCCTGTGCTGTGATATTTCTGTGTCATGTGAGTATAGTGAGTAAAGGTGTTGACTAGTTTGAACAGTTAATTCTGGAAATTATCTTGTGTGTTATACATTACACAGATGTATAACACACAACATTACAGAACATTTAAGAAAATATGTAGTATTCTGAGTGGCAGTGAGAAACACCCATAAATGTGTCACTCATACAGACATATATACAGACTCATTCGAAAAGTAATTGTCCCATCACTTGTGTGTTTGGCTAAGTCAAAATGTTATCACTTACAACTGTTACTGTGAAATGCCACTAGATTTACTCCTTCAACAAAGGATGTAGTTCCAAATATGAAGCATTCAAATTTGAAGTGTCCTTCTCACCTACACGGCCATGGAGAATACATGTAGTGTTAACCACATAGTTATTTCCTTGTAATTGCTGTGATCACAGGTTTGGCATGTTGATGCATTACAAGGGGTGCATTAGGAGAGGTGCAATAGGAGAGGTGTGACTTTTTTTAAAATAGATTTCCTCCTAAGTTATTACTCCATTTTCAGTAGATGTGCTATTTACACCAGCTAAACATTACTTCTTGTAATGCACTGTAGCTGACCATCCATCATAACTTAACCTCTCTGTCTCACTCTCTTTCTCTGTGTACGTGTGACATTTGAGGCCACCATGAATACCTTGGTCTGTGCACACAGTTATCGTCAAGTATTGCTCAAACCACTGGACAGTCTGATCTCATCTATTCCTCTCAGAGAAATTAGCATTATACTAACACTTAAATGTCATCTTGTGCTATATGGTGAGGAGACAAGCAGTGCTGATGCACAGGGCTTCACCTACCAGTAATACCAAGACTGTCAGCCCCCCCACACTAGACTCTTCAGCACCTGTCATCCCCTCACTGTCAGTTGAACAATCACCATCAGACACCCTACCCAACATCAACGCTGACTCACTGAGGTGTCTAACTGTGTAGGTCTTCAGTGTCCACACATCTCATGTGATGACAGTGATGTGCAGTAATGTTAATCCTGCATGTACGCAGCTCATGCGATAACATCTTTGATCTACCTACCAAGGTTTTTAATCTCTGCATACTAAGGGGTTTCATATTGTTGTTTTGTTGAATGAATCAAAGTGTTACTGAACTAAACAAAACGCGTACTCAGACTGTGATGTGATAAAAGTCTGGGTTAATATGAGTCGTCTTACATTACCACAGTGGCGGTATGCGAGCAGTCGACTTCAGAGGAACCACTATCAAGATGACTGATGTGCGCTGGAGGCATCAATGGCAAACTGTCACTGTACAGCCACAGAGCCTTTTCACAGTAATCTGGGTAAGCAGGACTACCCGTCAGTGTTGTGGTTTGGAAGAAGTGAACCTGTGCAGGGCTAGGGGCTGGGGCTTGACACTTCTTTGTAATTTGTGGGTGAAGGAAGTGTGGGGCCTACCCACGCTAGTGACTGTCAGGTTAAGTGGAGCTTGGGAACTGTGTCAAAGTAACTTATTTGCTGCTTTTACAGATGGTGTGATGTTTATTGGTGCTTATCATAACATAAAGGTTCAGTTCTCTGATTTTATTACAGCATCCATTTGCTTAGATGGCAAAAGTGAATGAAACTGAATTCATTGAAACATTAGTTTTGTTTCTTCGGCTCGACTGAGGTTAATGAGGTAATGTGCATCACATGTAGCTTTTCCTGACATAGGAAGTGAGCTGCAAATTAAGCTTCAAAGAAAAGACACTGTGGCTTAAGGAGTTACTGAAACTCCATTCTGTGAACTGAGAGAAAACCTTATCTTAATCTTGGTTAAGATGTATATCTTGAAGAAAGTTTTACTATCAAATGTATCATATTACGTCATTATATTACACAGATGAGCAGGATTTGAATTTCAGACTTCATTGTTTCTCACAACTTGTAAACTTCTTTGGACATTCAGAAAAGAAACCGACTGTAATTTGCTAAATAATGTTGCAGAAACAAATGTTTTCTGAGTGCACTTTAGGTTTCTCTTTCCAAAGAAATTCAACTGAGGAGATGCAGGAGAAGAAAAACCTCATTTTCCAGTGAGTAAGCAAGACAGTTTCCCCCTGATGACTGTGGCTTTTACATGATAGAGCTCATTACATTACATCATGGCCAATTTTCAATATCCTGCGTGTTGCCTTTGCCAGTCTACTAAGAAAAAGAAAACTGTACACACAAAGCACAGAAACAGCATTTTATGGGTCATTCATTTTTTTTTTTTATTACACTATTAATTAGCTTGACCAGTTTTAATTTCTCAGATTGCTTGCAAATACAGTTATACAACAGAGAACATTTGCCAAATTAGAATATCTGTCTGCTTATTTGTGGAGCATGTCTTTGGTTAAAGGTCTGAATGAAAATGAAGAACAGCTCTCTCAATGATGCTATTAACATCCCTAGAATCAATGCAGTATAATTGAAATCAGACAGACAGAATCAATGTCTAACATTTAGCAACCTGTACACAAATGGAGTAATTTGGTTCAACTTGTGCTTAGTGCCACTCCTTATCAATTAGGCAGAGGCCATGTGTCTGTCTATATTTCACATTTCCAAACATTATAAACTTGTCAGTGTTTTCTAAAATTACATTACAGGTGAAAAGCATGACCCTTGATCCAACTGATTATTACATATAAATAAAAAATACAGAATAATTACATCCAAAACACAGCATTGTAAAAGGCAATAATGCAGCAATTAAAATCTCAATAACATTGTTTATATTTTGTTGGGAAGTAAGGGGACAGACCAACAAAGAAGTCTAGAATTCGACAGAGGACGTACGTACAAATGTGATTTGAGTAACTACAGTATACACCATTCTAAGTCTGCTAAATGCTGGTAGGAAACCTTCAGTGGTTTGGGAAACACAGGCAAGCTTATTCTCATCTATGGTTTCAGTAGTATCATTACAAGATCAACTGACTTAAACTGTGAACATACAACGTTTTCATTCACTAACGTAGCTGTACAAATTATACAAGGGCTATGACTTCTCTTCACCTGTCATAACACAACCACAACTTGCAATTAACCTGCCTAACGAGAGAAACAGAACATTAATGCTAAATCAAAACTCCAATACTCAGACTCTTTTGCTCATTTCAAAGCAAACTTTACAAAAAGAAAGAAAAAAACACAAGTAAACGACTTTTTCTCTGAATGGACAAATGCAGGTTTTTAAAGCAAACTTCCACCAGTTAATAAATAAATAAAATATGAACTGATTTTGGTATGGATTATCTCTACTACAGCATAAAGTTAAAGACTGGTGAACAAAAAACAACATCCCACTACGTGACCTTTCTTAACCAAGAGGGTCTGACAGAATTAAGTGGCTAAAGGAAATCAAACTGACACACCAAGCAGTTAACAATGAGCCACAAAAAAGGGGCAGTCCCTTTTTTACTTACCTATACAGGGTACTATGTTGATCATAAATATGACAAACTACAATGAGTCATTTAGTGAAATGCTGTTTATGAAGAGAACAACTTAAATATAGCATCTATAGAGTACTAACATTCAATGTTGTGGAGTCCAAAGATGTCAAACTGGCAGATTTACAGACATACAGTATGTTTACAACTATCATGCCTGAGTGTGGTTTGTTTTTAGGACTTAACTACACACATCGACACTTCACATTACTATAGCTGTGGCCTCTTTATACTCCATTTCTTGTAAAATATGCCGAGACTTTAAGTTCCTCTGCTCTGATACACACCTAAATGAAAATGAACAGGCTGCTACAGGAAGTGATGAGAAGGGAATCAGGCATGTAGTCTGTCTGTTGGTTGCATTGAACTTCACCAATCCTATTAAGGTCTACTGGGGGGGGTGGATGCGTTACTGAAAAAAAGATGGAATCTCAACGTCTACCTTAAATACATTCAGAAAGAAGTTACTGTGTCGTTGTCTTGTGCTGGTTTTTACAACAGTCCGTTTTCAATCAGCCATGTTAGGAAAATGTTTCTCCTTCTTGTAACAGCACAATGTACTATTTTTATGCATTATTCCATTACATCAATGCAAATTAATCATAGAAATGTCTACAACTAGTCGTATGTATTTCTTACGTTATTTACAGTGTCCATTTTGAACGGTGACATTTCCGACTTTTCAAAAGCAATGACAGGAACAACACAAATAAATACAGCAGCATCATACACCAAGTTGTCATGCTTTCATTAAAATAACGGACTTCTGATTATTCTGTTTTACAGTTCTTTAGGTAGCAGTACAAATAAAATAAACTCATTCACTGACTAAATTAGCTAAATGGAATATTTGGTTTATTTTGCCAAATAATCAATAATAATAATATTGAGGGCAGATCCTCATAATTCAAAAACATTATGTTTTTTTTTGTACCACCAGCACACAGCTCTGTATTGACTAGTGTGGTCTTTTTTTGGCCTTTTCTATTTTAAATTAAAGCCTAAATGTCCCTCACATTCCAAGGTAAACACCTCCACATCCTCACTTAATGCTCATGTCTTAATATTAGAGGTATTGTCCAATGTTACAGTAGCTCATGGAGGTAAAGTTTGACAATTAGCTTTGTAATTGTCCTTTTATCTCTGAGTGGGTTTTTAAAATGAGAATTACACCATTATTTAACTAGGTGGTCACTCACACTCATCTACACAGATACATTATATCTAACTGTGGTACAATTTGAACAAATAGACTACTACTGAAAAATAAATACTATAAAGCATTATGCACCGTTCAACTTCAGTTTCTAGTGAGGAGCAATAGATCAAGTCATGCCACTGGGATGGTTTTCCTGTCTATGATGTGAATGTTTTCAGGATTATGAAAATGCTGTGGCACTGCTAATGGAACGAACAATCCTCAGACTCTAACCCAGAGGAGTAATAGATTACAATAGGTGATGTGAGTTTGTATCATATCTCATTATTCACATTCTGGTAATGATGACAGGTTGCTGTTGGTCATTTACAATGGGTTTGGGATGTACCCCGTACTTATTCAGTTACTTTATGTTTGCAACACATCATAAATCCGTCAGGGAGGGAGTGTAGCCGGGACACCACTGTAAGGAAGAGTGGGGTGGGGGAGGGGGGAGGGGGAAGGGGGACAAAACAAGTGGTCAGGCATGACTTGTTGGCAGCCCCAGTACCTCAGTTCATCTGTTCAAAGAATTTGTAGGTAGGGTTTTCGTAGCCGTGGTTTTGCATTTTGTTGAGCTGTCGTTCTTCTGGCGTCAGCATGGGGTCGACCTGCTGCGAGAAACACAAAGGCTCGAATTATAACACGCTAAAAGATGAAAGGATCATACCATCAGCTGAAAAGGGAACAGAATGTTTATCAAATATGAGAAGGACTATAGAGGAGGGGATGGAGAGCATAGTGGGGAGTACAGCAATATAGTAGAGGAGAGTAGAGCGAGAGAAAGGAGGGATCGAGGGTAGGTCACAGAAAACAAGAGCAACAGGAATGTAGGTCAGGAAGGGGTTTATAGACCTATGACAGGAAGAGTTGTGGTTTAGCTCCTGAGCGTCAAGTAACATTACTATCCATTATCATCACCTACTGAGTTTGACATTTTGGCTTATTTTTTGAGAGTTAGATGAAATGATTGTTACCACTCTCATATCTGTATGGTTAGTAGTATGAGACTCGAGGCAGCAGCCAGTTAGTAAACTAACCAGCTACTGGCTTTAACGTCATAGTTACCAAACAGCCTTGAGAGTGCTATCAATCTTCTAGGGTCAAATTTTTCCTTTAACTTGAAGGGTCATACCAGTGGTTTTGACATGTTTTTGTAATAAGAAAGTGAATGTATTTTTAATATTTTTTTTGGCTGATAATTAAGCATATCACAAGTCATCAGACTCATGCTCATCCTGTGAAGCAGCCATTGCTTTCTGTACTATTGCAGTTGAAAATCAGCTTGCAATAAATGTAATCTTTGCCAAGGTTACTGTGGGTCTTGTTGGTCTTCTATCCAAATGTCAAATCCTGACGACTTACATGTGCAGTTTGCATTAATTCCTGCAGTTTGACACTGAAATACTGTTGTGAAATAAAAAGAAGCCAGTAAGGGTAGGAACACAGTCTAAAATCCTTTGCTATCTTACTACACGCAACACCTACACAGTTTCTTAGTTAAAATATAAAGGCCAAAACCATAGGTGTGGTCCTTTAAGACTGCTTTTGGTTTCAATTTAAGGCCTGTCTGGGTTCGTACCTCTACAATGCCATGACTGATAGTGCCATATGGCTTCCTGCGCACCAGCAGCAAGCTGATTACCATCACCATGGCAATCGCCACAGCCACCACCAGCAACCCCACCATGGCGCCACGGTTAAACGTCTCCAAGGCATCAGGTTGCTATGGAAAGAAGGAAATGTGCTGTGAGGCAGGGACAAAATTAAACATGTCATTTTTAGATTGACTTCCTGCAAATTTCTTCAAGCAATCAAGCACATTTTTTGACTGAAGAGCATTATAATGTTTGTACTCAGCCCTTACCAGTTCATCTCTCGCAATCTCAGGAGGCTTGTTGACTACCTGCTTGAGCTCTGCAGAGGTGTTGATCTGAGAAGAGAGGGAATGAGTAAGAATAAAGGGGTTTATTGAAAAGATAACAAACATACACAAAGGCCATGAAGTGTTGAACAGTCTATCTGAAATATCACCAGTCTTTCAGACAAAATAATCATTATCTTACCTTTTCTTCATATTCATAAGTCGGGGGTCTCTCAGATGTGGTATAATCATATTCATCAACTGCAGACACTGAGGATGGAGTGGAAAAGGCAACAACACATTGAGCTATGAGCAAAAGTGGGAAACACAAAACACTCAGTGTGAAGTGTAAAATTATATGCTTTAATGATACTTAATACTGGCTTACCTTTCTTATTAGACTGTGGTTCTGCAGAGAGAAAAAGAGGAGGAAAAAAGTATCATTAACGACAGAGACCTGTGAGAAATAGTTATTTTGCACAAGTAGGACAGGCGTCAAGATGTTGAATTTTGTGGGTGTGTGTGCAAGCAGTATGTGGATCTGTACCAATGCGGGGAGGATAAGGCCTGTTCTGGAAGGCTCTCTCCTCTTCCTCCTCATCGTCCTTTTCTTCCTCACTCTCGGCCGGCAGGAGCTCCTCGGTAGTGCGGGTCTCAGAGAAGGAGGTGGTCATGAGCTCACTGATGTCTCCTCGTTCTGCCTTGACCAGCTCCTCTGCAGGTTGATACATAAAGAAAAAAAATTAAAAATGTAAGTCAATCAATACTGATATCTGAAACTGATGAAATGGTGATGGGTTTAGCTTACGGATATCATTGTGCAGCTCCTCAGCCAGAGTAGGATCCTTGTACAGCAGTGCAAGACTCTGGTTCATCCTCTCCTCAATCACATGGAGATGTGTGTACACCTGAAAAATATAAAAATCCATCCTGCTTAGACTTTTTTAACTGTGAAGAGAGAAGCACTGAATTTGTTCCATTAATGAATCCACCATGAAAAATGAACGATTTTTCTTATGCAGTCATGTGTCTAAGGCTGCTTTTTTGAAGTCAGCAAAGACTGCCTTTGATCTTAGCTTAATGAAAAGAGAAATTGGCAGCTGTTTCACCTCTGTGAGTTCAGTATTTATTAACTTATCTGTAGCACGTTCTGACTCTTCAGCACACAATGTTCTGTATGTTTTATAGTCAGCAGAAAGGAACCTCGCATTCCAAAAGCACAGATGTGTGTGAAAAGCATTTCCGACACGCACCTGGAATTTCATCTGCTCAGCCTTCTGGGGGTCAACAGCCACAATATGCTGGTAGTGCCTGAGTGTGTGTCTGCGGTCCTTCTGCTCCGCGGCCATGTATCGCTTCAGAGCCTGCAGCACGCGCTCTGGCTGGAGGACAGAGTTGAAGAAATGGCAGGCACAAAGGTAAAGGTACTGTCTATTACAGAAAAGGAATCTACAGCAAATCTGTGTTGTTCCACATTTCACTTATTTGTATTTTCTCTACTTTTCTCTTCTCCAAGATGCACCTACCTGAGGGGGGTCAGACTGTACAGCGGTTAAGTAGTTCTCCAAAGCCAGGCGGCGGTTGTTGTTGAGAATGGCCTCAACTCTGGCGAGGTGAGTCTCCACCAGCCTCTGCCTCTCTCCAGCGACCTGCTCCTCCAGTGTCTGCAGCACAGACTGGAAGTGCTAACAGAGGAAAGATGAAGGAGTAGGTACGAGGTTGATGTTCATTTTTTCCACAGGAGATTTTAAATGACAGGATTAAGTCAATAAAGTAGGATGACAAAAGTCTGCTTACCTCATTCAGGGCCTGTCGCTCTGTCTTTGGTAGATTCTTTGACTGGTTGTCAGCCTCTGCCCATTCCTTCATGATCTGAGGGATAGTAAGAAACAGGATCAGTTGTATTCATTAGTCGGTAGTGTGCCAGCTGCTGCTGCTTCTTACTTGAAGAACACAGACAGAGTGGTAACAGTATTCTCATCGAATTCTCTGCAGACATCATTGTTTGACTCGCTGGCTGAGTTGCGTTAGAGGAATATTCACATAACGATCAAAACTGTATTTTAAGCAAGATTGCTTGGTGACAACCTTGCATTTGTGGTGTGCAGTACGACAGCTGAAAACCAAAATCTAAAAGAAAATCTTGAAGTTGTACTGAGGCTGTCTTGAGATAATGAGCAAGGATACACACCCACATACATGCAAACATCATCAGATGTGCTGTGTGATAACCGTCAGGCAATAAAAGTTATAAGGGGATTAGTTATATTTCAGAATATATAGGCTACTGTATAAAAGTAGTAGTAGTAAAGTCTCACTCTCAAACTCTCAGTTTTTTTAGCAGCATATGCAAAATTTATTTGTATTTTTTCTGTATCTGCTTTCACTGAATGTGGGTGAAACATGTACAGGCAGATGTCCCTGTCTCCCTGAGAATTAGATTAGAGACTGAGGGTGACAGAACAGCGAGTCTTGTTCCAGATTAATGGACTGGCTGTCAAAAGTCCGACCCGTCAGCCAACCAACTATTAGCCTGTTCTTAGCCCTGTGAAATTCACCTCATTGATGCGCTTCATTCTGCGTTCCTCCAGGTCTGTTTTGGCACGCAGGAAGTTGGCATGCTCAGTGTCATCCACCGGCTTCTCAAAATAAACATCGACACCATCTGTGGGCCGAGGCGTAGTCACTGGATGGGAGAGAGAGAAAACAGAGGCTGTTGCTGTTGTGCATTCTGCAAGAGCCAGAGAGCAATTATCCTGTAATTAAAAGGGACAGCCCCAGTCTACAGGGTGTGCACTGACAAAGTAGCGAGAGAGGGAAGGAAAATTTTGCACTATAATTGGAGGAATGGCAAAAATTGAACAAGCAGCAATGGAAAAAATGAAAACATCTGCTTTGTCCTGAGGAGAACATGGATAGAGGATGAAATTTTTTAGGGATTGCACCAGGGAAACACACATTATGTTGTGTAACACACTTAGATAAATGATTACTAAAGGTTGTGGAGCTTTCAACTGATCCTAAATATTGGAAAAAAATAAGAAGATTACTAAAAAAAAGTGCTGACATTACCAATCCCATTTTACTTTGATTTATTACTTTTATTATTTTAAATCCCAGCTCTTTCTAGGAAATGGATAAAATGAAACATCTCAATGGTGGAGGATTATTTAAACTTATTTCTTCATATTTTATGATGTATGTGACACCACTTGGGTTAGACTTCAAGTATACCAGATTAGTAACAGTGCATAAATTCCACTGTTACATTTTTTTAAGTTATAAGGTAATAGGAAATACTGGATAAGTAAATATTAGTATATAACATAATATAACATAACAGCTCTTCTGCAAAAAGTATCATTTTGTTTGTTTGTTATTCAAGTTCTTCTGTAAAGTGGTCAGCTGCTCCATTTACTATGTGTACGAGCATGAGCCCTGCTGAGGCTTGGAGGTTACTGTGGGTGTGGATGTGTGATATGCACCAAATCGTCCTGACACGCATGCAGGTTGTGAAGTCAGTGATCTGCAAAACCTAATGAGAGACTGAAGACGGAGAGGACTGAGCACCAAATACATGTTATCTGTGCATATACCACATCCATACATGACGTGAATGGGTGGGTGGTAGCATATGTGTTGGGAAAACAAAATGCCATCTTTCCATTACAGGCTCCAACTGCTAAAGTGAAACTGAGTGCACTGAGCACTACACTTTATTCCCCCTAAGAGTCAGAAAAATCAGCAGTGACGTAATGGAAGATTAACAAGATTAACAGGAAAAATAAAGAGGGACACTCACTGTCTCCCTTCAGAGGTGATGATGTGGTGGGTTTGTGGCTTTTCTCGTAGAAAGAGTCCAGATAGTCTGATGTCTGGTAGGGACCTGAGTCAATAGGGTATTCATACTCCTCTGGATCTTTCACAGCTATTGCCTCCTCTTCCTCTTCCTCTTCTGCTTCCTCTTCATCCACTTCCTCCTCCTCCTCTTCCTCCTCCTCTTCTTCCACCACTTCATCATCCTCGTCCACCATGCCGGCCTCATCCAAATCTGTGTCGGGTGAGGGGCTTGGTGTGGGGGCTGTTACTTTGGTACTGTGGAAAAATATAAACAGTCATTACTCCAATGACTCATGATACATGTGACCTTTCGTTGTCCTTTAGGTTGACTTACACAGAATTAGGTTTTCCACTGGTCTGGGATGTGAATGTCTGAGGGCCAGCAGAGATGTCTCTCTCCTCTGCCTCCCCTTTACCACTGGAACTCCCTCGGCCTGGGCAGCACACGTACTCCACCCCGCGGAAATGGTCTCCACAGGGCAGCAGCATCCCGTAGCTGTGGAGCTCCAGATTGTCTGCAGTGCACTCCTGAGAGGGAGGCAATCAGATCCATAATGTTAAAAACACAATGTATAATGAGCTTCAAGTGAATATTTTTCAGTTAAAACTTGCATAAAGTACTGTAACTTAAAAATAACAACAAGACCTCTGAGTCAAGAGTTTCAGTTGACAAGACGCGATAATACTACTGCTAGAACCACCTTTCCTGCTCTAGCAAACGCCTTAGGTAGGCGTACTGACAAAGAATGACATGATACACAACACACTGCATGGCAGACTTGTCTAGTCTAGTCTGCTATTTCTGTTGGGGCTGGCTGTGAGAAGGTTCTAAATCTGTACTGGAAAGTGTCTTGTGTACATGGAAAATTGTGCACTGGTGGAAAGTCAAATAAAAATTACCCTTCTGCTTTAATGTGACTGAAAACCTTTCCTTTATGTGTCCATAGGCCTTTATTGTACAGTCTGTCTGAACAACTGCCATTTTTCTGCCCCTTCTCACCTCCTTGGCAATGTTGCGCCAGTAGACATAACTCTCGCAGGCGTCCATCTGCTCCTGGTGAAGGAATCGGCATCGGTCAGGCACCAGCAGGGCCTCGCTTACGTACTCGCCTTCTACAGCGAGAGCGAAGAAAAGCTGAGGTCAGTGAAAGCTTATTTCAAGCAGTTCTGTGTCAGTATTTTAAGTGTCAAACTTGCTGCATTTGACCATCAAACACATGAATGCGCTTTAGTAAGGACAGAAATCAGACTATGTGAATGAACACATGCTGTGGGACGCAGAGAAAACATGAAACAGAAGTAGTATGATAGCAAACCAGAACACTTAAATGGGCATGGGATGCACAAATAAGGTCTGACAGACAGCATAAATGTGTTAAGTGCATGCTCCTTGAACAGACAAACTGCAGCTACAGTAGCAAGTCAAGGACATGAAGTAAAAAAAGTGCTTTGCTTAAAATGAATATAAAACATTTATTACAGAGATCATAAATGCAGATGACTGCTTTGTTTTGTACAATAAACCAAAGAGATTAAAAACAGCTTTATAGTCTCTCCAGTTTTATATTCATTTAAATCGTGTTCCTCATATAGAACTTACTATTGCTGTTCTTTATGCCCTATACATAAAGGAAAGCTTTCACCCATGAACAGGCGGTACAGTAGGAATCAAACGAGCTAGAACCAGTTCTACAGCACTGTGTGTTCGAATCAAAGTGTTTCATGACTCCAAAGTGACTCACTGTTCATTACTCATTCATTCATTCACTCATCTATTGTTAGTCGATCTTCCCCCCTAGTGGCTTGTAGCAGGCATGGCCCCTCTGCACATGCCTGCAGAAGGAGGAACTGCACATAGTGCTTTGTGCGTATTTAACTGCACACCCTGATTTAATAACACAATTAGAGAGCTGTGGCACTAGAAGAGATGTAATGGGAATTCTGAGACTAAAAAATGAAATCAACGAAAAGCCATGTGTGGTGCTAAAAGAAAATCTAAAGTCTTGCTTATCTTGTTAGCTTATGCAGCAGAGGCATAGGCACGGATTGTGTCATTTAATGCAATATATGTTTTGTAACAGCTGAGTTTTGATATTTCTCAAGTCCCTTTAAAACACAATGAGGCCATGTTGTATTATGAGTTTTGTTTCTTGTTTAATTCTAGAGAATACTGTTGTGTAAAAGTGGTGATTTGTCATTTTTTACACCTTTTTTTATTCACTTTACTTACTTGGCTTCAAATGTGGTAGTAGGTGGATTTTATTACCTTTGCACTGAGTCAGGCTACATGTTCCACTTGCCTCCAGTCTTTTTTCTGAGCTAAGCTAACCATCTCCAAGCTGTAGCTTCATATTTAACAGACAGACAGACTTGCATAAATTTTCTTACCTAACCTTCAGTAAATTATTTTGAAGTATTTCAGAAGGGTGTCTAGTGGTCAAAGATGAATGACTGCAATGTCCCTGGTTTAAATCTGGCCCTCTGCCCGTGTTTCCTATCGTTTCCACTGCTAATTTCACAAAACAGATGGCATGACCTCAAGCATACAGTAAATCTAGAAACATAAAGGATGTTTCCTTGTGCTTGTCTCCTCTCTCGATTGCTTCCTCCAGACGGACACAGGAAATCTAAACCTATGTGTTCTCGTAATTATCTAATGGCAGTGAGGTGTGTTGCTCTTACCTAGACAGCGGTAGGGCAGGACTATGAAGGAATGTGTCTGGCAGTGGCCCCAACCTTTCTTACACCAGGCGTGGATGGGGGCAGGTCTTTTCGACTCCTCTATATGGGAGATCGTAAGCGCTGGGTACATCTGGATGTACAGGCACATGCAGAGACGACAGACACAGAAACAGGTAGATGGATGGACAGAACAGAGGGATCGAAGACAGGAGGAGTAGTGGATGGGGAAGAATTGGACAAGAGGTTCAGGGGGTTGGTTGGAGCGGGGGGTAGAATAAAATAGCAGGATCAGGGAAAAAGAGGAAGGAGAGCACAGTCAGTGGGGAGAAGACTAACAAGGGAAAGAGTCGTGCAACATATTCTCTAACTGCTCATATGAAGCTGTGTAAGGCCTTTGTCTAAAGCCATGTTAGACATGGCGTACTGAAGTTAGAACTTCAGCGAACATTCTTGTCTTTCAATATTTCCAATTTCACATCTGACTACTTTCATTTAAAGTCCAGGCTAATAATTTGAAGCACGAACTCATAATGGTTTGTTGAATAGTGAGGGAAATGCAGCTGGCCTGGAGTCTGAATGCACGCTAAAATGCCTTCATCACAAATGTCAAGGAAAAAAAAAAGAAAAAAAGATGGCTTTTGTGTAAAAGCCATCACAGATGCATAATGTGCTAGCTAATCGCATTACAGTCCATTCAGGGCTCATGGCTGCTGCTCTCTGTAGCGTCTATGTACACTTTGGCCTCCAGGTGGCGCTTGGTTGCCTTTTCAGTTGCTTCAAATGAAATTTCGAAGGAGGAGTGTGTCGAGAGTATGTGTACCACTGATTACCTTACAGAAGATGTTAAAGAGTACACATATGAGGCAACAAGAGGAGGATAAGTGGATGGTGGTGCAAAAGAAATATAGTAATATTTCAACAGGCCACCATCTCTCTACTATATATAGTTAAATATATAGATTTAATAGGGCAGGTGTTAGACAAACCAAATTAGAGAAAAAGAATATCAAATTTTACATGATTTTCCTATGTCTCATTGATGTCATGCTTCATTCTTTCAAAACTCCTGACTACTTTGCCATTAAGATTCTGCTGGTAGAAGTATTGATCAAGGCTGGTGTTCATTACAGCATTTCACATTTATGTTGTTTCCCTTGCAAGGTTCGGGACCCTACCTCCTGACAGTAGGACAGGATTTCGCTGGGCTCTTTGAAGCACCCCTGTCGGCCCTGAGGATCCGGCTCCCACTGCCCGGTCTGTAGGTTCATGTGCATGAGCTGACGGCCGCAGAACATGGCAATCTGTGGCTCTACCACCTGGGGGCCTGGCCCGTTCACCTCGGCCATGGCCAGAGCCTAGAGAGCGTAGGGAGAAGTGGGGAAAGAGAGAGAGAGAGCGAAGAAAGGTGAGGATTAGTCGATACAAACACAGTGCCAGATAATATTGTGTTTGAAGCTGATCCAGGTTGGGTAGACCACAGATAATTCCTAAATGCACTCTATCCCGACATTAGGCTGAGAGTGTGTGCCGGGGTATAAGACTGAGAGTGAGCAAGAGATCGAAGGCGAGAATGTAGGAAGGAAGAGGAGGCTAATGCACAGGAGAATTTGGGGAGCTTTAAGAGAATATTGGCAAACCTAAAAATCAGGAAAGATCCCCTGGTGAAATAACCCTGAAGCTGAGTGACAAGAAGAGCCAGAGAACTTATCGACTGATGGCCTATGTTCCATGTTTGCTGGCGGCACTGTGAGCTGAGAAAAGCAGGAATAGATGGTGGATGAAGAGGAAGGTACACAGCAAAAAATATACAAGAGTATGTAAAAGATTTCTCCCTGTCTGCCTCCCCTCCATCCCCCTCCTCCAGCGGCCTTCTAGGATGTTGTTATTGATCAGGGGATATGTTGCCTCTGCCTGGGGGAGGGCCCAGGGGACCCCACATAGAGGAACAAACAGCAGCCAGGGCTGGGAGTCAGGTGTTAATACAAGCTCATTGACCGACGGGCCACTTCACTACATTAACACACAGCACCGAGACAGAGAGAGAGAGAGAGAGAGCCCAGGGAGGAATAAAGATTGGAGCTCTATAAACAGCACAAACAAGTACTTTGTCTACCTTTACAGACAAAACAGGTTTTTTCCAGAAAACATGACAGCAGCGAGGACTCAAGAATCACAAGAAAGTGCAAAAGTATATCATGTTCCACTGGATGTCTGAGTCATCTCTGGTGCAAAAACGAGCTGTTTACCAAAGAGAAACACACAGACTTCTGCAGGTCACATAGCTCAAGTAAAAGATGTCAGTTTCTCAGAGCGTCACTTGACAGCAACACTCACTGTAGAGAACACACAATAATGTTTACTGTCCAAAACTCTTCAAAAGGGCAACCCGCACCCTGGAGCCTGATGTATAGCTCATATCCTTTCATCTGCACTGACAGACAGAGAGATAGACCTACTGACGACAGACGAGATGAGCGACGCTGAGCCAATTAGAATGAAGTTGCCCAAAGGGAAGAAACTGAGAAGAAAAAAAAAAAATATGGGCGAGTGACGCCTGATCAAAGGGAAGCCCTGCTTTGGCCGACTGGAGCTCAAGTGTTTGAAGTCCTAATTAAAATTCATACAGAATAAAATAAATATATAAAACCCTTTGAGTAAATGTACAATAAATATAATAAGCCCTGAGCAGTCTATGCATTATAATTACGCTAAGAGGAGTTTGTGTTTCTGCATGTCTTAGCAGATTTCTTACAAATTATGGTTCTACTTTTAATTACTGCTGACCATTTCCCAAAGCATACTAGAATTTTTCTGATTAATGAATACATTTCTGCCGACCTTACAGACCACTGTTTTTTTTTTCTATTAGTTTTAATATTGTTTGCATGTCAATTAGCAGAGGCTTACAGAGTTCCTTGAGATAGGCAATCCATCATAGTGAAAATCATCCTTTTTTCCTAAACCACTTTCAGGGACATGGGCTGAAAACATAATGCTCAGTACATGTTTTTTAAGTTATAATGTTAAGTTATTATAAGTCTGTCATGTGCTATAGTATAGAATCAAAATGACATTGCTTTCTCAGCTTTTTTGTTATACATACGTTGCAGATTTTTTTAGATAATAGCACTTGCTGACATCTTCACTGTGATGAATTACCTGTCTCTAGCAAGTTTCAAGTCCCTGCAAGTAAATGATCACCCCATACTTAAATGAGTGGAAACACTGGCTTCCGTAAAGTTACAGAAAGCCTGTTCAAAAATCTAAAATAACTATAGTACGCTTTGGAAAATTGTTGGTTTGGGATTTGCAGTGAATTGACAAATGTTAACTCTTTTATTTCTAGCTTCATGGTGTGAAATGTTAGATTCTCCCAGAAAACTAAATGGCTGCGTTAGTTATTGACAGTGCTGAACTGGAGGTTTTTATTGGATAAGCGCAGTAAAACACTGCTGAAGCTGCTGAAACAAGCTGCTGAGCTAATGTCTAAATAGATATATCTTTTTGACTCAGGGAAGGTCAGTACCACAAAGAAAAAAAAGAAACGGGGGGGAAAAAAAAAACTTCCGGATATTTGAGAAGATAACCTGGCAGCTCCCCCTGGTCTGGCTCTCTCATTCTGCCTGCTCTCCACTACTGCACTTGCAGAAAATCAATGCTGAGCGACTGCAACTGTATCGCCACGTTCCCCCCAATCAATAGCAGTCCATCAGGAGCCTGAGGCCCTGACCTCCAGCACGGCAAGGCCGCACACCCAATCTCCAGCCTGATCTGGGACCAGATTAGATCTCCCTCTCGCGATAACCCCTAATAAGAAATACCATTTTGAGATGTATACTTCTGTTGGTCTGTTCCTCTGTTCCTCTGTGGCAGAAGAAAACCTCCCACTTGTTTTTGACCCAGTTTGGAGCATAATCACTCCTTCGCCACGCACTGGTTACAGACAGCCACAGCGACAGCACCACATAAACATCGCTGACATCACATGGACCCACTCTGTTCTGCTGTGTGGATGCCACATGCTCCCTTTGTAGGTGTTTCATTGTACTCTGTCACTGTATTTTCACAGCAATAATAGGAGCTGTCATCTGTGTGCGTCAGTCCTTTTTATTATTACCCAAAAATGGTGATTATCCTTTTAGGAAGCATTAGTTGCTAGATAGAAATGCATTCTGTGGTATTTGACATTTTTATTTACAAGGTGCTTCATGTAGATTAGTCATATTGTAGGAATTTCTTTTGTATAAAAATAAATACTGAGTACGGAAATCAGTTAATGCAACACTAAACGGAAACATTTGGCAAGACTGTGCTTGAACTTGGGTATGACAGAAGTCTGATTTAATTCCAGTGAATGTTGTTTCACAGTTTTCATTTCCTTTGCTGATTGTATATGTATAGTCACTTGGAACTTTAATTACTGTGTTAGACTAGTCTATACAGCTTTTACAATTTAATGTGCATTTTGCTTAGTTCAACAGATTGAATTCCATCTATTACTTTTACGGCCTTGACCGCATATGATTGATATTTCTATAAACATCAACACCAATATGTGACCTGTGGCCCAGCCAGGATAGAGATGCACCAATATTCATGTGCCAGACCACTGCAGTCAGTGCAGCAGAACGGTGGAGAGGATCTGCCAAGTTGATAATCTTGTTTAAATGGCAAATTGGTCAGTCAACCAAGTGCAAAGTCTATCTGATAAACACAGTCAATTGGGAAAAGAAGGTTTGGAGAGAAGGTAGCGTGAGACTAGGTATCATTTACAACACAAGTGCTAAAATGCTAGCACGGCCCTATGGGTGGCAATGTTGGTCTGACAAATTCATGGTTCCGTGATAATGTAACATATTAACTTTGGCGATCCTAAGACCTCTCCTGTAGCACAATCATCATTCATTCCTGTAAGCCTGTACTCCACTTTGTGTATGCTAACACTGCATGGGTGTAAATGATTGATAATATATTTCAATAGTGCTGAGCATTATTTGGCATGATTTGAAATCTTACCACAGCAGGTAACGTTTACAAAAATTCAAGAAAAAACATGCTTCTCCCACAATGCTTTGGGGTCTTTAGGGGACACATTGCTGTATTCAATAGATACAGATTAAATAGACACAGACAATAGTCCTCTGTAGTGAAGGATTAAGCTTTTCGTTCACAGCTAAAAATAGCTTTTGCTACAGTGAATGGATCACATTCTTGTGCCTTCATTAAGCTGTTCTGTTCATGTTTTATACTTACAAATTACAGCTGCTATTCCCTTTGGACTGACAAACATGCAGTCAAAGATTTCCAGTGTCTTGGTTGTGCGCAATTTCCATTTTGAAGCCAATTAGAGTTAGGACTGTTGTGGTGTGAGTGTGGCAGTGGAAGTCTCTGTGAACACTCCCAGTCTCCATCAGGAGCTGAGGCACACTGATCCATTTGGATTCACAATAATGCTTCACAATCTGTCAACAATTGTGCTTCTTCTCTAGTAAAGGACAGGCTGCAGAGCTGCCCTCCATGTCTCAGCGAGAAAATACTGTAGTGTACTGAAGCATCTCTGTATAGTACCGACTGCAAGTGTGGGGGAGGCAGGGGGGTTCAGAGGTTGGTAAGGCAGTGCTGTTCACCCATCCTGAGTCCCACATATCATGTCCTACTGCTGATGAGGCTGAACAGGCAGACAGCCCAGAAGCCTGACAGCTCCCCACTGCAGAGAATGCTGCATCATTAATAACGACCTGGTGATATAAAGCTGGAGACATCGATTGGCTTTCTGCCTTTTCGCCAGTTTCTTTGCCTCCCGTTAGCTCCCTTGATATTCTGTTTTTCTCTGCTCGTCTTCTTCATACCCACTGCATACTGACTGTGCTGCTTAACTCTGTAGTCACGTGTGTATCTCCACAGTCTCCATAGCAATACACATCACAAGGAAACAAAGTGATTGCACAGACACGAGAACACACTGTGCACTGGATCAGAAGTTGTGGAACAGCTGGTGCAGATATAATAATAGTTTCACAAATATCCCTCTAGTAGAAAGAATTATGCCTCGATGTGGAGCACCCGTAAGAAGAGCCTACAACAGACATGATCTGGCAACATTAATACTTCTGTCAGTCAGGACTGACTTTGGGCCAGGGCAGTACATTTACATGTTCCTTCAGCATCTTCCACCCTGTTGTAATTAAAATTTCAGCACCTGTTCCACCCTTATGTTGCAGGATGACTTCATCCTCTGTAATGATGCAATCTCCTGGCCCTGGCAGGCAAGCCAGGGTAGAAGGGGCGGAGCCCACCCATCATTTGTCACCTTTTACAAGTTGCTGCCAGACTGTACATTGAATGCATCAGAGGCTCTGAGTGGATGCAACATGTCATGTTATGTATACAGCCACAATCAAATAGGATTTTCTATTCCCTTGCATGTAATGTGATTGATTCTGTTTTACATTGTCCTGCTTTATCCTTTCATGTTCAATTTATCTATGATCCATTTGTTCTGTGCTGCCTTTGTTATGGTACATGCTCTAAATTACCTGAGGTATTTGCTCTGTGTTTATGTATTTGTGGTAATACAAGGTGTATGTGTGTTGCCTCTGTGCATACACGACTTATTTGTTTTTCAAGCGCTATAGGAATGAGAGGAAACTTGAGAAAACACTAGCTACTACATAAATACAAACACTCTGGTCAGAGATATATTGCAGGGAGCTTACTAGACACACTGTGATTAACTGGAGACATCATACCCCTGAGGAGCTAATCTCTACTTAGCAACAGGGATCTGGGATATCCCATGTAACCAAAATACACCATGTAGTGGCAACGAAACCAAACAGCCACACATCACAGGCATGAAACAGTTATTAAAACAGCCACATCTGTTTGTTTATCTGGGATTTGTTCTGACAATTTTGTCTGTTTATTATAGTGTGACAGAAATGTGCCTTAAAAGGGTGCCATAGAATAGAATACTTAGCTACTAAGCATCAATGGGAGAGTCATTAAATTACAACAGGGACTCTGGCATAAGAGGGGAAGCTCCAGGCAGTAACACTTGTACATTAGTTCTCAATACAAATGTTACAAGAGTTTACATACTTCAACTAAATTTCCAAAGAAATCCCATTAGGTTATGTTGACAGTGCATGCAATTAAAAAACAAAGTTGTTTTTATATATACATATATCTACAGTGAGCTCTACACTGTGCAAATTATGCACTTAGTAATTTATGGTGTGAAAAGCCTGGTTTGGTAGAATTGCTCCTGACTAGTATAAGACTGCAGATTGGCCAATTGCCATTATTCATGGCGAGAACACACCCACGTACAAATAGCCCTCACAGATGCATAACCCATACGTGTATGAAACACATACACACACAAACAGGCCTTCCTGGGCATGTCTTTTGTGCCTCTCTGCAGCACAGATGGCTGAATAGTGGGTGTCTTCCTACTCTCTGGGCCCCTCCCTCACTCTTTCTCTACATTCCCCTCTCTCCTCTCCCTCCACCTCCTCTCAAGGCTGAGCTCCATCCACCTCAGCCACCCCATCCTCAATATCCCCTCTCGTCTCCTTCTCCCCTCCCTAACAGCTTTCACACAATGCCTGACACTCGGCTGTTTGGCCTCCCTCCCCGGGCCAGTGCTAAATGGCCAGATAGATTTGGGAGCATTCATCATTGTAATCATGTTGTTTAATTATTCATAGGCTCCATCAGGCCTCTTCCTGGTGTGGCATGTAGTTATTAGAGAGTAGCAACATTAGCCTGCCAGACTCTCATGGTGCAGAGGGGACAAAGGAGGATAAAGCAGGTTAGCGCTGTACACTGACACTCATCATTATACATCTCTGACTAATGGCTAATTGAAGCCATTAATTTTCTATTCAGAAGAGACTGATGGGCACAGTGGAAAATACTGCACTGTGTTTTATGTATTGTTATATAGCTTCCTACTGTAGACCACACATAGTTGTAAAGTTACTAAGTGAATACTGGACTGGATGCTTCATTTCAGTTCGTGATAACCAACTATTATGACAGAGGCTTTTGGTTGCAGAGATGTGCAAACATCGGGCTTCATCAGTCCAGATTACAGCGGCCCAGCCCCCAGCTGGGCACACTGGGAGCAGATGGCCCCATAATCACCAGGGTTCATCTAGGTCTGAAACAGCAGCCAAAACCAGCTCCAAATATTTGATTTCATTTC
Organism: Lates calcarifer; assembly: GCF_001640805.2. Taxonomy (NCBI): domain Eukaryota; kingdom Metazoa; phylum Chordata; class Actinopteri; family Centropomidae; genus Lates; species Lates calcarifer. The sequence continues at coordinate 22,735,768 of NC_066847.1, read as the reverse complement.
AAGTATAGCTTAAAATAGAGGACATGTCAGATGGCATCACTGCAAGAGACTCCATAGATCTGAAGGCTGGCAGTGCCAAACATTTCATGGCAGTGGTTATTTAGGAGTATGTTTACTCAGAGCTGCGCCCACTGGGGCCTGCATGTATAACACCAGAGTAGCACGTCCTGTCTCAAGGCTTTTTCCTGTATCTTTCCAACTAGCACTCTATAGACTGCTGCAGTGGGGCAGGACAGTCATGACTGATTTCTCTCTTTTGTAAAGGTCGCTGTCTCCGAATCACATGACCTTAGTTAGATACAGACTTCCCTGATGCATGAGAGCACCATGGAACTCAACTGAAGCTTCATACCCACAGGAACAGAGACTTCACCTTTCCCAGCTGGGACCCAAACGTCTCATAAATATCATGTTCACACACATCCTGCCTCTGTCTTTCTCTTTTTATAATACACTCTATTATACTGCACACACCTGAATTTTACTTCCATTGTGCAGGCAATACAGCTATGTTTCCTGTGAGCTTTTTTTTTTTTTTAACATCCTGCCTTTCAGCAGCGGCATCCGTGGTAAAACGTGCCAAAAATGGCCAATACAATCAGAAGAGCAAAACAGGAAACTCCCACAGATATCAAATTGATTTAATGCGTGGTGTTCCCAGTTCTATGGAAAGATGGTATTGAGCAATATTCAGAATGAGACAAGTGATTGCGATACTTGTGTTGCACAGAGTAGGCTGAACTTATACGCATGTCTGCCTCTCTGTTCCACCCACTCTTCAACAAATGCTTCTTCTGAGTCATACACCATAATGACGCCACACTGTGCATGTTTTCTCTCCAGAAGAGACAAAAACACAAAGCATAGTTGGTCACTTTCACAATCCTCTCTATGCTACCACCTCCTGCAGATATGTGGGAGACAGACAGCTGCGTAATAATGTTTCATAAATCCAACCAAAAAAAAAAAACAAAAAAAACAGAGAGCCCGGAAACATTAAAGGCCTCCAAGATTTCACTCTCCTCAGCGCAGCCAGCTGAAATGATTTCATCTTCTGGTAGCATTGTTGATGAATTTCTGCTGTTATGTAACGTTGCTGAATCTCCTTTACAGCCAAGCAACACAACACGGGAATGCCGACATGTTAATGCCACACGCTGTGAGCCAGCAGATGTGATTTCAAGCTGAAGAGCAACCTCGGGGGATTGAAGGAATCAACGGCTTAGCAGAGATTTGAGCACTGCAGGTCCATCGGAAACATCCTAATGTCAACACAATTGCCTCTGAATCAGGGATTTTCTGCAGGCAGATTGAGACTGACACAATGCAAACAAGCTCTTCAAATCGGTATTTATACTGTAAATACATTCAAAGGGCTTGAGTCACATCTGGGACTCAAAGGTTCAAATTTCTATTACTGAGTGCATGTTGTGCACTGTCACAGCTAAAATGTATTAAACACTAGGATAATTACTCTCTATATTATTGTGGCCTTTTCTACCATATAATTCAAAACATCTTGGTTCATCTTGAACAAGTAAAGCAGCGTATTCTGATGCTAAATACATTAAATAATCCCCCCATTTAAATGACCAGCTCTGAGCTGGGTCTCTGAAATTGGTAACTCACCCTGGAACCAAATCCTGAATTTAGCAAGTTAATGGAGATTAGGAAGCAACATGATTTTCAATTTCAGACAGAGGACACATATACAGACAATAACTTTACCAGTAGAGCCAAGTATCAGAGAAGTATGTATTTTGTGCAGGGGGAGACGAGACTGGAGGCTTTAAAGCAACAACGTAATGCCCTTGAGCATTTTTTAAGTAGATTAAGGGAATCTCACAGCCTAAATGAGGGCATGTTTAGGGCTAAAAGACTGTAATAATTGATCCACTTAAGGACAGGCTGCCTTTCTATGGTGTTCCTGACAAACAGCAGGCTGCCAGCATCTTCTTGTCTCCCTCTTATCTCACACTCTGGGCCTTTCCTGCTTCTGAAGCCCTTTGATGCTGTTGTTTTGCATCTGTAGTGAAGTTTTTCTTTCTGGGTATTCTCCTTGTGATTCACATGTCATTTCTCTTGCAATTCTACTTTTACATTTGCTGCATTTCTATTAGTATTGCACATAGTTGATACATGTGTCTTCTACAGATCTGTCTACATCGTATCTCATGCTTGCTGAAACAAGTAAAGGAATCTGCCAACTGAGTGAAACAACTTTCATGATCAGTTGCAAGAAGAGTTTTCTTAAAGCTAATAGCATTCCAAATTTAAGCAGCTCACTTAAAACACATTCAGCTGTTTTGGAAATGAAATCTCTGAGTGAAATCTGTTCAGGAGTTTTTTTGGACATGGATGCATTTCATCCATATGACTTATGACCTCTGCACTTTCACTGCAATAATCTGGTAATCTCCCGTCCTGTACATCTATATTACTGAAGCACGTCAAGTAAATAAATCAGTGCTGAACTAAATGTAGTGTATATATACAGTATAGTGGCAGAGCAATGAAACAAGTAGAGACTTTCAGAGAGATGGAGTAAGATGAGTAATACCCTGCTGCACAGTGGGGGGGGAGTTGGTGATAGAGGAGGGGGAGGCGGGGGGGAGAATGGAGAGGGGAAGGGGTTAAAACATTCATATATCTCTTTGCTTCTGTCTCTTATTTATGCACATATACAATTCTGATCACATCGTGCCAGCTCCCCTGGGAGGCTGTCTAGCAGATGCATCTTATGGAAATGAGGTTTTGAGGTTATATATATACATGTAGAGAGAGAGACAGAGAACGTGAGGTAGAGGCATAGTGGTATATGGTTGTGTGTTAATATTATTATTATATTTGTTGAGGTAGGGGTGTGACCAGAAAGCTAAAAACAGTAATTGATGTTTTTATTAGTGGCAGAGACCCTACATCCATACCACACACAATACATTATACACCACATTAAATATAATGGGATGTATATAACATTTAACTCAATTTCACAACATGTTGGCTCATTGTTTTAAGAGGCATGTGGAATCACCACAGTGGGAACAAACTGGTCTTTAACTCCCAGTGAGAGTTCAGAGAGAACACCACTGCTGATGAAAGAGCCTCAGCATGGCTACTCTGACCCCATCTAACTGCAGATGTATTGAGGGGATAACCTTTTCTCAGGTCTCTCAGTGAGTATGTTGCCCTGCACAGCATATTTGGCCCACTGTTCATGGTAATGAGGTGCTCTGTTAATGAACAGCAGGGATAAACAGCTAATGCTGAGTCTGCTGGGACCAGCTCGCCACTCATTCAAAGCAAAGAAAACCAAGGGTCTGCTAAAGATAAATTCGATGAAACAGCGTGCGGCGCGGCTGCATTTGCTCCCCCCACGTTTTACATCAGCTTCCCCTTACTTGCCGTCCTCTTCATCTGTCTCACTTGTTCCTATCGAACCCGTAAACACACTTTTTTTTTTAGCCCACTCCTCAACGTTCTCCCTCTCAGCATCACTTGGCCACTGAGGGGGGTTGCCATGGCAACACCACCCACAGGAGCCGGCTACCTTCCCTGTTACCGTAGCAACTGGTTCCCTACAGAATTTTGAGCGTGTCACTCAGTCTCTCTCTCTCCCTCACTCGTTACCGGTCTGCCTCTCTCTCTCTCTTTCTTTCTCACATGAAAGAATCCCCATATGTTTGGTTCGACTTTATATCCTGGGCATCTCGCTGATCGCTGGCTTAATCGGTTGGTTAGCTTTTCTTACCACTGCCTGTTGGTTGTTTACACGCCACTTAAATTACTTATACAATACTGGACCCTGCTGAGTTGGGCTTATTGTATCTATCTGGTACACATTTTGAAAACAAGAAACTACTATCTCTTGATCAAAAACATTTCCCCTAAAATATTATAAAAATATTTCAACTATGCTAATAATGTCTAATTACATATATAGCAGGGCAAATGACACCTAAATAATAATTTAATCCAAATATAAACAGTTGCAACAACAATGCCCTGGTGGCATGTGACCTTCAACCAGCAGAAGTACAGGTAACTCCAAAGACAGTGATATAATTAGCAACATTATTAAAATCTAAAAATCAAAAATAAATGTAATATCAATGATCAATTAGAATCAGAATTAGAATCAGAATTATTATTTTGATTATAATAATATTGATAATAATTATCAAATGATGATCAAAGTAATTTATCAAGCAAAATGGTAAAATGTGTTGGTTTTAGATGATAAGATAATGTTAAGATTTGCCACTTTTTCTATATTTCCTGTGACTTTAAATTGGATATTTTTGGGTTGGACTGGTCAGACAAATCTATGTAATTTAGCAATTAATCAATTAATTGTGAAAAGAAACACAGATTAATATAACATATCAGTGGTATTAACAATCCAAATACAGTTAATAAAATATGCCATATTAAACAATATGGTACTGACTTACATTGAGTGACTATCAGTGACAGCATTATATCGTATTCTTTTTGATGATCCCACTCTTGCTCACTTGCTGCCCTTGGTAAATCTCAGTGTGGTGAATCAGTAGCTGACTTAATGATTCGTCACACATGTCTCTGATTCCTCTGCTTCAGAGTCACACAGTATGCTCATATCGATTATTACAGAAGTTTGAATGTACAAATTCGAACCAAGTCATTTGAAATGCACATGATAAATCACCTAAGTAATAAGTAGTAGGAAAGTGCAACTGCTGTTCTATGTGGTGTTTTTAACATATGCTAATCTTGAAGGCACTATAACACTTCTTTTTCACAGTATGAACTTCATTTTTCTAAAAACCCAAGCGTCTGTATGCACCTCACATTCAACACAAGAACTAGACAGTTCCAGCAGCATGAGAGAGCACAGTTTGATAAATCCACTGCCAAAAAAATAATAATGATAACTGAGATCATGTCAGGCTGACATGTCCTGTCTTGCTTTAGCCCGCACAGTGTTATTTTAGATCAGGGCCACTCTGGCAAGATAATGTGTGCTGTGCAGAATCACTCAGTAGATTAAATATTAGTGTTATCTCATTTCCTCAGGCCATAAAGTCTCCACAGACTGTCCAGTTGAAGGGAAAATGGTTTAATCATTGAGACAATCTGTAAAAAAAAGACCCCTCACTGGGGCCCAGAACCTCCATTTGTGCTTTGTACTTTTATTACATTCTTCTTCTAAGCCACAGTTAGACTCATGCGAAGTATCCAATTTGTCAGCCGAGCTTGGGTGAGTATTGGCTGTTAACTGGCACAGCTTGGCCTTGGCTAGAACACAATGACCCTGAGCTGAGAAAAGACTGAAATACCCCTTGTTTCTCCCCAACACTGGCTGAATCTTTTTGTCAATGATTAACAGCAGCCACAGCAGCACCTGAGTCTCTTTATCATCTAAAGCTGTCTGCATCATCGGCCCGATTCTCTATAGTAAGCAGGCCATCTGTATATATTGTATAAAATATAGGGAGAGTGAACTGCAGACGGTCTTTTGGAGAATCTGTGCTGGGGTTGCTGAATACTGAGCATTGAGTCAAATGCTGTGGGAACATTTTGTCTCAAGGGAAGGCGTGTTTGAGACTCCTTTGCTAGAAATGTTCCCTCTTCTACAATAAATTCCATCCTAAAACACATTGACACTGGCAGATAAACAACTGCTGGCAATGATTTCAGTTGCCATATTTGGGAAAATATTAAATTTCTCTCTGTGCCTTTGGGTGATCATACAGTATACACCTTCATTGATATACTTAAACTTAGCTGTCAATTAAATATCAAAAACAGGCACCACCTAACCCTATCCAACATTCAATATCAAACTAAGGTGATTGTAAGAAAGCACACTGAGAAATGTTGGAAATCACTAAAAGAGAATTTGATGCCATATGTTAAGGGAAAATGTGTACAACTAATTGGCAAATTATGAGACAAACCTCTCGAAATTGGTGAATGTGCTGAATAAATCTGACTGGTTCATGCTGTAAGAATGTTGAATAAAAAATCATGGTCAAAGATGTTTGAGTGGATCAGTAAAGGGTAGTGAGAACAGAAAGCCAGCAGCTGCAAATAAAGAGAGGCAGAGGCAGATCACTGAAAATATCAAGAGTGAAGAAGGCAAGAGTAGCAAAGTGCAGAAAAAAAATAAAACCAAGGGTGAGTTTAGAGCATAAATTATTCAAGAACAATCAAAGTATATATGAGGAAAGTGAAAAGATGTCACTGGCCACTGAGAGCTGCTGAGGCAGACGGAGGAGCAGTGTCTGGGAGAGTGGGTTGAGGAGGGAGGTGAAGGGAGGTGCCTCTGGGATGTGGCGGGGGGGCGGACATGAAGAAGCTGGGGCAGAGACAGAGAGGAGGGGGTGAGGGGGCGGGGTGGAGGATGAGGCAAGAAGGAGACAGGCGTGGGGATTTTCTTTTGTGTTCTCTAGAGCAAGGCTGGGGAGTGGACCTGGAGGGGTGGAGAAGGGGTCGGGGTGGGACGGTGGGAAGGTTGGAGGGAAGGAGGGAGGGGGCAGGTACATGAAAACCAGGTAGCATGAAGACAAGAGGGCTGGCGCCAGTGCGTTGAGAGGGTGCGTGACAAGTGCCAAAGCCCCGTCGACAAGCGAGAGCCCAGACCTTTCCACGGCCTTCAATAATTGATGCGGCCTCTGCAGTGTGCCATCTTCATAAAGCACCAAGTGTGTGGTGAATGTGTGTGTGTACTTCTGAGTTATCTGCGAGTGTAAGCGCATTTGTGTGAACGTAAGTGAGTGCTACCCATCAGTGCCGCCACACCTTTTGTTATATTCTGATTAATGTCCTAGAAATTAGCTTTAAATCCATCTGCTGAAGCTGTGTGTTTTGCAGCCAATGCTGCGCAAAAGATGGTAGAGCAGGAAGGAAGGACCTGCCAAAAAGAACCTCTGTTTCCTCTCTGTAACAGCTTCCCAGCTTCTAATGTTCTTCTGTAGAATATTAATACTGGCCTGATCAGTCTCAGCGGACCCAACAACCCCACAGTCTCTCAAAACCCCTCAGCCAGCGCCGTTAAGGAAATTAGATTTTGCAGTCCTGCTTTCATACAACTTGCTGCCACACTCTGGCCACGGGGTTTTTCTTGCCTATGTCCCTCCCTCGTCTCATTTCAAGGCCACCTGTGAATACATGTACATGACAGAGATGGATCCCTCTGCTTTTCCCAGCTGCCTGGGCTGAGTAGCAATAGAGTTGGGCCCCGTCCATTATCATGCACTCCACCCTGCAACCCACATAACATTCTACATGCGCTCACATCACTTGCACTCTCTCTCCTCCTTCGCCCTCACGCTCTCCATTTTTCAAATCATCCGCTGTGCCAGGGCAATCCCCTCTCTCTCTCTCTCCACCAGCCCTCAATCTCTTTCACTGCGCTCTCTCTTTTTCCTCCTGAACATGGAGGACAAGTGTTATCACCACACTGCAGATGTTTGCGAGTGGGAGGAGGGGGGGGGACTCCTCTGAAAACCTCCCACTGGCTGCGGCAGGACTAAACATCTCGCTTCGCCCTGGCATTAAACTTTTTTTTCTGCAGAAATCCAACCCATTAGGCTTACAGAGGCAGTTATGCGGGGTGCGAGGACCTTGGGCTGCAGATATCTCTGTTCTGCAAGACTCCAGAGAGGAGCCAGAGCTGGATGCAATCAGGACAGCTGCGCTGGTCTCACAATCCCTCTAGGGTGACACTGGACAAACTTATTGCATGTATCCAAAGACACAGAGAAGACACTAACACACAACCAAATTACACAGTCCCATCAGGGCTTCAGCTTCTTACAGACACAGGTGCAAGCATCATATTTCATCTGCACGTAGCCTAGAAATGACATACATGTTATATCTGACACGCAGTGAGTGGATGATGAAAGGTAAAATAATCTTTGGAGAATTGGGAGTAGCTTTAATCTAAATTCTTTTTTTAATCTTATTCCTTAATTATGTGCGACCTAGAAAGAGCTGTGCAGCCTGGGAAACCACAGAAATTAACTCATCAAATGTAGTGCATCAGTTTATGCATGACAGGCTATTGAGATGCCATAAAGTGATGAGCGCTGTGAGCCAACATTATTAAACTCTGAATTGGGATTTGCTCTGAGAACCAGAATTTGAAATGTTTCGGAAAGGCCAGAGGACAAGATTGAATGATCTGACACAGGATTTGGCAAAGCTTTCCTGAACCTACTGGGGAGGGGAGTGCAATTAATGTCAATTTATTTTCAGCAGAAAAGCTGGATGAACTCTACGCCTGGAGACACACACACGCACAAATATACACTTTCTTCGCTTCCTCCCAGACTCTCTAAACGACGAGCAGCGACAATGAACATGACCCCCAGCTCCCCGCTAACAACCCTCTGAAACACACGACGCAAGGCTCTGTTTCAGTGTTGTCGATTGCAACAGTGGCCCAAAGGGGGCGTTAATGTCATTCACTGGTTTGTCATTTAACAGTTCAATTGCTAAGGCACATTTATTTACAGCGCTCCTTTCCTCCAGTACAGTGTGGGTCCCATTTCACAATGACTCTGCAGGATTTAATCCAGGCTCTCTGTATGTGTGTGTGTGTGTGTGTGTGTGTGTGTGCTTTCAGAACTTGGAAAGGAAGCCAGATACAGAGAACAGGGAGGAAAAACATGTGATACAATAAAATGGTACGTTTTATGCCCACTGGCACACAGATATAGTAGAGAATGGCAAGCACACGGGAATCCATTAGCGGAACCCGATTATCTTGTGGCTCTAAAATTAATTAAGTGAGTGTAGGGTAGTGTGTGTGTATGTATGTGTGTGTGTGTGAGAGAGAGAGAGAGAGAGAGAGATCTGGTTGTCCTTATCTTTTTTTCTTCTTTTTGTTTTTTTTTAAACAAATCCTCTTGTGTTACTGCATTGAAAGGCAGATGGGGGTGGGAGGTGCATGAATCTGCATGGCCGTATTCCAGCACACGGCCTGAAATTGCTGTTAGTGGTGGTGGGAGGGATCATACGGTGACTTCATAACTCCCTATTTTTATTTAATCTCGCTCCACGCTCCAATCTGCTTCCTGCCCTTATGCTCTCTCCTTCCCTATTCTCTCCCTCTTTCCTCCCTTTATGCCCACTGTTTTCACAAACCTCCGGTGCTTCCTGAAACCTGTAGCTACAGCAGACGCAGTAGGTTTGTTTTCTGCTGTTGTTCTGCAGCCTCTCTTGGCCGGAGTTCTCAGGCTCAGGTTCACACTGCAGTCATTTATCTTGATAAATACAAAACTGGTTGACTAAAGCCGAGCAGACCTGTGGTCCCTGGTCCCCTTTTTTTTATCAAATATGGCCACACACCAGTGCAATCATTGTATGACTGCTTTCTTAAATCACATTTTCCTGTGTGTGAGATCTTTGTTGTAGCACTAACTGTGCTCACTGCAGCCTGGCTTTATGTTTTGTTGATATGTGAGTATTCACAAAATCATTGTGATTCCCTAATGTTTGTGGTCTGAGGAGCGGGTGGTATGACGACAGATACCGCAGGATAATATTAATTTGTCAGCTGTCAGAACCATTTCTACAGTGGTAGCTGTTTTGCAGGCTGTTGCAGATTTATCTAGCTTTGTTATTTATGTATTTTGCACCAGTGAGATAAGGAATTTGTTAAGATTCTTTAATTGGCAGAATTAACCAAAACTTGACAGGGCTGTCTATGAATTTTATCCATAAACATCATGATAAGGCTGTGCAATATGGATAAAATCTTGGCAATGGCACATATAATTTCATATCATGATTATAGCTCACCATAGTACATATTGTGTATATTGTGACATGATAAAATTTGGTTGAGAAATAGTTAATGGACAAACTCACTAACCAGGAATGTGTGACATTCACAAATCAAATAAAAATCTACTACTGCCATAAAACACTGATGTGCAACAATAATCTACTACAGCCAACTATACTCAAGGGATTGCTGACACAATATAAATGTTAGGGCAACATTGCTCCCACCTGACAAATTCCTTCCATCTCATGGTATATTGTTACATCAGTTGTACCTGCCTACATATTATATGTATCAAAATCACTATGTTGTTTGCTGCAATATGTTATCCATGTCTCCCACTCCTATTCAACATGAAGGAGCACATGTAAAAAACGATAGTGACACATGAAAACACAGCAAATTTAATTTAGTCTTAGCTTTTTCTACTCTCCATTAAAACCAGACTACACTGTACAAGTTTATAGGCTGCCCATGAAGGCGGTCGTTTCTGCCATCTCTCCGTGGATGACCTTTTGTGTCAAGATGAGAACTGCTCAGTGTGTCAATTACCTAAATGCCCTGGGTGCGCTGTGAAAGGTAAGTGCTATTACAGCTGAGATACCTGGGAGGCCATGAGTGGACTTGGCAAATGTGACATGCCTGGCAGCAATGCGTCTATCACAGCAGCAGCAGCAGCACAGAATGATGCTGAATTTATATTTCAGCTAAAAAAAAAGATTGTGGCTTTTTATTATATTTACAAGTGTGATTATATTCTGACAAGACATTGTTCCAAAGCACTAACAATATTAAATATTACGCTATAAAAGAGAGAACAAAACAAAATTGTCCAATCTGCACACTTCAATTGAATGAATGTTGAGTAAATTAAGGGAAGCTGACAGTTTTATTAGGACTAATACCACAGTGTAATCCATCCAGCCAACCCTCTCAGAGTAATCTTCAGTGTAAACCTTCATGGGCAGGTCTCCTTGTATGAAGCTAAAGCCTGTTCCTCAGCATAGCAGTAATCCCACTAAGGCTCTTAGAGGAGTGAAATTATTTCAGAATGAAAGGAGAGGCTTTATGACTGTTACAGACTCACTGTGGAAGATGGCTAATAAATAAACATCTCACAAATCCTCTTGGGGAACTTTCTGGGGGTTGGGGGGGGTGAGGTCTAAATCAACAGTCGAGATGCTTCCATGTTCACTCGCAGATATCTATCCAGAACAAGGTTGGCTCTCTCCTCGCGCTTCCAGGTGGAAAAGTGAGTTTGACCTGAAGTACAGCTCCAGCTGGGACATCATGACTCATCCCCTTCCCTCCCCCCACAGCTCCCTCTCATCTCCTCTCCACATTCACACACACACACACACACACACACTTGCACCTCCAACACTACCACCACCCTGCTCCTCCTACTCCCATGCAGAGTTGAAGTGCACATGCTCCCAAAGACGGGTGACTTAGGAGTTATTGAGAACTAAAGGTTGAGTCTATCAAAGCCTGGGTCTGCTGTAAATCGTGATGAGATGGGAGGGAGGGCCGGAGCAGCTGGTGCCCCCCCCCCACCCTAATGATCTGTCTCTGTACAAGAGACACTGACTGTCGCCTCTCTAGCTATTGATGAAGACAGATGCCAATAGGATGACCCCCACATCTCTCATTAGTACACTCTGTATCACACTCACACACTGTACATCCAATGATATGTCAAAGTCATCCCCTGCTGACTGGAGCTTATTCACATTCATCTTCAAGGCAACATATTTAGAAACAGAGCTCTATCATCCTGATTCTCACTGTAAGATTCAGTTGGGAGTTTAATCTTTAATCTATTCAGTGTTCTTTCACGAAGACCAAATGTGACACAGAACAGCAATTGAATATGCATGACTCCATCCTGCTCAGGAGCTGCACCACTCCTACTAAAGGACGGATGCGAGCTGATTTCTTTCCCCCTGACAAGGCCAGATGAGATACAACAGAGATAGGATTTGATCTCCATCCTTCCTCACAGAGCAAAGGGGCCTGTATAACATTCATCACGTCAGATACAGGCCCAGACTTGACGCAACGATCCCAAAACGTAAACCACAATTTTCTTATGGAGCCTCTTATCTTCCATGTCCCGAAGCGCGAGCTCTTCCATTCACGTCCTAGTACGACATTTGCTTTTCAAAAATCCCTTCACTATCACTGCGTTATTGTAGTGGACGTTGTGTGTCATTTCTCTTGTTGACATAGGACGGTGCTCGAGGTTGCATTTGTAAATTAAAGCTGCCCTAGATAAGGGTGCGTGTCAGCAATATGGAGATAGGAGCGACTGTGTGCGTGGCATGTACTATGTCGAGATGAAAAATAATAATAATACAGCATTTTTGTCCTGAAGTCTACATTCAGCAGGAAAAGATACAGAAATGTTGTAGTGCGCCATCGTTACAAATGTCTTGCTCTTACCTCGACGTTTTCCCACACGCAGTAGGACATCACAGCCAGCAATATAGGTAATGCGGTATGTCCCATTTTCTCGCCTTCTTTTGTCTCTTATTATAACGAAGTTGCTATTGCAAAATAACTGACTCCAACATACGCTGTCTGGTTACATCAGCTGAAGTGATGGACGGTGCGTTTCGTCGGCGCCTTCCTGCGATATCTCCTGCGTCTGCGTCCTGCTCGCTCTTGCCAACGGGGGCTCTCCAATGGCAGCCTTGGCTTTTTATGAGGATGAAGCCTGACAGAACCAAGCCCTGTTTCTGCGGGTATTTATCACTGACTTTTCTCACGGCCGCCCTCGATGTGTAGCTTGGCGAAGAGAGACATCTGGTGGCGAGAAGGTGGTAATGCGGGCTGGACGGTTGATTTTTACAATTGTCTTATGCTCAAGTTAAACATGACTGTGTGAATGTGTCATCTGAACATAAATTCTCATTCACAGCTGGAAGACATGCCTTCATAGGACACATCTGAATGTAATATCTCAAAGGAAAAGTTGAAGTAGATGATCTATTTTTTTCTTTTCTTTCTTTCCTTTTCAGTCCCCCCCCTTTTTTCCATTTTTTTGGACACTGATGCAACGTTTTGACCATAGACTGTATATAAAAATTTAAAGGTTTTGAATAAAATTGTTACCAGGCAAAAATCTATTTAAACTAAAAGCAAGCCACAGACAAATATGACAGCTCCAGCTACAATAGGGAGATCACATGATGCTAAATAATATTATTCTTATTTTTTAATAAGAAAAAACATATCCTAAAGAGTGTAGCCTATACCTGATATAAAAAAATGTAATAAACATTAATAAAAAGAAAAATATGCAATATAGAGATTTTATTTTTGTTTTGCACCCAGCTTAGGTTGCATGTGCACATCATCCCACTTTGCCATATAATATTTCCAACAATGTATACATACAGAATTACTCACTATTGTAATTCAGTGACAGTGGATGAACTCCAGAAAGTCATGTCATCATCTCAGATCTTAACGTTTTCATTTTCAGCCTGGGAAGATCAGTGTTCGCAGATACTATTGACTTATTAAATCATTAGATTGGAGGAGTGGTTCCCAACCTGTGAGTCAGGAATCCTCCGGGGGTCATAAGAGAAATCTGAAGCATAATGAGATGAGTAATAAAGTAAGAAAAGGAGAAAAATACCCATGTTTCACAAAACGATGTCTATTTTATTGTGATATTTCTCAAAACATTACTATTTGTGATTGTGAAATAGTGTATACACTGATCAGCCATCATCATCGAAACCTTCGGTTCTGGAATTCATCTGGATGTTAATTTGACACATATCACACACCTAAATATTGCTGCAGACCAAGCAATCCCCCACCCCCTAGCACTCTCCAGTGGTAGGGGCTTCCCCTATGAGGACACTGCTCCCACTACACCACAAAAACTGCTGTTTAGGTGGGTGATGTATGTCAAATTAACAACCAGATGACTGTCAGGACCCAGGATTTCTCAGCAGAACATTGCATTGTAACAAGATGATCAGTGATACGCACTTCATCTCTTAGTGGTCTTAATGTTATGACTGATCAATGTACTTCTTAGTATCTAAAAGTATCTATACATTCTTCCAGTGAAATATTCTGAAAAGTACAAATCAGTCTTTGGTTGAACAGCTCACTACTCAAATAGCAGACGGATGTATATACACTGTTTCTCCTGCAATCCAACGCAAGAATCCAATAAATACAACCTGCATTTACTGCATGTCTTACACATACACAAAAAACCCTCCAGAAGGTTATAGTCATTTTAGACACTGTGTAGGCCATACATGATAACACTGAGTCATAAATAGGCACAAATCAGTCAGTGAACAAAAGCACTGGATATTTTAATAACATGATGTGTGTTTCTTCTTTTGCAATGCAAAACCAATTATATCAACTATAATGCATTGTATTGCACTGTGTATTATATGTTTTATATGCAGTGCATAAACTGACGTTATTACATAGCATGTATTTACAATTCAAGTTAATCACTGACATCATCGACACAAATAATTCACCAGCAACATCCACAAACGGTCAGCAGGGGGAACACACGGTATGAAAATAAGTAAACAAAAAGCTCCTTTTCCTTTTTCATTGCCTAAATCATGTTATCAAAACAGTGCAGCAACAGGTGGCTGAATGAAACTTTATCAGTGTATCTTTGCTTATAAGAACTCATGGCCGGCTACTCGTTGTGGTCTTACGGTTCATTTGAGGACAGTCATAGGTTCACCCCCCCTGAAGGCCCACAGTGCCGGTGCAGCAGGTATTTTTGGGCGTGGCTTGTTCCATAGGTGTGTGAGGAAGAGGTCGGTTTCAAGTATTTTCGGCGTTCTCAGCCATCGACGAGTCAGGAAGAGACACTACCGCTCGGATTTAGCGACCGTAATTTTTTTTTTCTGGTTCAGACACTGCAGATTCATATTTCTGTAACACTCTAGAGAAATAAAGTAACAAGGTACAAACGAGGAGTTGTCTTGGTTCCTGTTGGACTCCCTTTGGAGCGTTTCTGGAAGATGAATTCCGCCAGATATGAATACGACGTAAGTTCTGTCACATTTAATTCACTACAATTTGTTTCCCTCCACAATGAGACACAGTAGTTGCGCCGCGTATTTGGAGTTTGCTGGGCCTAGATATTGATTGTTGTATGTGTGTGTACAGAAATCAGGCACATGAAGTGATTGACATGTCACGCACTTGCCCCACATACCTTTAACCTTCGACAGCGTTATTTATAAAGTTATTTATTTAACCATCAGTTTGTTTTTGGGCTCCCAGGATTAACACTGATACTAGGATGGAGTTTCCCCACCATTAAAGATGTTTAAATTAATGATTAAACCAGAGTCACTTAAGTAAGAACTTGTTAAAAATTAGTCCTCTTGTGGCGTTTGCATTTTGGCCAGTGTGCTGTCACACAGAGAAAGCCTTGAAAGTTGAACGCTTTGAATTTTTGATGTTAACACGAGTGTGGGAAAAAGCAGAGGATTATTTATTTACACCTACTTTGCCTTCAGAAAGAAAAAAGATACTGTGATGAATAATATACTTAAATTACATATTAAATAATTGTTTGAAATGCGGGTAATTAAATTATACATTCTGCAGAGTCTTTTTATCCACACTGTATTTTTAAGTCATGCTTCATCTGTTTTACATGTCTCATTATCATGCTTTACAAAACAAAGCAATTTCTTTCAGTCACTAAGGCAGTTATGTGTCAGTTAACAGGGGAAATATCCTTCCTCATGCTCAGCTTCACATGATATTGATTTTTGTTTGTTGGTTTTAAGTTGAGTTTCTTTATATAGAGAGAAATGTGTCAAAGCTGTATGAACATTTTTTATAGTCTACCATCTGGTTAGATTTTAAGAAGAGTTGATCTCTGCTGTTTCATGCGGAGTAAGAGCTAGAGGCCTTGAAAGCCTCAGAGAGGCGTGTACTGTGTCAGTATTAATAGCTGGTATTTACACTCCTTGTTTTGTTTGTGTTTGCTGAATGTATGAAAAAACATAATGTTTTCATTTAAAGCTGGCTGAATGTCGTTTACTTTGGTATTTTCCAAAGTCTAAATGGTGTAGTTCAGGAACTGTCTAGCCTCATTTGACTGAGTCATGTCCAAACTGTTCTTAGAAAGACAGGAGTAGTTCTAAGAATCTGCCTGTGTAACTGTTGTTCAAAATCTACAGGTGTGGTTAGGCATCAGTAGCGCAGCTGCAAACAGGTAGTCATATTCAGGTAGTTCATTCCCACTGGCTGTAGTTGTTGTGTGTATGTGACACAGTTGTATTTCTTGGTGTGTTATTATTGAATGAAACCACATTTTCTTGAGTAAAAAGGTATCAGGTACCAAATCAGCCTCTTCTTGTTTCAAAATCACGTCTTTTTGGAGTGTAATATTTAAGCAGGTGTTTATTGTAAGTGATAACGGGATGTGAAAACTGCCAAAAGCTTATGTCGCTTACCCTATAAGTCAGATTCTCCTGGAACATGCTTATGTAAATGCCCATATAATTCTTGTTAACACATAACATAACACACACAAGATGCTGGCAGAAAATAGTGACAAGACTGACAAAGGTAAACTCCTCTCTCATTAATGGTTACAAGGCTTTGACCATTTCTCCTCAAATTCAAAATACACACTGTATTGTATCGGTGTGTGTACTGCTTAGAGGGATTCAGGCAAAAGAAACAGTTTTTCTTTCTCAGTATAGAGTGACATTAACAAGGACTTAAAAGAATCTGTAGCATATTGTCAAGTGCCTGGTGTAGAGATGATGGGATGTTCATGATGCAAGGTATTTGAAACATGTGAACTGCCAAGCATGCATTCTTGCTTGACCTTGCCTCTGTGAAGATGTAGCAAAGCAAGTACACTAACAAAACAAGTGCTGCTTTTTCCCTTTTTTTTCAAAATTATGTAGGTTATTCTTTGCATGCAAGATTTACCAAAGAAATAATGAGCTACACACTGGCATGAATTAAATAATATTAAGTAAAAGTACTGTCTCTTGTGTAAGAAATGTATGTGAATGAATAAGCATGAAGTTTCTATTTGTGGATTTTTGGAACAGGACATGGATGGATATTTTATTATATCAGAAATATTTGTCAATTTACATGGATAAACCACACAAAACTAACATTTAAAAAAACTGCCATCAAACCCACAAATGCTGTAAATTTTAATGTAAATCTAATATAACATATCAGACACAACTCTGCTCTTTTTCTTCTTGAAAGCTGAGCAGATACTTGTATAAAATTATATAAGTGGTATGAGTGAAACTGTTGATAGATTAACATTTCTTTCTCTCTTAATATTTGATTACACACAGACAATGAGGCCAGTCTTAGATACTGGATCAAATGGGAACACTATGATTAATGTAGTCAGTCTGTTCTCTGTTTGTGTGGTGACTCAGCAGGGAAATCAGTGAATAATTCTTCAGGCAAGGCCATACTGCTTTTTTTTTTATTTCAGCCCACATTTCGAGGGTAGTCATGTTGAAACTGAGCAACAGAGGAGGTGAGGTGAATGCCATGCTGATGTGCTTAAATGATACATTCAGAAACACTGACAAAATGGGATACAAGTTTAGTCTTTAGCTTTGGCTTTGTTTGCCCTTTAACAGGGTCCCTTACCTGTAGCCATGTTTTGGTACAGAGTTTGCATAAGATTAGACAGTCAGTGTGCGCAACATGAAGGTTGACTCATTGTAAGGGAAGTGACAGAATTGTTCTTCATTCAGACGATGCAGTGAGGGATGTTTTGCCTATGTTTTTTCTCCCATCCTTTCACCTGCCTCCACTTTTAGCAGCGAGGTGGTTATATGCCACGAGGCTGTAGCACCAGTCTTCCTCATACACAGCTACCTGATGCTACAGAATAAAAGGCTAACTGCTAATGTCTGCTCGGGGCTACTGCCGGTTAAGAGATGTGTGTAGGTGTTTGTTTACTGAAAGTAAATGTGAGACTGCTGAAGCCTAAATTGCATTGATTGGCTGTCGCATTTGATTGGGCCTTTTGGTTGCAGTCTCCAGGCTGGTTTGTTTGGATAGGATAGATCAGGGGTAGTGAGCGTGGAGGTGGCATAGAAAGCTTTTTAAAGAGGAACTCTGCTGATTCTACACATCAGAAAGTTGTATAAAAAAGTTGTATAAACCCTTATGTGCCTCTAGATGAATCTGATGTCACTCATGACAGCATCGGTCTGTAGATTTAAAAAAGTTTGGGGGTATGGAGTTAGAAAGACCTGAGGTCATCAGACCTGTGTAGCATGCTCCCCGTGTCTGTTTGAGGCTAACGACTTGAGGCTACATTAGCCACCACTAGCAAAATACACCTGAATCTCTTGACTGAACTGTCAGTGGTCGAGTTGCATTGTGGGTAATGTAGGTGCCAGATTTTGACAAAGAAGAGGAATGGAATAAACAGGTTGATTTCTCTGTTCATTGTGATTCCACCTGTGTTACAGGAGCACAAAGCTCAGTGGGTGGAGTACTCTTTTAAGCTGTACCCCTGAGCTAATTCTTGGAAAATGTTCAAAGTATGTTGGCAATCTTCTTGAGTTGGTGCAGCACACTATAATAGACTGTAGAACCGTAAGTGGTACAGTGGAAACAAGATATCACAGAAGTCACTCCCCATGAACATGTATAAATATGAGGGCTGCAGTTGTTTCTGTATCTTGGATATCTTGAATTATTTTACAGTGTTGAACACCTGCATCCATATGTTTTAAACTGATACGAAATAGGTCAAATAGGTACAATATCAGCATATCAGAGAGAGAATATTGGGCTGCACCTGTATGAACAGACAGTTACGTAATGCTGTTCACACCCAGTAAGACTAGGGTTTAGAGAATCACCAGGTGTGTTGCTGCTGCCCTAAAATGGGGACAGGATATAACAGTTTGACAGTAAGTCAGCGTGTGCAATACCAGGATATTGAACCCGAAGCAGCTAAATGGAATTCATCCATTACTTATTAATTTTATTGTTTACACCTTTCCTTTTCTAACTGTGACATGTCAAAATGTCTTCTTGATAAAATCTTTGGGGGACTCACCCGCTCACTTTGACTGTGGGATGAGGGGAGATGAGGTGTGGTTGCCTTCAAAGAAATTAGACAGGAGAAGATTAAAAAATGGAATTAACGGGTGTCCAGGTGGCTAAAACAAACAAACAAAAAACCTGACGCTTGCAAGACTGACGTAGGAGGCACTTGAGAGTCAACAGCCTCTGCACATCACCAGAGGCAGAGATAGTTTAGTCACCAACCAGTTTCACCCTGTGTGGTTTCACACTTAAAGACAGAAGGTTTCTTTTGGCTATTCTGCCATGTATTAAGATAAATCTGGTTGACAGTTAACTGCCATGTAGTGGAGAATCTGGCTCCAATATGATTTTTTTGAATAAATCAGTTTGGCTTAAATTTCAATTTAATGTCTTTTGCACTCAGTTCATCTTTATTATTTCCCATTTCTTATGTCTTCCTCAATTCATATGGATCAACTGAGAACTGATACAAAATATTCCACATGACTGATGTTGTTTGGGCTGCAGGCTTTTTAAGTTCTTGCAGCCCTGTGCTCTGTATCATTATATATTAATGTTTGATTTACTGAGCATGGAAACTTAAGGTCAACATGGAAGATTTGAATGGAAAAAAATCCTCAGTTTCTTACCTGAGTTAATGTAATTGTCTTATATTGAAAACATGCATGAAGTACAGTACTTAAATTTTGAAAATGGCACATGCAACATTAGCTTTGACTTTTCCTATACTGTTTGTATTTTATTGTTTGCTGTGCATGTACCAGTAAATGCAGTCATCGCGTAAGTAATTATGTAGCGAATCAATATGAAGTCCACTAAACATAAATAATCAAGTTATGTGCCAGTACCTCAAAGTCATAGTGAAGTACATACATTGCTGAAAAAAATGTGGATTAGTGTGAGAAATCACTGTTAATAAGGACCAGTGTTGAAACTCTTCTAGAGGGTGAGGGTTTTTTTTTTTTTTTTTTTTTTTTTTTTTTTAAAGCCGCACCTCACAGCAGGGGTGACTTATTTTCTACTTGTCAGACTGGTTAGTCTGCCCTTAGTACGGTAACTGATTTCAATGTCCTCCTTCACTTTCTATAGTAACGTTTGGATTCACCATAAAGTCTTTTTATTTATTTATTTAAAAATTTTTTGCATCAGCAAGTTGTGCCTTTTCCTCATAATTCAGCATTGTGAGACAGACAGACACTATTTCCTGTTTTTAATATGGCTTTGCACACTGGGCTGGTATTTTAGAAAAATGCTACACATAATTTAAAAATGGGATAGCTTTTCTTTCTGGGAGTGAAGAATGGGATATGATGAAGAGTATGTAATGGTTTTATTAGGCTGTGATCAGGGTGACTGATAGAGAGAGACCCTGGAGCACTTGCTGACCCCATCTCTAATGATTCCCCTCATTCTGGCCCATGATTGCTGTTAGAGATTCCAATTAGAAAGCATGTGTGGAAGCCCAGGCTGGGTAAGAATAGGCCTTAATTGCCATGAGTTATCATCGAGACTCATGTAATTGAGCCCCCATCTTAAGGGGCAGCACATCTGACAAATTGATTTAATACCAAAGTGATTCTCCATCCCTAATGGCACTCGGGCTTCTTCACTCATGGGCTGCAGGCACTGAATTCAGTGTGTGTTGATTACTAAGCGGCCTGAAACCTTTCTCTTAGTCCGCCCACTTGAGATAGCTCAACAGACACGCAGTATCGACAGAACACGCACGTAGTCCTGAAGCGCTATGCCCATATTCTCCACTATGTTATCCCCTACTCATCATGCAGTTTCTCAGTGCATGTGTATACATGGAGGTATGATGTGTGGGAGCTCTGTCCCATTTACTAAACAGGTTTGGCCAGTTTTATGAACTATATATACCAGCTGCCTGTTTGAACTTGTCATCAAGTTCCTTGGAAAGCAGTGTAAGGTGTTTCACATCACATTTTTTTCAATATTGAGTCATTATACAGCAGTTACTACATATTACATACACTATATTTTACTTTGTTTCGCACCATTTGTCAAATCACCTGTTGTTCCTGTCTAACCTGTCTTCATCGATTACAGTTTCTTTGTTAACCAGTTGGTGACAAGGTATCAAAGATGTTTCTCTATTTAGGTTCTACAGATATGTATGAAGAACAGTGCTGCATTTATCATAGCAGCTATGGGGTTAGTGTGTTTACTGTGTTGTTTCTCTGTTGTTAGTTGTCAGCATTTTGATAATTTCACATAAATGCTCATTTAGTACCTCGTGTGGTCAAAGAGAAGACTGTGGCATGTGGGTAACCACAGTCTACCATTTAAAGGAAATCACTTATATGTCTTTATAGATGCATACTGTATAACCAAATACGTCTTTTGGAGGTTTCCAACTAATGACCCACAAATTATTTGTCTGTATGGAATTTGGAAAAAAGCTATTTGTTGTTGATGACCTAATCCTGGTCGGATAATTTGCAGATCTATCTTAATGTTTGGGTAAAACTAAAAGATTAGTGTTTGCTACTGCATTTCATATCCACATGTTAAGATTTTATACACACTGCAGGGATACACCTCTCGCTGTAGTTCACATTTTAATCAAAGCAGATGTTATCTATACCTAGAACATGGCATCACTTGCTGTATGTTTGTTGACTCTGTTTTGTTCTTTTTGTTGCATCAGGGCCGCAACGGCCGCCACGAGCGGATCGACTTCTTAACCAGCAAAGAGAAGGTGTCAGGCGGAAAGCGGAAGACCGCCATCATCGTCGGGGTTCTCCTGGCACTTCTCATCCTCGCCGGTGTTACAGCGTTCCTCATTTGGCTGTTTGTCTGTGAGTATGATATAAACAAGAAGCTGCCCTCTATTATATCATCCACAATAGAGACTTGAAGTGGAGTGTTATGCGTTTATATATTTGAATATGTTTTTAAAAGTCATGAGATGTTGGCCATCCTCTTGATATTTTTGTGCATAAATGAAGGTTACCATTGGTAGAATTAAATGAGAAGTTCCATGTGTTTACATTGCCAACATCACTTACTGCCAAGACGGGCATAATATCAGAAACTGTAAAGTGGATCATTTCCACTTGCTGTGAAGGCACAGCTCTTTGATTTAAGAGTTTAAGAGTGGCTTGTTTGGACTTTGTAATTTCCCATTAGTGTTAGCCTGTTTGACAGCTCTGACTTTCTCCTTTAATAATGCAAAAGAGACAAATGTCACAGAGTCCATGGCACAGCTTCCCCGTCATTTACACATACCGTGTCTGATAAAAAGGCCTCTGAAGTCTTGATAAACAGCCCCTTGATTCAACTGGCTGTTTTAATTGCTCTGAGAGCCAAACTGTCTCCTCAATATGAGATCACACCGCACAACTTTAAAATAGCGCTTCAAGGCCTGTTTCAACCCCAGAGTCTCCTCTTTCATCAGAGGCAGCTATCTTGTACAATTTTTTTCTGATCAAACACTTTTAACTCTTATCTGCTCATCTCTCCTCCAAAGTTAAAGATGCTGATTCAGAAGCCACCCTCAGTCAGCAGCGCAGCTCATCAGTGCAGGTCTTCAGTGGGCATATGAAGCTGGTTGGTGTACCATATGATGAGAAGCTGGAGGATACGAATAGCAAGGAATTTGAGGATTTGGCGCACAAGCTGGAGACATTTGTGAGTTTGACACCCAAAAGAACATGGCTTTCCTATTTTTGTTCCCCTTTTTCATCATCTACATTGTTTATTGCAAACTATTTTGAGTAGAGTATTACACCACCAGTTCTCTTCTCTCAACAAAGAATTAGCAATGGATGTTTGGCGTTGTTGAAATGCTTTTTTTAAATATGCCCCTTGCAGTGCACAGAAACTGCTGAAGGCACATTTGTGTGGGTGGAATAAAACACTGTACAATCCCTCAGTGATTCCCTCAGCAGCATCTCCTATTATTGGAGACAGTGGAGATGTTTGCAGCACCACTTAGGAACATGTTAATAACAAAAAAGAAACCCTCTCGCTTAAACCCCATCAAGCGCACACTTTCTCAGTGAAAAGCTACAGAAGTAATGGTGTCAGGGTGAGAATTAGAGTGGAAGTGGTGGACTTGAATTTTAGATTAGGTGATTGGGGGAGAGGTTTATGATGTACTAGGTTTGCTCTTGCGTCCAACTAAAAGGGGATAGCTTTTAAAGAGTCTTGTCTGATCTGGGATGTTGTTTACACGGCAGGTATGGCTTCAAGTAAACAAATGCTGAACGTGTTAAACCAGTTATCCAACAACTTTACTCTGCCACTCTAGCACCACCTGTCTGCATGAGGAGTCCTTGAAAATTGCATTTTTATCTCCTCTGTATTTCCCAAATGGGTTTAGTAAAATGGCAATGGGTTCGCATTCATTGTTGCTGACTTAAACTTTAGAAAGTTTTGAAACCAGTTTTGAAACTGGTCATGATATTTTATTTTATGGTAACTGCCCACTTTGTCCTGTGAACAGTCCTCTTCCTCTCCCTGCATATTGCTTTCTGCTTTTATCACTAACCATACAAATGAAACCTGTTCATCCCCTGCAGCCGGTCAAATGCTCTTTGACTTTCCCCTCACTCTGTGTTGTTGCAGTTTTTCCGAAAAATAGTACTTGCTCTGTACTGTACATGCACTGTACACGGTAGTGACCTGCATTCAAAGCCACAAACTTGTCTGTATCCTTGTCTGATACAGCTGGTAGCTCAGTGCAGCTGAAGGCGAGACAGTTAATTGAGAATCCCATTGTCATGCACTTTGCACGAGAACCCCCCTTTTTTATGTTAACATGCTGAATTTGTGCTTTGTCTTTAGGCAGACAAGCAGAAATCTTGTACGTGCCCGGTTCAATAAAAATACATTTTTTCTCTTCACAGCTGGTGGAAAATTACAAGGAAGATCCACTCCTCTCACAATTCCACACAGAATCAGTGGTCACTGCGTTCAGGTACCATTGTGATCTTGAGCTCTTCTAATTTTTTTAATGCTGCCACACTACTGTCTACTGTAATGCTTGTGAAAACTTAAGAGTAAAAAAGAAACTTCTCACTAAATCTTGTATGAAGGAAAAGCTTTGTTGCATTGATCTGTGAGGGTTGAGAGTTTCAAGTCTGTTGCATTTTTCAGCACATCCAAAATTAAGGTTAGAGATTTGCTCTGTTGACTTGTGAACATACTCGGTTATGTGTGTAGCATTGCACTGTAGTGAATTATGAAGTACTGCATAAACAGTGGCAGTACATTATGACTATGCAGAGTGTGGATGGAGCATGCAGCTACTGTTTTTTTTCCCCCAGTCATCAAAATCACCCACGTTCCACTTATCTTTGCTTCTTCTTAGATGTTGACGCTTGTTACTTAACAGTATGTCTGTGCCCTCCCTTCCCCTCCCATCCTCCATTTGTTTCTCTCCTCTACCAGTGAGGGTGTGATAGCCTACTACTGGTCCCAGTTTGACATCCCATTCGAAGACCATGACATTGTGCCGGAGTTCTCAGAGGAGCGGGTGTTGGAGGTCCTGGAAAACGGCATTAAGGAGCAGCGCAGTGTTGCGAGCCCCGGGTATACCAAGATCAGTGAAGTCACTGCCTCGTGTAGGTACCACCAGGAGGAAGGGTGAGGGAGGGTGACACCAAGGGGCGGACAGATAGGGACAACTTGGTGTTTACTATAGCTGGCTTGGGAATATGACATTTACCAATCAGCAAAGATAAAGCACTGTGAATACAGATCTGAATAAGGTCATTGTCAACTCCTATCAGCATTGGTATTCTGTATGCTTTCTATTTGTATTCTAGGAGCTCGCTCTGAGTTGTGCTGATAAGATGATAATAGATAAGCCAGACCTCTCTGCTTGTGCTGCATCTGAGATTGCACATTTTATGCTGTTTGGATCCTCTAATGATATTAGCTGGGCCCTGGCCTGGCTTGAGACAGCCATTTTTCTTCCTTCTGTCTTCTCAGCATTCACATTGCATTTGTCCACATCCTGGCCACCAGCCAAGCGCTGGCCCTGTGACTCAGTGGTTTTGGTCCTCTTTAAAATGATTTCTGTGGGTATGATTTGATGTTGCTGTCCCAGATAGTTAGACAGAGATGTATGGCTTGCTGCTGTAGGGCAAGGTGAGATGGAGCAGAAAGAGCTACACACCATCACCAGTTCCCTTAACCGCAGGGAAATGGAACAGAAAATGTGCAACCCAAATATTTTAGGCTCATGCATCAAATTCTATCCGCCTCCCAACTTTAGTGACCCATTCTTACCTTTTCCTCCTGTTTCTCTGCCGCCCCCCGTCCCCCCCCCCATGCCCCGCTCTCTTTCTCTCTCTCTCCCTCTCTGTCTCCAGTCACAGATCCTCGCATGGCCAGGAACCCCAGAGCCCGTGAGTACAGCGTGTCCCATTTCAATCACTCGCAGCTGTAATTTTCCAGCTGGCTAGATGCTCACCCTCCTGCCAGTCTGTAACGAATGGCTGGCCTGGCCTGTACTGTACATGTGCTGCTCTAGTCGGAGATTGAGAACCCTGTATCAGGCCAGGGCGAGTCAGTCACTGTGCCTGGCACTTTTCTTTGACACCGTCTAGTGATTTATACCCTCAGGATGATTAGGCTACATTACATTACATTTCCATAGTGGCTGTGCTATCCTTATTCATCTGTCTTTACACACACATAAATGATGGAAGAACTTGTGATTACATAGTATTCACATAGTGTTAACAATGAAAAGGAGCAGGAGGAGAAGATGATACAGAACATAATGAAGATCAGATTTTAATTTACCAGCTGTAAATTACTGTTGCCTAGTTCCATATGTGTGTGAACGCTGTGTGATATAACTGCTGTTGTTACTCCCAGAGGAGTGTTTCCACCGCCTGGAGGCTGAAGAAAATCCGAAGAGATTTTCGTCTCCAGGGTATCCCACAGGTTACCCCCCCAAGTCCCGGTGTCAGTGGCAGATCCGAGCCTCGGAGAACAAAGTCATAACTGTCTCTTTCCCTTTCTTCCACATCGAGGACGACTGCTCAGATGACTTTGTCTCCATCTATGACTCTTTGAGCCCAGATGATTCTCAGACCATCACAGAGTAAGTTCACAGGGCTGTGAACATCCAGAGGGTTTGGGAAACACATTGGCCATGGTAGAAAGTCTTACAGATGCTCTTTAAAGGTTAAATCCTTGATGGATGGATCAGGTTTTGCCATCATTCTCTCTATTCAGCACAGTGTTCCTCGTACTAATGCCTACCCCTGGAGAGGAATTTTATTTAAAAGAAACCAGTAAATTGACTCATTTCTGCTCCTACAGAACTTCAAATTGTGACACAAATCACACTCTCATTTTGCCTTAAACCTCTGTAGCAGGGTTTGTTTGATAGGGCTCGACCAACATTTGTCTCATTTATTTAGCCTTGAAGATCAGAGAGAGGGGAAATATAGCTCTACATGATTCCCAGAGGACAAACCACTAGGAATCACTTTGTATTTGACTGAAATGTTGCAGAGGGATTTAGGAGTAAAAGCTGTTTTGATGTGGGTGGAAAACATGTTCCACTTCATTCCTTTCACTGGTTTTGTGATTACAACTCTTTTCTTTTTTTTTCCTCGATTTGGCTCTAAAGCCTTCAGTGCTGCATGTCCCATTTTATTGTTAACTTTTGAGACCTCAGTGAGATTGAGTTGGCTCAAAAAGACCTCTCCTTTCAAATCTGTGAAGGGTGCAAACCTGAATACTGCTACACCACTGTGGGTAATTGCAGTCTGTCTACTGGGGAGTGGTAAAATTCTGAAACTACAGGCTCCTGAATGCAACATCAGTTGTAGCTGCAGGCAATTTCAAACTCAGGAGCCATTGCCAAACAAATACGCGTTACCAAGTGATGCATAAAATTTTTATAATGCTATTGAGCGATCAGCTTTATCCAAGGTGACATGGGGTTTATGAGAGCCATAATATAATACTCTATAATGACATTATTCTACTGGAGGTAGATGTATTGCTGTTCTTGCAGCGTCATTCACACCTCCATGGCTCTGCCGCCAGCAGTGTTGAAACTTTTTGCTAATGTACCTAATGTTTGACTTTGAAACTCCGCCTAAGCAATTTCTATCTAGTGCTGGCACATCTCGCCTTATTTATCTCTTTCACCACCTCTCGCTGCTTATCTATTGATTTTTTTTCCCCCAAATTATTTTTTCTTGTATTTTAAACTTGTTTGCTGCATTGATGTTTTAGTGCATCTGACCAAAAAGAATTACAGCTGTATTTGAGCTCCCTAAACGTGACACATCCTAGGGAATTGTAAAACTACATTCACTAAATGCATCATTCAGCCTAGGCTTCACGGTCACGTTTACTACAATCTGTTGCAAACACCTTTTTCTGTCTCTGTGATCGTACCTGATTTGTGCTCTACTTGTCCTTCTTTCACAGGAAGTGTGGTCAGAGGCCCCCCTCCAACCCTCTGCAGGTGGTGTCATCCGGCAACATCATGCTGATTAACATGATTACTGACAGTGATGTCCAGAGGCCAGGCTTTGAGGCAGAATACAAAGTCATCGACAAGTCTGTCGGTAATTCAGGCCACATAACACCATCCTTTTGCCAACTTTGCATTTTGCGCTAGATCTGCAACAGTTCACCTAGATTTGTTTGGTTTTTGTTTTGTACTTAAACCCAAAACAAATGACAATGTGCCATGCAAGAGAGTGAATATATGGCGTGTTCTTTTCAGTGCAAACCTGCGGTGGTGTCCTCTCCGAAAACAAAGGCGTCCTCACCTCCCCGCTTCACCCCATCTTCTATCCCCCTGCTGTGGACTGCAAGTGGACCATCAAGGTTTGCAACACTGCTCCTCTCCCCAGCCCCCCTCCTCTACCTGAAATCCCTCCGCCCACCACCTCCTCCTCCACCATTCTCAGCTTGCCATGAGAGGAATGCTGAGGCAGCACTATAGAAGCCAAGCTGTTCAGTACCTCTTCTATCTTCATCTGTCAGACTGCTGTTGCTGCTGCAGCTCTAGCTGGGCTGCAGTGTTTTGTGTGTTAGCTTTGTTTGCTGGTCTGTATGTTGTACTGTGTGTGTGTGTGTGTGTGTGTGTGTGTGGTCATGCATGTGTGCACCCACTGCTTTTTTGGGTGTGTTGCTTGTGTGCTTGCATTTATATGGTATATAGATACATGTCTTTGTGTGTAGGCGGAGGGGTGCCATGCATGGTAAATAAGGTCCTTATGAACCAACCACTTCTTCTTCCTTGCTGTAGGTCCCTGATGGGAAAAAGGTGCGCATTAAGTTCAACATGTTCCGCATGAAAGAGCCCGGAGTGGACATCCGTGTGTGCCACAAAGACTATGTGGAGGTTATGGGCACCAAGTAAGACTTAAGTCATGTAAATGACATATTTTGTGTGTTTTACATGTCAGGGAGTGCGTGCATCATAGGGAAAATTCCAGTTTCATTTAACCTGGTTCTTATTTCGAGGTTTTGGCATCATTCCTATAATTAGTACATTAAATACATTGTTCTTAGTAAGTCAAAAAGGTGAGAGGTACTCTGACTAAAACATGAGCAGTCAAGCATGCAGTCATGCAGGTTTTAGCCAAACCCCCCAGGGCGATCAAACATCTGGAAGAGAAAACTAAGGTGAATGGTAAAATGATGTTTACCTGGTCAGTTACTGACATTTACTTCCTGTTTTACCTTCAAATTAAATACTTTACATGATCTAACTAATCTGTTGGTGGTCTGGTCGTTCATAACTCCTGCCCCATTAGACTTTGTTGTATTGATTTTGCCCTTTTCCTTAAACCCAGCAAATTACCTCAGTGAGAACATTATCATCACAACTAGGACTCCAAAAGTTAAACCCAGGTTGTAATAAACCTGAATTGTCCTTTTAACATTGGTCTTGTGCCACAGGTATTGTGGAGAAATGTCCTCTTTGGCTCTGACCAGCGACAAGAATGTCCTCGACGTGCACTTCCACTCCGACGAGTCCTACACCGACAAAGGCTTCAGCGCACAGTACAGCGCGTATGATCCCTCAAACCGTGAGTTAAAAGTCTTTTCTGGCACCCGCATTGACACAACACTCATCGAGATGGGTGAAATGTTGCGACGTGACAGTGACACTCATAGCCTGCCATTATGGAGCAAGACAGGGGGAGTAACTGTGCAGTCTGAGAGACTGCAAGATGGCAGCTGACTGACAGTCAAATAGAGCTGTTTTAGAGATAGAGGCTTAGAAACTGCAGCAGTGAAACTCAAGAGCTAGACTAATCACCAGAGAGCTTGTTTATTGGGTCCATTTTATTTGCCACTGTCAGTCATGAGCACTCCGCTTTCAATACCCTCCGCTCTTTAAGTTGTCTCCCAGTTTGACCGAAATGGATTTATAATTGCTCTGATCAACAAGCTTTGGCCACATGACGGATGTTGTGAACGTACACTGTCAGTCCCTCTCACTCAATTTGTCATCCTCTCTCTCTCTCTCCCCCTCTCCCCCTCTCTCTCTTTTTTTTTCTCTGCTCGCTCCCTCTTTTCTCTGTTTTGTGAACAGCTTGCCCCGACAAGTTCGCTTGCGCCTCTGGCATCTGCATTGGCAAAGAGCTGCAGTGTGATGGCTGGAACGACTGCGGCGACATGAGCGATGAGATGAAGTGCCGTAAGTTGCCCTTCGACCCAACTATACCTTTTCTGTCTTTCCCTCCTCCTCATTCCTTATATATCCTCTTCTAAGCTCCTTAAAGAGAAGTACTCTCTTATTTCATTCTTGCCAAGAGTTGGATGAGAAGATCTTATATGTGCCCTTTAAATATAAGGCTACGGCCAGCATCCAGTTAGCTTAGTGTAGCATTAAAGAGTAGAAACGGTGGGAAATGTGTGAGACTATTTCTTGGCCAGATGCAGTGATTTCCTAGAGTCTTCTCTTCACTGTGAGGTTGCCTCACTCCAGACAGTCAGTCAGTGCAAACAGCTGAGAAATGACCTCACGCACAGCCTCTGTAAAAGTAAAACCTGTTGATTTTACACTTTGGTTTTAATATAAATTTAATAAACTATTCATAATGTGTTTAATAGTGAGCTTTGGCGTTGCTGGAAGACACTTTTTGTTATCTTCAGATAGAGCCGAACTAGCTGTTTCCTGTTCAACTATTTTCTCCAGCTAATATCTTGCTGTAGTTCTGTTTCTATAACTGATCTGTGTTGAACATCCCTTTCAAATCACTCATATTTACATCTTCCTCTACTGTTAAATATGTGGAATTTCTTTTACCTCAGAGTGTGAAAGCGACCAGTTTGCTTGCGCTAACGGCCTGTGCAAACCGAAGCTCTGGGTGTGCGACCGCGTCAACGACTGTGGAGACGGCAGCGATGAGAAACAGTGCAGTAAGTATCCTCACCCCCGTCTCTTTAAGTACCCTTCAGGGGATACAAACTCTATCTAATGCTATGCTAATTGTGCTAACATTAAAGGAACATCACCGCTAATGCTCTGGTCACTGACTCCTGGGCTGTGTGCAGTCATTATTCTATCAGTAATGGAGTTTGTTTGAAGCCTTGCCCAATTTGCTCAGCATCTGTCGAGACGCTTAATCATGTGTAATAACACCCAAGAAGAATGGAGACAGATGCTAATGTCCACCCTGGCTGCACTGCTAATGTCCCTCTAAACCTTATTGCCTTGTCTCCTTATTCAAGTTTTCATCTTTGTTTTGCCATCATATTCTCATCACACCGCTTCACTCCACCCCCCAGGTTGTGAGGAGAATGAGTGGCGCTGTGGGAATGGGATTTGTCTGCCCCAGGATGTTGTGTGCGACAATAAGAAGGACTGTGCCGACGGAAGCGACGAGGCCTCTTGTAAAACCTGTAAGCATCAGCGCTTATTGTCTTCCTAGCTAGATTCACATCTGAAAATTCCCACCGGAGTAATTTACAGGCATGTTACACTAACCTTTGACCAATTAACCTTCATCCACAGCTCAGTGGAGTTTTAGGATTTACAAAGATGCTACACCAGAGACTCAATTGTTCTTAAATTGAAGTATTTTTCAGTGCACTGTTTTTTTTTTTTTTTGCTCTTTCTTTAATTTCCTTCTACTCTCTACTTCACTCTTTATCAGTTACCATTTCACTCATTATCTCAGTCACACACACACACACACACACACACCAACACAAACATGCACAGAGGGCACTCTAGCATTTCCTTTTGATTTTCACTTCTGTGAATAAGGAGGGATATTAGACCTCAACCCCAATCAATACGCCCAATCAATGCAATCTGCTCCTCAATCACTATGCATTGTGCATTCAAGCCTCACATTGAAGCCCTCACTGATTGCATGGCGTATTTTTACCGGTTAAACTTAGCAATGCTCTCACACTTTGACTGGAATACACTCTGTGTTTTGATTTTTGGGCGACCTGTCTCCACCCCACCTTAGCTCCGGGGATCTGCTCTGACTTCAGCTTCAAGTGCAAGAACAATGAATGTGTCAACAAGGTGAACGCAGAGTGCGACCGCGTCAGCGACTGCTCTGATAACTCCGATGAGGACATCTGTGGTAAGATATGTTTTAATTTCTCTTCCCTCTTGCAGTGCAGGGCTTTTAATTTTTTTTTCAAACAGCTGAAAGTGGAGCTAATCTCTTCATTGTCATTCAGACTAGATTATAGAGGAGTTGGGTTGAGCTGCGCGTTGGGCTATCTGTTAGAAAAGAGCCCCAGGCCTTGACTGCTTTATTTATTTCATTCTTCTTTGAAAGCGGCTCTTGTCATCTCTGAAGTTTTTGTTTTTTCCTCCATTTGAGCCTCAGGGTGTGTCTGTATTTTTTTCTCTTTTTTTGATCAGCTAATATGTCAGCGTGCCTTATTAGGATTCCAAAGAGTCATAGTAGCATTCTCAGCCAAGGCCGGCATCATGACGGCTTCAAGTCAGCTTAATCTCATTTTCTGATCGTTCATGCTGGTCTCACCTAGTGTTTTTTGCGCTCACCCTCCAATGGCCCTCCTCTGTCCTTACATCCTCTTCTCTTAAATGTCAGATTGTGGCACCAGGCCTTATAAGCTGAACCGCATCGTGGGAGGGCAGAACGCCGAGCTGGGGGAGTGGCCCTGGCAGGTCAGCCTTCACTTCATGACCTACGGCCACGTGTGCGGTGCCTCTATCATTTCAGAGAGGTGGCTCCTTTCAGCCTCCCACTGCTTTGTCACCAGCGACCCAGCGTGAGTTACGCCTTAAATATCCACAGCTCTCATGTAGATCACAACTGTACTACACATGCCATTAAATATATAAGAGTGTATGAGTATATGAGATTCTCTCTCATATTCTTTGGTCTATAAACTGTTACTGTTTCCCTTATATTTTATTATTCATCACATTATTTAACGTTTTATTAGATCTCATTATTCAATATCCGCATTCTGCTGGAAAGAAATAGAACCATGCACAACAGAGGACCATTTATATACAAATTGCAAAGTCTGAAAATTAGCCCCTGATGATACAGTTAATTCAGAAGAACCTTGGGGGGGGCCTGAATTTACATCTCATCCATGAAAGATTACAGCTGTATTCAACAAAGTGTCCTGTAGGTGGAGCACTAACCATGCTGTTCGATTGGGCCACTTCTGTTGTGACTGAGCAGGGAATGTGTTCATTTTCACAGATTCACAACTGGTGTTGATATTTGTTATACAGAAGGACATGATTTAATTTGTGAGCTTTCTCCAGATTACATATGGAAGTCACTACAAATGTTTTCTTTACAGTTATAAATCGTCCTAAGTAATATGTAACTTGTACAACAATGTGGCAACAATATCATGAAACTGGAAGGCAATTCAATGAGATTACAGTGTAGAAAATAATACCCTTGTAAAGCCTTTAATGTTCAGTTTTTGTTGAAACATTTTGGCCATTTTTGAGGCTTAAGATTGTACACACGTCCATGATGTTCCATCCACTCATACAGCCTTATGCTTGTAAAGCTACATAACCTTTGCCCCATGATGCTGCACATCCTACCACAGGAACCACGTGGCATCCAACTGGCAGACCTACAGTGGCATGCAGGACCAGTATAAGTACGATGGCGTACAGCGCCGCCCATTGAAGAGGATCCTCTCCCACCCAGATTACAACCAGATGACCTTTGACTATGACATTGCACTGCTGGAGCTCAGCGAGCCGCTGGAGTTCACTAACACCATCCAACCCATCTGCCTACCCTCTTCCTCCCACGTCTTCCCTGCAGGCATGGCCTGCTGGGTCACAGGCTGGGGCGCGCTCCGAGAAGGAGGTATTATGCATGAATTGGTGATGCTGCTTCTAACTGTAGTCATTTTTGTTGTTGTTTTTTGCTGTAGCTGATTATTACTATACTATATTATTATATTGAGGTTGACCCACTCTACAATTGTGTCTTTCCTGTTGGCATATCCAACTCGCATCAAAATTAAGACATCCCTCTCCTCCCCCATCCTTTTCACAATGAGCTATTCATCTCCGTCCTTCATCTTCTTTCCCTGTCTACTTCTTCCTTCTTCCCTTCATGTCTTTCTCATTTCATCCTGTCTTCCTTTCCTTTAATGTCCCTCCCATTTCTTTATCTCTCCCATCATGACATACTTCTCTTCCGCTCAACCCTCCCTCCCTTTTTCTCTCATCTTGTTCTAATCTGCTCTATTCCATTAAGCCTTCTTCCATATCCATATATCAAGACAGACGTCGGCTCTCCTGGGAAGCCTCTTAAACCTTCATTAGCTAACACTAATCCAGCCCATTAACACCTTTGATGTTAGTGACGAACACGGAGGTCACGTGGCGGAGCGCTGACCCCTTTGTCCCGCTTTCGCAGGTCAAAAGGCGCAGCTGCTGCAGAAGGCGTCTGTGAAAATCATCAACGACACGGTGTGTAACGTGGTCACGGAGGGACAGGTCACTTCCAGAATGCTCTGTAGCGGATTTTTGGCCGGAGGAGTTGACGCATGCCAGGTGAGATCATACAACCATGTTCTCCAGAAAAGAGTGAAAAGGACAAAGGGCTGATACAGATAGGTTTTCACACCCATATAATTATCATGTTCTCACATCCAAACCCAATATAATAACCGATCTCCCCTGACCGCGCTCACCAGGGAGACTCCGGGGGCCCCCTGGTGTGTTTTGAGGAGAGTGGGAAGTGGTTCCAGGCCGGCATTGTGAGCTGGGGCGAGGGCTGTGCTCGTCGGAACAAGCCCGGTGTCTACTCGCGCGTCACCAAGCTGAGAGAATGGATCAGGAAGGAGACAGGGATTTGATGATGCTGTGAGGAGCAGGGAAGGATGCAGAGCGGGGAACAACGTAAGAGTGCTAAAAATAATGGAGAAAGAACATTTGAGTCTGATACAGGACTTCAAGTCTCTCCAAGATGTATTCATGTAGCAGCAGACTGAGGGTAATGTTGCATGGACCCAGCTACTCACATCAGTGACTTAAAGCACTTTATTTGGTTGCCAACCCCCTTTTGCCCACACACACACACACACACACACTACGTTGACTCACACAGTTTTTAAAGGTGTAAATTAGTGCAGTGTTTTTATCCCCATTATACATGTCATCTTTCACTGGTGAATACACTATAACTAACTAGTATAACTAATAAAATATGTATATTCCAGGAATCATTTTAAGATTGATAAAGAATTTGAACATTTTGCAGTTTTTAAAGTTTTTAAAATTTCTAAATCCTCCCTGAAAACAGATTTTAAGACTTAGCATTATGTATTTCTAAACAGGTGAGATGCCTTCATCCTCTTAAGCTGCAGTGAATCTTGCCAGTGGGTTCATGCTGTAGATAGCCATAAATCTAGTGTTTTATTAATCCTATAGCTTAAAAGGCCGTAATGCTCCTTTTAGTCTATTTGCTACAAAACACTCATACATCACAGCTGACCATTTTCCAAAGCATGTTTTTTTTTTTGACTGATTAAAGCATTTTTATCTACCTACCTGCCAGGCAGCCATTAGTCTCAGTTTTTATCAGTTAAGTATAAATATGAACTTGTAGAGACAGTTGTATTGACGTGATGATAACAGAAGTTTGACAAAAAAAAAAAAAAATGAAAGAACAACAAGAAAAAAAAACCCAACCGAACAACATTATTCTCAAATCCATTACAGGGCATTTTCATATTATATTAATATAAATGAAAACCAAAGGCTGCCTAGAAGGTAGAAAATGCATTAATCAGTCTAAAAGCCCACGGTTTGCTCTGGAAAATGGCCAGCAGTAATACTAAGTATACCAGATTTGTAGCCGGTGGGCTAAGACAGGTGAAAAACACCAGCACGGTCCTTGAGGAATTCTGATCTGAGACTAGAGTGATGCTGAAGTTGTTTTAAGTTGTTGTTGATCTGTATGTGGGGGGTGTGGGTGGAGTGGAGTGGGGTGGGGTGGGGTGGGGTCTTAGATCAGTATTTGTATTACATCTTTACTCATGGCTTTTGCCCAGGTCTCTAGCTAAGCTCAGGATGATTGAAGTCTTTAGTCACATACACCTGAGAGCCAAAGCAAACCAGCGGGGTCGTCACCAGTTACCAGAGCAATGAAATGAGTTCTCATCCATGTGAGAGTTTTCCTTTCTTTGGCCATGACCAACTCAATCAACTTTTAAATCTAAAATTTGACCGAATGGTTTCTTATAAGTCTGTTTGCCTTCATCTCTGACTTATCCTGGAAATATTACATTCTGGATAAGCAAACCAAAGATTTGCATAAGTATTATTTATTGAAGGGGAAAAAATTAAGAAGAAAAATGTGTTGGGGGTATTGCTCAGTGGACCTTTTTTAATTCCATGGAGAGATACAGTTAAACTATGCAAGTGTAAATTTGTGTTTTTCAGAAAGTGGGGCGATATTTTCATCTACACTGTGACTGTGATTTGGATTATGGACATACTTTATATCCTTTCTTTGTTTTGTGTTTGTGTATATTTTTCTACAAGAGAGTCATTGATAATAAAAATCTTTTATCTGATTGCTCCACACCTAATTGCATTACCTGTATTATTTGTCTTTGATGGAGTCTCGTTTTGTACTCTGTTGCGCATGCATAACTGTTTGTCTTGTGAGACCTTGTCACTCCTCGCAGTAGAACTGTAATGAGCATGTACCTCTCCTCCCCATTGTGAGCAGCGTGCCTACCTGGGGAACTGAGGTGACAAGACGAACTCATATTGTCAGATAATACCTACCTTTGTTACAGCTCTATCCTATTACCCTGTGAGATGGGCATGTCGTCTTTGGGAGGTGGATACACATACAGTGGGGGTTCTGCTATCTCATCTGTCTTCATTAAAAGCGGTGCACCACTGGGGGAATAGGAAAATCAACATAGACAGTGCTGCTAATTTATGTATTCATCATTGTTGCTACATGGGAAGCTTTGTTTGTCACTGTTCTCTGTGCCCAATGAAGCTACTCACCAGGCTGATTAACTCTCAGGATTCACACCAGCCGCTTCTTTATCGGAAATGGTTTTATTTAAATATAAATATGTGTACAAAGGTACAAGCAACGATAGCTCATTTTTAGCAAATAAAATTCTTAATACATTATTAAAAGAATAAACAAACAAATGGCAATTAGTTGTGTTCCAAAAAAAAGCATAGTAACTGCATTCAATGATTGATGAACAACTTAGAGAAGGAAATCTGTGGACCCAAATAAATCAACCAAGATAGATACATATGTATATAAAGATACTTTACAATAGAGCAGCTTACACGCTGTACATTAAGGCTTATATAAAATATAAAAATAAAGACAAGCGATGATGTTTGCCTCTTCACTTTTAAATGACATTTGCTCTCTCTCATCAGGCTGCCTGGCAACAGCTTTTTAGACGAATGGCAGTACAGGCATTCATACTGAAACATCCAGGAAGAGGAATGCAACTGGGCCGACTGGTGCAGAAAACCAATGTCTCAAACATGAAATGGACATGAATATAAACGCTGAAGATTTTCACTAGACACATCATTTGCATGCAACAGAGAGAAAGTATGGGCTCAGCCATTTGTACAGATACTTAGTGTTTCAGGGTAGTACTGTTTCTTGTAAACATATTGAGACAATTTGATTGAGTTGTAAAACTTGAGAGTGTGTGGTCCACATTAAGGACTGCCTTACATGTCTTGACCCCCACCTGAGCCTGCTGAAGATGCTGCATTCATTTTCAAGTTTATTTCAAGTTCAAGATTGCCACCATTTTTTTCAAAACCACCACTTTTGATTGTTCTGGTAATAGCCTTCTCTTCATTTTACAATCGGAAAAACACAGCAGAAAACAGTATCGGGGTGTAGGACCCCCACCCCCCCTCCCCACAATTATCACCATCTTTGGGTTTTCATGGCCTCACCTTGTCCGTCTTGGTACAACACAGTTAACACACAGTCCCTTCATTAGAGCAAAGGCTAAAATACACATTCTCTTCATATCTCCTTCTTTTATCCACTGTTAAGCAATGCTGCTAAGTCCAACATGTTAGGGTTATTATCAGGGGATGCTCCGGGAATACGGCTCAGGCCAGAGGTATTCCACTGATGATTAGACTCTTCATACAGTACAGTGCCTGTAGCACTTGATGGTCAGTAGAGCTAGCCTGTTGTGCAGAATAGTTTTTGTCTGTCTCTGTGGATAGCTCAGTCTTTTGTTGATGATAGAGACACAAATGTGCTTAGAATTCCTTTCGCATGCCAACAAAACATCAAATGACAGACAACAACAGGTTGTTCACATCTGTTTTTTTTTTTTCCTCAAATATGTCTTAGCTTGGAGTATCTTCTTTCAATGTATTTTAGAGGTCATGTTTGACATTTAGTGTTGACACAAAGTAAACTCTGGAATGCAGGTAAACAGGTTACCCCAGTTGTTTTTGGCCACCAAAATTCAGGAGATGCATTTGATTTATTTTCTAGTTGGCCTTTGCAGCGACAGAATATCTCCACAGGTTTGGGTGGTCATCGTGTAGAGATAACCTGGTGAGGTATCGCACTGTAATCATAAGTTTGACTTCAACATCACAGTCTGCTGAATTCTCCAGCTCAGGAGCTCTACAGTTAGCATTAGCGTAGATCCTTTCCATCCGTCACAACAGGTTGGTTATCCCATAACCTAAATCACAATGACTTCCTTCAAATACTGTCCAAACAATGTCCTTGAAGGACCGTCCATGTAAAGAAAGTCTCTGTTCATGTTAGTCCAGCCACACATGTATGTGGAGGTGACAATAGTTATCTACTCACTGCTCCTGTACTCTTCTTTTCTCCAATTTTTGTTTTTTTTTTTTGTCCGATCAGACATGAGTCTGCATACGCTGTGAGGGCCGGCCATAGTCAGACTGCTGGGAGGACACTTGTGAGGAGGCGTAAGAAAAGCGAGACGAGCTGGACACCTTGCTGGCCTGATCAGACTGGTCATACGCATCCACCTTCTCATAGGAAGCCGGCTTAACGTAACTGGTGAAGGCGCGCCCGTAGGTGGCAGGTAAGTAAGCAGAGCCACTATAGAGGGGGTCAGTGGGGTAAATGCTGGCCGGCTGGGCAGACTGTTGCTGCTGGGCAGCTTGCTGCTGTTCATATGAGGTTCTGCCTGCTGTGGTGGTTGCGTATCGGTGGGAGAAGTCATAGACACGAGGCTGTGAGCCATGCTGACCGTACATGGGGCTAGGGGAGGGCAGCTGAGACGGAGTATAGACTGGCCGAGAGTTGGGCACATATTCAGAGAATCCACTGCTGCGGATATGGCGGTCTTCGTGGCCACGGACATTGTAGTAGCCATTGGTGGGGTCCTTTAAGAGGGACAGAAAAAAACAATTCATGAACTTCACTCACTGACAGTATCATGTATAATAGATGGAAATAATGCATACTTGCTATTTTGAGAGTGTTTCTTCAAGTAAGTGTTTTATGTTTTACCTTGATGTCCGATCTTTCATCCTCCTCCTCTTCCAGAAGGTCGCTGTGTTCTGTACGCGATGTCCCAGGAGACTCACTGCTGTTTGGAGCCTGAGGGAAGACCAAGCATTTTTGAAGAATTACTAGGATGAACAGGACATCACTTGAGTCAGAACAAGACAAAGTGAGAGCATTAAGTTACAGTGTTAATGCAGAATTTTCCCTAACCATCAGTAGAGACATCTGGCATGCAGCGACAGAGAACAAAGAAATTTACCATGGGCTCTTTGACATCCTCCTCGTCATCATTGCCGCGTGTAGCGTTGTGATCACTGTGAACAATCTGAACTCTGATGTCACTCTTGGAAAGACGAGTGCACCTCTTACCTAAGGGGATTGAAAAGTGTTTAACTTGATATTAGCAGGTGAACTTGTAATTTTCAATTTTCAGCTTGCAAATGAAAAAAACTTGAATCTATTTGATTTGAAGAATTGGCTGAGGACCCTCTTGCCCATACTAACCATTGAGCTCACCTTTGCCTGTGTGCCTGCAGCAGAGGGAGACCAGGGTGATGACGCAGATAAGCAGGACACAGCCTCCACCTACTGCTCCACCAACAATTATCAACATAGGCAAGGCTTCTGTAATACAAATAATAGAAGAAAAATGTGGAGTAGGGGGTGGGGGTGGATAGTCAGGAGAAGGGGAGGGATGAAATGAGAGTGAGAATGAGTGTCAGTGTCAAGAACATGCAGATCAGAGCAAAAGAAAGAAACAGATCCATCCATTTGTCTTGCTAATCCCAGAAACGCCAGCTCCTATATAAATTCATCTGCAGTGAGCCACGGCCTGCTCACGGCTAGCGTATGTTCGTTGTGGTGCGATCCAGTATCCCACGGCCTGGCTATTGTCTCTAATCTCTCTGAAAGAAGGGTAACAAGGCCTGACATGCAGTGAAGCAATAGACAGTAATCTAATTAGAGATTCCAGGAGATACTGCTGCCCATTTCTCTGGAGACCCCACTCTGCTACGTTGATGTAAATTAATGGTGAGGACCTTATTTTTGGTGTCTGCTGCAACAAAGGCTTCCACTAGCATCAGTGTAGTAGTACTACTGCCTAATTTTGAGATCACTTGAAGAGGCTGCAGCCTGAGATGCTGAACTTGGCTCTGAGACAGTGATAGAGAATATGAGTCCAACCGCAGAACACATGTGGCTTCCTCTAATTGACTTTTGTCCCCAATCAATATCTATGTTATGGGGCAAACATATTCATTAAAGGAACCATCTGCTGATTAAATCATATCGATTGGAGGAGTATAATTAAGATAAGCATAAAACAGGAGCACTGCTTTCACCTAATCTGGCCCCCTTCTTCACGGGCAAAGGATTGAGCCTATCACTCTAACTTCTATACAGGGCTCTGGCATATACCTTGCTCCTTCAGTGTGACCAGGGCGGTGCCAGTGCCAAAACGGTTCCAGGCGGTGCAGTTGTAGCGCAGCTGGAAATCCTGCGCCAGAGTCTCAGATAGCACCAGAGAAGACAGGACTCCATGGTCGCTGGTAACTGTCTGCACTGAGTAACGACCGGAGGAGCCGGAGGATAGGCTCATGTCTCCAAAGGTCCACACCTGTGGAGAGGAGCAAGAGGACAGACAACAGGGTAGTAAGTCACTTTTCTGTGAAGGATTCCTCACTGGCGAGCAAAGCGGAGTTCCCGCGCGGCTGTTTATCCTTAGATCCCCGCCCGCCGCTGACTGAACACCAGTTTCTCTCTCTGTTCTGCTCTCCCTCTGCCGACCTCTAAGGCGCTCCTCGGCTGACACGGCTCACAGGCTCATGTTTAAGCTGCCTCCCACGTCTGCCCTGCAGGTGAGGCCTAAGGAGGGTTAGGTAGCTGCACTATGAAATAAGGCTCCTCTCTGCCGTCTCTAGCGCAGGGGCCAGCGGGGCACCTGTCTCTCACTCCTCCTCACACCCTAATTATCCTCTCTCAGCCCAGCGTATGTTCAGCAGTTCAACAGTGTCAGCCGAGTGATGCCTCTTGGGCCGCTAATTGAATGTGGTTCGGCTGAAACCTGCAGGAAAGCCGGTCTCCCACAGCCCCCCCCCCACATCTCTCTAGTCAATGTGTGTGCAATTACAGTTGTGAATATGTGTGTGAATGTATTTGCTGGCGTGTGAGGTGGAGATGTGCTGGTGCAAAGGTGTGAAGGTGAGGTCAGGGGTAAAGCCACATTCAGTGATTGCTCTGTTGCGGGTGTGGGTAGGAGGAACGTGCAAGCTCCCAAACATAAGCGAATGACGCACAACACAAATAAGAAGCTGACTTACAATCTTATCAGGCGGGGGACTGCTTCCCACCCGGCACTCCAGCTTGCCCTTGGAGTGCTTGATGGCATGCTGTGTGGCATCCGCTGTGATGATAGGTGGGCCTGATGTGAGGAAAAGACAAAAAGAAAGACAAAGAGAGCAGAGAGGAGAAATGAAAAAAAGAAAAAGGATATCTTGAAATACAGATCAAAACCAGTCTTATTCAACAGATCGCTTCAAACACTGAAGCAACATCTGAAAAGAAGTCACTCACCATTTACAGTAAGAGTGACATCTCTTTCTGCGACTCCAATCCGGGGTACAATGGCCTTGCAGGTGTACGTCCCAGCATCTTCCTGGGTAACAGCCTTCAGCTGCAAGGTGTTACCATTGCTAAGCACCTAGTGGGAGATCCAGAGAGACAAGTGAGAGGTGTGTTAGAGAGAGAACGAGCGAGAAAGAGCGAGGCAGTGGTAAGAAGAGGCAGACAAAAGGAGACTGCGGGACCCTTTATCAGAGGCCCACTCTTTGTGGAGGCAGCGCAGAGGTGGGCTGACCATTGTAACAAACGCTGGTGGTTTGAGTTTAATTTCATTGTGAAGAGCTTTAATCACAGCATTAAGCACTCCAGCCACCGCTGAGTGACCGTGCTGCTGGGGAGATTGTTGTAATTAAGCAGTGGGGACAGAACGGAGCGTACTATGGTGTGAGTGGGCCCTAGCCCTTTTGGAGCTGCTACACTCACTCACTCCTTAGCTCATTGATCCTGTCATTCCATCAAGCTGTGATTAATCCATTTACCCCTCCTCCCTCCCTCCCTCCCTCCCTCCCTCCATTTTTTTATTTTTTTTATTTCAACACACTTACAGAGTAACCCAATTAATCCATTACTTGTGGCTGTGTGAGGGACAGTGGTGGTGGGTGGATTAGAAAAATGTCTGCGTGTTTCCCCTTAGAGGGGCTGAAAGCATTCACTCTTTGAGATGACAGCGCCCACTTACGCCATCCCAAAGTATTCTTTACCAGGGGGGAGGAGGAGGAGGAGGAGGAGGAGGAGGAGGGCAGGGGAGCGGAGGGGGGGGGGGTTGTTCTCCAACATCGCCTCAGAAATTATATTAGTTGCCAGGAGAGAAGCTCCTATGGGATGTCCCCACTGATGGCGTGTGTGTGTGTGTGTGTGTGTGTGTGTGTGTGTGTGTGTGTGCACGGTGAAAGACTTTTACCAGGATGATGTAAAATGAAGGTGGAAATGTCCCATTTGTTCCACCTACGAAATTGACTTTGAGGAAATGGATACTCAAGTGCAGCCGGGGCCTTTTTTTTTTAATGTCTGAGAGGCAGAGATGCTGCTCTAAAAGTTTCTGGACATGTTGTAACTCATTTAGTTTGAACCACACCTTGGCTCACTTGTTGACTTGATTTGATTGATTGATCGATTGATTGAGATGGAGTTATGACAGCATGTCATGCGCTTTGATGAAGCTGAATGAATCTGTCAGTGGACAGACAGTTTTCTGCCAGAGGCTTCAGCCCTTAGGGAACTTGGTGAGAGTAGCTGTTGAAGATACAGCCTGAAAAAGAATGTATGTGTGTGGGGTGGGGGTGTGGTATGAAGGATTCATGCCTCAAGGCCATGTGTGAATGTTTCTCTCTGGAGGGGTGGCGTTGAGGGATGGTGTTGAAGCTTTACTGCCATGATAAAGTGTTGACTAGCGCTTGTTGCCTTACCACGCTAGAGCCCTGCTTGGTCCAGGCCAGGGTCAGAGGAGGGTTTCCAGTCCATGCGCAAGTAAATGATGCATCCATCCCTATATCCACTGTCATTGGCTTTGGCTCCGACAGCAGTCTGGGCCCAACTAGGGTGAAAACAACACACACAGCCAGATGCAATCAATAAGAGACTGCTTTTAAAATAACATATACCTCTAGAAAATCTCAAAATATACCCAGCTTAGCTGCCGCACTGTATACAATGTTTGCCTCAAGTTAAACTCACATTGGACATCGACCAGGGTGCTGACATTGGTGCTGCCCACGGAGTTGGACACCTCGCAGGAGACGGGGTCCGTGAAGTAGGAGTAGTCCACCGTCACCTCAAGGCTGTCCCCGTTTGCCTCAGAGATGGGAACTCCTCCTTTTGACCACCTGGGACAGACGAATAATCGCATTATACAGCCGCATTAGTTCAGGGAAGGTACTTAGCCATGCGTGTCAAAGTGGCTATTAGCCGGATTCATGGCGTGTGCCAATCACAATCAAGCGCTGCCAATAAAGCGGCCCATGCTTACTGTTTTCTCTACTCCTCTACGCCTATCATATTTTGATATAGTTAAAAGACTGCAGGGTACAATCAAGGTGAACAGTTGAGATTAAAGCAAAGGATGGATACCTGTATCCAGTGATCTCAGGATTAGCCGAAGCAGAGCAGATGAAGAGAACCTTGGCTCCCTCGGTCACAGTTTGAGGCTGGACTGATAGTGTCACTGAAGGAGGGTCTGTGAGTAGGAAAACCCTCATGTTACTGACACAAGTAAATGACATAGAACTTGTGCAACAGATTTAAATGTGCTTTACAGATTACAGCGCATAGCATGCACACTACTACAATGCTGCAATGGTTGTTTTTGTATGGCAAGCTGTTG
The DNA here is from genome assembly GCF_001640805.2 of Lates calcarifer. Classification (NCBI taxonomy): domain Eukaryota; kingdom Metazoa; phylum Chordata; class Actinopteri; family Centropomidae; genus Lates; species Lates calcarifer. Next base: position 22,692,000 of record NC_066847.1, on the reverse strand, counting down.
CCAGGACACTCACGCTGGACGTTGATAGTGACCGATGTCTGTCGTCCAGCGGGGGCAGCTGGATTAAGAACCCTGCAGGTGTAGGTGCGTCCAGAGTCGCTGTCCTCCGGTACAATTGGAAGCATACTGACAGCCGCCTCCCTCTTCCCATCCTCCATCAGTGTCTGTAGAGTTGGGCAACGATGCAGAGTAACTGTTAGATGCTGCTGGGAGTCCAAGCAACAGTTTTCAGACTATGCTTTTAAAAAGAGACTCTGTTACGGTCGAGGAGAACTGAAAATCAGCTCAGTGTCGCACAAGCAAGTCACTTGCCATTTGCGATCGCACCACTTAGGAGTATCTCTGTGACACTGCGGGTCTTATTTTTTCATGTGTGAGGCATTAAAATTGCCATCCTGTTCTTTGGCATGGCAGTTAAATCATATATTTTATGATGCAGCAGGGGATATTGTGCTGTTCCCACATTTCTGAGAGTGTTCCCCGTCAGCTCTCCTTGTTTGTCATCATCTTTTAAATCTATTTACTGCTCACAGAAATCAATACGCCTAAGTGAGGAAAGGTGTAGATTCTGAGGATATGGCTCACTGCTCTCTCACTTTCTCCCTCTCTTCTTCACACACACGCGCACAAGGAAAAAAAACTGTGATGGCCAAGGTGCCTGTGTGTCTGTTTTTTTTTTTTTTTTGGGTGGTGACAGTGAGGAAGAAGTGTCACATATCTTTGGAAAAGAGCAAGGACAAGCTGAGCCTTTTCCCTGGACAGCCAAATCAATGGACCAGGCCTTTCACTTCCTCAGCCAGACACACAAAAAGCATTTTTATGCTAGATCAAATCACGTCACTCCCTGTCACCACCCCTCACTCAGACAAAGCATATATCCCTGGTCTCACTTCTCAAAGTTGGAAATTCTCTCTTGTTTTTCATGAAACTATCTCACCAGTTAACCCCATATCCTTTCTTTCTTTTCCTCTCCTCTCCTCCGTCCCCCACCCCCTCCCCCATCCAATCCTCTTCCCTCCCTTCTCACTGCGGGCTCTCGCCTCCTTAAATGTGGCGTTTAGCGTCGTTTAGCGTGGTCAGGGAGCATGAAAAATGTGTCACTTTCCCAGCCGTGGCTGGTTTACGCTCCGGCACATCCCCATTGTGTTTCTGCATTGTTGTGGGTGATTTCTTCTCTGCAGAAACTCTACTGTATGAAACACTCATGCCTGTCTGAGCTTTGGCATGCTCCAGTTATGCTGTAGTGTCGCTGCATTAGCGAGCAAGGGGGGGCTGGGGGGTTAGCGAGTGAGGAAGGGGTAGGCGGGGGTGGGGAGGGGGTCAGACATGAGTGAAAATGGGAGGGGGACTGCAGAGAGTGAGCGAACAAATCTTGTGAGAGAAGGTTGGTGATAGAGGGAAAAAAAACGTGTGAGAGGCCACAGAAGAAAGATGAGAAAAAATAGAGGAGGAGGAATGGAAGAAAAAGAGAGGGTGTATTTTACCCTAAGAGAAAATATTTCTGTTTTGAATTGCTTTGTATTTATTCTGCCTGCTGTTACATTTTGTAACATTGTGTGGGTGTTAGTGATTGAATGATAATTCCGGGCAAAGATCTGTTCTCACTGTACCTTGGAATAAATTGCAGTTTCCATGACCTCTCCGTCTCTGTACCAGGTGATCTCAGCAGCAGGTTTGGCTCCTGAGGCTTTGCAGGTGAGGTTGTGCGGTGTGTGGGCCTTAAGACGTACAATGGGGCCGCCCTCCACCACAGGGTCTGAAGGAGGAACTGTAAAGCAGAACAAACATACCACTCAAAACAAGAAAAAAAAAACTAACTGCAGCTCCAGGCCAGAGTCACAAAGAAGTCATACTGATATTGTGGTTTGCTTGTTGTTGCTCTTAGCTCAGCATTTATATGGCACAACAGCAAAAGAGGCAGACAATATCTTTCTATGTCCATGTGTCTGTTTAACAAGGTGTAGTTTAAGGGAGCAGAAAAACCCAGGAACAGTTGTCATTTGGAGAAAAAAAACACACTCAACCTTATTTATTTCCTTTCTTGGGACTAGCATTATTACTCTATTTGCTCTTACTGTTGCAGAGTGATGTTTCAACTGAATTGCTTATTTGTTCATTTATTTGCATGGTTTCGCACGCACCACTGGCAAGCCAAGCGTGCCACCCCTGATGAAGGCGTCTATCTCCCCAACCAATAAGAGAAGGCGTAAACATGGGGTTTGTGCTGGCCTTTCTCACTCCCTCCACCGAACCAATTTCACTGTGTGTATCTGAATTGTCAGAGGTCCTTCCGCTGCCGCGGCACGGACACTAATGGAATCCGAGTGCTAGGTGATTTTAATTTCCATGCCGATTCCCCTGACTGCACTCCCGCCGTTGACTCCTTTGACTGTGCAGGATTGCTTTGGTCTCATCTGGCCACATTGATTTACACACACACACACACACACACACATACATACAGGCATATGCACACACATACAAACGTACAGAAAAAGCCCACTTCTCTCTTTAACATCCTAACGTCCACACATAAACATAAATCGCAGGTTCCTGAAAGCCACGCACCGGATTTCATTATGTTCATGTTTATGAAAATGCTTTATGAAATGCAAATAATGTTCATGAACCCCCTCCCTAACCCTCAAGCCTTTCAGAGTGCATTTCATGTAGAAGTGACGGCTTTATCAACTTTCTCAGCAGCCCCCGCACAAACATCTTTACGGCTGTGTGTGGGCATGTGATGACCGTGCTGCTTTGTGCCACTCTGTGCAGCTTTGACAGTGACAGTAGACACACAAAGGTGGGCTGATGAACAGAGGTGAGCCATCTGAATCAGCTCATTTACTTGAAATGATGCTACATTCCGCCTGTGATGTCGAGCTGCTCATCTTTCCATGGCAACCTGATCTGTGCCGTTCGTCACCTTGCCTCGATGAACTTAAGACTCAACACAGGTTAATGGCAACAAATAGATAGATTGAAGGACGGCTGTCTCTGTGGCGAAATCCGTGCATAAATTGGCGGAAGTTGTGAAGTGTTCCCTCTGAGTTTTCCCTCTCCTCCTGTATTATACTTGCTTGTGGGTGAAAATATGGACAGAATGACAGGACTAATTGATAGAGTGATGTTCCTTTGCATGCCACCAGATGCCAGCAGTGCTTTGTCGATTCCAATTCCCACAAGACCTAGCCCTCCCCCTCCTCCCCCTCTTCCTCCTCTTCCTCCACCCCCCAACCCCCCACCTCTGAACGTCTGTGTGAAGAAGTAGATCACTCACATCACGTTAATGTACAAACTGCCTTGCGGTTGACAAATGTTGTGGCTCACTGTAAAATGTGCTAACTATGCAGACCCTGACTTTCAAGCGACTATGCAAGTCATTTGTGACTGCAGCAATCACATTATCCTAGACGTCCACAGTCTTGATTATCGCTACTGAGAGCAGAGGTTTCCTTTTTTTTTTTTTCCCCTAGCTCAATCTCTTGGCTGAGCCTCGCTTGGTTTGAATTATGCTTTCAGGACATGATTTTTTACCAGGAAACAAGATTTATGATTGGGTTATCTTTGAGTGGTGATAAGAAATTATTCTATGAATTGCAAATCACTGGAATATCATATTTTTTTATTTGTCTATGTTAAGTTGTGCTTTGAAAGTGATTAGTTTTTGCATATTAGACATTTGTTGTTTGTATATTTGTCTACATGCTCCTGTAGTTTGTGATGTAGACACTCCCCTAATTGTTCCCAAGCACTGCCAGCCTGCAGGCCTTGGCACGAGGGCTTGCTGTGAGGATCATGTATGAGCTGTGTATCTTACCTAGTACAGTGAGCTTGGCACGGTGGGAGCGCAGTGCCGCCTGTGTAGCCTGACACTCATACACCGCATCATCCGCCAACTCTGCCGAATCGATCAGCAAGCTGTGCTCGCCTGATAGCGGGTCGCCCATTAAGGAATAGCGCGTCCAGCCTGCGTGAAGCCAGCACAGAGAATAGAGTCAGAGACAAACAAACCAACCAACAACAAACACATAATGAAAGGACTATAAAATGAACAGACTTGTGCCTCGAACAAAGGCGAGGGAAACGTGGCAAGGCTCTTTAAGACACAAATGAAAGCAAGCAGCATCTCACTGTGCCAGGCATTGAGCCGTAGTGTTAGCAGAGCAGCGTGAGGCTGGAAATGCAACACGTGAGACGGCTGCTGCATGAGGAGCCTGTCCTTTAAACACAGACACAATAAAGATGGGGTGGCTAAGGTCAAGAGGAAGCTTCTCCACCTTCCCTCTGGTCTGCCACACATTTAAATGTCAGTGCGTGACAAAAGCCAATTGATTATCCACCTTCCTACAAGACCCTTAAAATGCTAAACAACAAATTAAAGTTTGGTGTGTGCAGCAGCGGCCGACCTGTCTGCAGTACATTGTTCTCTTACCATTCATTTGTGTAAAACCTCAGCGGTTGACAGAGAGAGACTTGGTCTCTAATGAGACCTGGCATTGATCGTAGTAAGACAGACAGAGACAGAGAGAGCAATAAACACACAGAAAGCAGTGGAGAAAAGAGAGAGAGGGAGACAGCCTGATAGAAATAAGAGGTCGGTGATAATACCTGGTAGGTCTCTCTCTCCCCCCAGTGCAAGGCCGTCTTTGGTCCACTGTACCATTCCCCGGTAGCCCACAATGACGCATGGTAGAGTCACTGACTGGCCGGATACAACAACTTGGTCCTGGGGCTGCTGGGAGAAGTAGGCTGCTTGGGTGGCTGCTGAGGGAGAGAAGAGGGGAAAAAAGAAGCACACTGAATATCACATCTCTAAGAATTCACATTTTCCAAGATGGTAGATAGACAATTCATACTGAAATTCACAAAATAGCTATGAAATATATAGGTAGGCAGAACACGGCTAATGGCATTTCAGAGAGTGTAATGGCAGTACGTTTCTGCAGTGCCAGCAGAGATGTAGCATGAGAAAAGTGAAACTTGCACTGTAAGGGATGTGGAGAAAAAAGTAAGCATGAAAGAGAGCAGACTCTCGTGAACTGGTCTGCTCACTCTACTGTTTTCATGGCATTCGCTGAGAGAACTGACAAGGCTGATATGTGTGAAAATATTATTTTCTTCCCCATAAATGTAGCCTCTAAGAGGAAGAGTCAGCTGCGCCTCATAACTTATTTAACTCTTTCCCAAGACCATATGGTTGTATGCTTGCTGACATGAAGCAAGCATACTTCTGGGGGAGAAAAATCTGCCACTCTTTCAGTGTGCTTTTTTGTAAAAATGGATGTTAAACAATCAAAACTCCATTAAAGTTCCCGGGGGACCCATCCGTTTGAGCCTGCTGAAAGTCAGCGGAGACACCTGCCGCCGTTCCGCTGCTGTGTTTAAGTATGGCACGCAGTCTCACCGGATTGGCTGGCCTGCCTTCATACACGCACTGAAACGCAGCGTGAATACGGATCCGCGGTTCCAACTGTTTGTGCCACTATGCTAAAGATTGAGTATTACAAACCCTACTGGCAGGGGAAGATGGCAACACTCCAGAGGTAACTAATCCGTAGGGGAAGGTAGGAGGAGAGAGGGAGAGAGGCAGTTGGTTGGCTTTCGAAATGGGGTGTCTGTGTGTGACTTGGGAAGAGGACTTAAAAAAAACCCTTCCCTCATTCTCCTTCTCTCTTTCTTTGTTGCTCAGTGGAGAATGGAAGGGAAGGGGGGCAGAGGAAGATAAAGAGGGTTCTATTCAGCCAGTGCTAAGCGCCCCCCCCCCCAACTACTTCTCTTGGTGGGAGCGCTTAAACAGACAGGGTTACCCCCCCCCCCCCGGCAAAGAAAGCCGCTGAAAGGAGGGCAACATACGGTGGCCAGAGACGCGCTATTGTCCCCTTGTCCCTCTCTTTTAATAGGCCTCTTCATTTCCAATCAATCCTGCTAAATGCAAGTTTAATAGCTTTTCAATAGCAGCTTTCCCCCCCCAGAGGGTAGCTGGGATTTTCTCTCTCTCTCTCACCCCTTTTCTCTTTCCACATCTCTTCCCCCTCTCCCTCTCGCTCCATTCTCTCTAGTTTTTCTTTCTTTTTGAAAGGGGGGGCTTCCGAGGCTGTTGGCTGTGTTTATTCCGCACTCAATTATCCACTTCATCTCGGGCTGCATCATGGACTGAACCCTGCCCCTCGCCCCCCACACCCACCACCACCCTCCCTTTGCACCCTCCTGCCTGCCGTCACACAACAGCACAATTAAAGCCGCCAAACAGTGAGCTCATCAGGAACGTGAGTTCTCCACGGCTCCAGGCCGTCGCGGTTCTCAAGAACCACCACAAAACCCATTTTCAAACGTGCAACCATTCTCTCCAATTCTCCATCTGGGCCAAAAAGAGGTGTTAATAGATGGCTGAGCAGAATAAAAAAGATCAGGGAACAATGCATGTTGGCTTGCCAATAACGTGTCTCTGTACATCATTTTTACCAAAGTGTTTGAAAAGCCTATTGAGCTGTGGGTGCAAACAGGTACTGTATGTGTGTCACACACTGCGGATCAAAAGAGACCAATTTGAGAGCGTCAATGAGAAGTGAAACGTCTTCTGGCTCAGGCTATTAGGTGTTTAGCGAAGGCTGGCATTTTCCCGTCATACCCTCAGAAATGTTTCTCTTACAGCCTGCCTGCCTGTCCCTTACATTCTGTCTTTATGAGCTATTGAGCGTTTGCATATGCCTCCCCTTGCAGAGTGAGTTAGGGATTTTCCTCTTTGTACTTGCAACAGTACAAACATTGATTGCAATTAAGTATCTTGCCCAGAGTATCTAAATGTTTACAATGGGTAATAATTCACTGCATTGGTTGATTGTTCAGATGGATTACATGCATTGAATTGTTTTTCTCTACCCCCTCCCACATACAATTTCTCATGCTCACATATGGCAATTAACACTACGCGCGCACACACATGCATATGCAGCCATACAAATATAGAGCACAGAGCTATGTACTATAGCGAATGTCTTCACACCATATGAGTGATTCATTGCTCTCCAGATCCCTTATTGAAAATGCTCAACAGAACATCTCGACTGGCTAATGACTCATGCCAGATTCCTTTAATTCCTCCTTGCTGAATTAGACAATTCTTTGACGGTGTATTAGCAGCTTAATTACATGAATACATTTCTGACGGGGAGAGAGGGAGGAACAGAAACCAGACAAAGAAACAGTGGAGGAGAGGCAGTCAGAAGAAGTACTGAAGCTGTGGGTGTGAAGAGGCTTGTTCTTGGTGTTCTATAGTGTCATGTACCCGCACGCATGTACAGAAAACACAACGCCATAGCTTTTGGTGTTTTCGCCAGACTCGAAAAAACGAGGAGCTGGCTGCAAATGAATTGCATTCCAAAAGAAAGATTTTAAAACCCCTTTGAAATCCCAACATCTCTGCGGTGGATGTGAGTTTATTCATTCAGCATGTCTACTCGAATGTTATGCAGGTAAATATGTGCAAATGTATACTAGATGTGCCACATGTGGTGTGCTTAATGTTGCTTTAAATGAAGTTAAAATTTAGATTTACAAGTCCCAGTCACAGAAAATACAACATTTACTCTGTTTCTTACCTTGCTGTGTGTATGTGTGTGTCTATATATATATGTGTGTGTGTGTGGTTTTCCATCCCCTAGTAACAAGGTCAAAACACATTTGGCCTGATACATTTTAATCCGGATTTCTCAAAATGGAATATCATTTCACGCCACTGGATGCACATGGGGCTAAGTTTATGTGTGTGTGCATTTCTGCCCCGACTGTGTGAGCCCAGTGCGTTATAAGTGTGTGTTTGCCCTATCTGGAAATGCACTATGTATGTTTATGTCTGTGCGTATGTGTGTGCATCTGCATGTGTGAACGAGTGCGGAGGGTGGGGCAGTGTTAATAGGGAAAGCAACTTGTCAGGCACCGGAGGGCACATTTAGCAGTTACTTTGACACAGTGACATTGCTGTTCCCGTCACATGGTCGGAGTTAAGTGCAAAAACAGCCTCTCTGACTTGGACACAACCTATTAAAGAGCTTTGCGTCGACCCTGGCACAGCCTGCACTCTCCCCCTCTCTCTCTCTCTCTCCTTCATCCAAACTGATAGAGATACATTCACATCAGGAGGGATCAGGAAGAGATGGACAGATGTCAGCAATGATCCGTCCACCACTGGACATCTGCCTTGATAGAATTAGATTGAACCAGTCGCTGTGTGTGTGTGTGTGTGTGTGTGTGTGCACTGAAAATGTGTAGAAGAGTTGGCCATGATGCTAAAGACTGAGAAAGATAATGGCACTGCGGATGACCTTTAGATAAAATGTGGCTCTAACACACACAGTACAGTGCATTTACTACCAAGTTACCACAGTCATAATCTGTTACAGCATTTTGGTAATCTGACCAGGAAAAAAAAAAAAAAAAACATTCCAGGTCATAAGTCAATTTAACACAGCATTCAGAAAGTCAGGTTCTTCAATAAAACATAAAATAACATCAGACTCTCTTGTTTGTAACAGCTCAGGCGATGCACTCTGTCCATTTCCCCGCATTTTTACAATGACACTCAACTGCATATGTTCATTTACTCTAAGAGGCTCCAAGCTGCGTTTGCAGAGAGTCCCTATTTTAGTCCTGATTTTATTCCATGTCCTCATTCCCATCCAGAGCAAAGAGTGCAACATCCAGTCCTGTGGGCTCTATAAATATAAGTGCTCTCAACTTGACTGGACAATTTGCTCCGTGCAGTAATAATTCAAAATGTTAAAAAATAGCGCCCAATATCTACTTGCCCAAGCCCGATTGGTGGTGTGAGTTTTCCACAATAAGAGCCAGAGAGGAGAAAACGGGGAGGAAAAACAGAACAAAAAAGCACAAAACAAGGCAATTGGCAAAAAAGTGTCAAGCTTGGAATAAACAACCCCTTTCCCCAAATGCCATCCATTGTGCCTTGTCTAGATAAGGCTTCTAAATCGGGCTGGAAAATGCAAGCTCCATTTCTCTCTGTATGGAATTATTATCCCTTTGTTTTGAGTCAGGCTCTTTTGTCTTCCTCTTCCTGTGTGTGTGCGTGCGCTTGTGTACGTGTGTATATACAAACAGACAGTAGTGCTGAGGTAGCTGAACCAAAGAGTACGTCCCAATGGGAGACAGTGCACCCATCTCATGTTTGATCTGGCTACTAAGCTCATTACCACGACTCCTTCAGAACTTCTGAGGGCTTGAAGGGGTGCGAGGTGGGAGGACTACAGTGGCAGATACCACCCACCAACTTGTGGCACCCGACACATGCACTACATATGTGAGCTACCTCTGTGTTTTTTCTGCCACTCGGACTGTTGCAAACAGCTTCAGCTTACGCCTGTGCAGATGGCCCTCCTCTCTCATACCTTAATGCGGCCAGGCCTCTCTTCAATCCTTTCTCTCTCCCACGTTGCATTCCAGCTGCACTCCCACCCACTGACTCTCACTATCTATTCTCCCATTCTGCGTTTTTTGTGCCCAAATTGCAGTCTAACAGCTTTTTAAGAGCTGTTTTGCCAGAGTTTAATCCTCCTAGCCTACCCTTTCAGCCTTTATTCCATTGTGGAAATCTTGGCTCAGACCTAGACCCTTTTTAGAGAGAGAGTGGACCCGCTCATCCACCCGGCCCCACCACCGCCGCCGCCGCCACTGCCTCCCTGCTGCTTTGCTGATACCCCCACCCGGGGCATTCTCCTCCATTCCTGAATCTCTCCACAATCCAGCCCCATCCTCTCATTCCTCTGTTTATCACTCATACGTCTACAGTCAGTAAACCATGATCCCTGAGATCAATGCCTAGCAGGCCCCCTTTGAGAATTACATAAGGTGTTACTAATTGTTGATTTGCTTTTTCCATGGCTCTTTCTGCCATCATTCCTCTTTTCCAGACTCCGTGTCAGCTGTCATCTCTTGCCAGCTTTTCCCTTGCACTTCCTCTCCGCCATCGCTTCCTCTTCTCCATCCTGTATCCCATGTCCCTTTCTCTCACTCTCTGCATCCCCCAGTGTGAAAATCACAGGGGTTTGTGTCAGCTTGTCAACACAACACTCAAGAAAGCAGGTTGGGGGGTGGAGGGGGGGGGGCAACAGAAAAAAAGAGCCACTACATGTTAGAAAGACAGGAAAAACTGAGGTAAGGTAAAAATGGAAAAAGTGGGCTCCTGTCAGCTTCCAATTGCAAAGGAGCGGGCCTGAGAGGGGATTGATGGAACGCTGTAATCAGTCTGTCTCCGAGGCTGTCACCACGAGGTTTTTCTCTGCTGGAATAGGGCGCTGCACACATCAGGGCAGCAGTGAGGCTGATCGCATGGGCGAGCAGCGGCAGAGTTTCTCCCTGGGTACCTGCTACAACAGATGCAGTGGATAGAGTAATAGAGTGGTATGCATACAAGTAGAAGAAGAAAGAGAGGGGAAAAAAAGGGAGGAGGCTGAAGTGGGGTGGGGGGGTGGGGGGGGGCCAAGAGTGCTGATGTGACACAGTCAGTGTGTGAGCGTATGTGAATGGATAGCGCACTCACTGTGCTGCAGTGCCCGACAATGTGCCATAAATACACTCATTCTTGTACTGTCTTCTCGCACTTGCGGCTCACTCACACACACACATAGATGCACGCTCACTGTCACAGCCCCATATCTTTAGGGTTTCTAGTGGGCAGAAGCATCTCTCTGAGTATAATTCTAGCACAGCTTTTAAACAGCTCCCCCACTCTGAAGCCAAGAGCCAAAGAGCTGAGAGCTGACTCCATGTAGACAGATAGCAAGTGACTGGCTGGCTGGCAGGAGGACAGGAAATAAAAAGCCATATAAAAAAAGAAGAGAAAAGAGGAGGGAGTCAGTGGTGGCGGTATGAAATTGTCTGTACACATCAGCCAGCAGTGTTGACAAGATGTTGATTGAGCTAGTCTTGTCATTTCGTTCCTGCTTACCCCCTGGTGTTTTAACTGCAAGACAGCTGCTGGCTGGATCTGTGTCACAGTTCCAGCCCTTTTCTGCCCCTCCCTCTCCTCTCTCTCTCTCTCTCTCTCTCTCCTCTCTTTGCTTCTCCCGCTCTCTTGTTTTTTCTTTCTGTCTCTGTATCCCAATTTTCCTCTCTGGCTCCCTCCCCTTCTTTCAACAGTGTTTGGATGGAAGGGCTTTCAGTATAATTTACTGTGCTTTTAAATCATTAACTTCTTGTGCTGTTTGCAAAAGCCCTAGTTCAGTGTGTGCATAACAGCTGACATGGTGGATAAAACAGCAATGGTGCGCAACATGTGACAGTGAGGCAACTCAAAGATGGGACATGAATAAAAAAAAAGGGGGGGGGGGTCTTTTTCCCAGTTGCAGACATGACAAGTAAACAAAATAAATAAATATATATATAAATAATAGATTTAAAATCCATAAAACAATGAAGAGATAATGTTAAAATTGCCTCCATCTCTTGCTTTTTCTAAAAGGCAGTGGAAATGAAAACAAAGGAATTCTCTACATAGATTCTGTACTGGGACTATGGGCCTAATGCCCTGGGGTGTCAATTAATTTAGTCTAGGGATTTGCGGCCTACTCTTCCTAATTGAGCCCAGTGGAGACCCCCTTGGCTCTTCACGATAGGAAGTAGTGCGTTTCATAATTAATACTTTTTTTTCCCCTTTATTATTATTATTTTTTAATGAGGGTGGTAATGTTGTAAATGTATGCATCTCATTAGAGTAAAAGGGCCATCTACGCTATTGTTCACTTCTGCAGTGTTTGCTGCTGGTGAGATGAATAAGAGAGAGAACCTCATTCAGAAGCAGCAATGGCACATTGAAGTCAAAGCTGTGCTTTTGTGTGTTTGAATATAAAACACAGCTAGCTCAATGAGAGTCTCATTAGTGTTGCTTAATATGTGTGCTTTTTAAAGCTTAGAGGTTAATGCCCGACTTGCCTCCATTTCACTGGAGCTCTCTTTAATTTGATGCATAATTCTTTTTTGTCAGCAGCTGACAAGAGGCTCTTCAGAGAAAGCAGCTGAGCTGTGTTGTGAACTCTGCATCCAACAGGAACACAAAGGCACAAACACATTTCTAATTAAACCTGTTTAAATTGTTTTTCGTCACTTTCCCTCTCATGCTCCACATTACAGAAGATATTTCTGAACTCTCCTATCGTCTCCATCTCTCTGTCCAGAGAACATAACTGTCGGTGATTAAACAAATTACCGCCTCTCCCGTGAGAGCCGTGGATCCAGTGAAAACAATAAGTGTGTGATTCACAATGCTGCCACCTCTCTGCTCTTACAAACGGCTTTCAAATTGCCATTTATTAATCAATGTCTGTGGTTTGTCTGTGACCGGAATTTCTCTTCTCTTTTCCATCTCGGAGGTGGAGAAAAAGGCAAGTTTTTAATTTAACATGAAATTTTTATTCTGTTCATCAGATTGTCCATAACTTGAAACATTCCCATAAAATTAGTGATGACTAAGAGCTTCCAGAACACAAGAAAGGGAAGGGGGGGGGATGTTACCTGCCGACCTCAATACATCCTGCTTTGTGTTGAGAAAAAGAAGGGAAGGGGAAAACTAATTTCCTGAAACTCCATTTCTTAAGCGTTGATTAGTAAAGGAGCATAATTAGAGTGAAATGTGAAGTCAGGGTTTTTTCAGATTGTGCCGCTTCCTCTAGAAAAATCAGGCCATGATTAATGAATAAATGATTAATGAGCGAACTAATTAATCAATTAATTATTAAGCAAGCACTCTGAACAAGAAACGGGTAGGATGACGGTGAACAGTGGATATAAGAGATGGTTAGGGTGTGTGCTCGAGAAAAAAGGATTTAGGATAATCTGCCTGTTTGTTCTGTCAGTTTGTTTTGTCTTCCGTTGCAGGGGAGAATGAGGAAGAGGGCGGATGGGAGGAGATGGAAGGATCAGCTTCTTGTCTCGAGCTTCCTGAGACACTGCCAGCACGGTCGGAGACAGTGTGAGAGCTTTGACCTCAAAATGCTGCATTTGCAAGTTCCCCCATACATCTTGGAGGGTCAGGGGAGCGAAGCCCGGCGAAACATTTGCCAACTGTATGGTGGTGATGTTTGCATTGGGGCTGCGGGAGGCCATGCGACCCATAATCGACACCTCTGAAAAGTCTGTGGGTAATGCAATGTTCCCTTCACTAACCAGTCATCTCTCCTCCCCCTGTCTTTAACTAGGACACCCTATCAATCTTTGATAATGTGCACTGTGGGTCTCTCCTGTGTGACCAGGCTGATGAGACATCACAGCATGGATTGATGTATGAAATGTAGGCTCCGAATGTAACTGTGATATACTGGACCGTTTCAAGTCAAGTTTGACCTTTTTTTTCCCCGATATTAATCGCTGCAGTGAAAGAATATGTGTGTGATGTATCCCTCCCCCAGGAGCGCGGCACACTTTATTCTTTGGCATGGGCTTCTTCTATACCTTAAGCTTAGCAGAGGTGGGGGTGGGGTGGGGTTTCATATCTGCCAAAAGTCCCCAGAGCTTCTACACAACAGGATATGGGACACAAAATATTATTTTATAAGCGGGTGGGTTTATTGTTTCTATTAAAATGCAGCATTACTCTATAAAGCTGCATCCCCCTCCTCACCCCCGCCCCACCCCACCCCCCCGGAAACACATCCTCAAAGTGAGAACATGAGAGAAGGATCTTTCATCCCTGCATATCTTTCCTGGCGTTTACTGCTGGCCTTATTAACGGAGTTGTGAGTGACGGGGGCAGAGTGTGCCGGCAGAGTCTCGGGGGGCTTTGATGGAGGCAAACGATGGAGCTGCGGCAAAGCTGAGGGCAAGATCAGTCTTAGGTTTATCTGCTCAAAGTGCTTTGTAAAGTTCTTTGTCTGTGTACCCTTTTCCCTGACACTTCTTTTACTCCTCTGTACCTTCCAGTCTATTGTTTTTCTGTAACGGCCACTGGCTGGACTAGTGCTGCATTCTGTCCTAATCTCACCATGGCATTGCAGATTTCCTGAGAGTCAACTGGGTGTGAATAGTCTTTGTCACGCTGGGTGAGCTGGCTCATTGACTGCAAAACCCTGGACATATGGCGGCTGTGTGTTGGGATGTATCATGGCAGAGAATGCCGTGGGTTGGGCTCTTGACCCCTGCATGGCCTTTAACACCTTATACCGGCTGCACTAAAGTCTACGGCTTGATGAACTTAAACACTTCATTGTGCGGTCTGTTACAGGGTGTGTGTGTGTTTTTCTGTGGGGTCTTACATTGGATGAAGAATGTGTGGTTTGCAGTGGGGGCAGATGTGTGCTATGTGACTGTTTTACCAAACGTATAGCACACGCCTTTTTCTCAGGCCACACTGACACACACACACACACACAAATGGACACATGCTTTGTCTACAACACATTGTTTGCACTATAGAAGTAAAGTAATGCTGGAATCCAGTAGTGCATGTATCTTTGAAGGCCAGACTTCTACAGAGAAATCTCCTTTTGTCCTGGCACGATAAGCCTGTTAATTAAGTGTCTAACAGGAACGTCTAGAGCATCCACTACGGTGACATTGCCACCCAAACAGAAACCACATTACTGAGGGAACAGAGTTCAGCTTCTTTCCACATGTCCGGTCACAATACATAGACAGCAAAAATTTTAACAAACCCTAAACTTTTGAAACACATCTCTTGAGCTCCTTTCTCTCCTCCAAAGTGTTCTATCTCTCTATCTGCAAAACAAGACTTTCTTTGCAGGTCACACCTACTGAGAGGCCTCAAGTTTGGGGCTCTGATAAACAAGTGGAGCGTTACAGGCTCTTAAGCCCATCTGGTGAGATGATCGATCATTAGACAGAGTGTGAAGATAACTCCCTCAGCTTGCCTGCTGGCTACCACTGATCCCATATCACCCTCGCAGGATATGGTATGAATCACAGGAAGTTGAGATCAATCTATATAGATTGTGCCGCTTGATTACAAATGAAAAAAAAAAAAAAAAAAAAAAATCCCATTCGGCTTAGCCACTCGAATGCCTCGGAGCCTGCCTGTGTTTGTGTGAATGCGTGGGTGTGTGCGACGTGCGCTTCTACGTGTGTCAAATAATAGCTTTTTAACTTTCTCCCTTTACCGATTTCTGATATTTGTTGAGCCCTCTCTACAATCTCCCCTACCTGCACTCATTTACTTTGCACAGTCCATCCTGCTCTTAAATCTCCCTTCTTGAGGGAGTCGTCTTTTAAATCTTAATTAAAACAGACTCCAAACCCCCACCACCACCACCACCACCCTCCCAGGGGCTGGCTGAAAGCAGCTTAGAACAATCAAGAGGACGGATTAGAAGTGAGAAGAAAAGAAGAGGAGAGAGAAAAAGGGGAGGAGGGGGAAAAAAAAACAACAACGAGAATGGAGCGGCAGAGAAAAATATTGAGAGGAACGAGAGGACTGACCCCTTTCCTTCTTTACCCTGATCCTCTCTCCCCTCCCTCCCCTCCTCGCTCTGTCTCTCCCTCTCTCTCAGGGCTCTGGAGTCTTGGCCTGACCTATTGACATTCAGCTTCTCGGCAGATTAAGCAGCGAATGGAGCCTCTGGAAAGGGTAAACACACTGGAGGAACAATGACCAACAGGCGGCAACCTTATTGGATTCTAATTAACTGCCAGGAGAGATGGCTGGGGGCATGTTAAGTGCTGTGGGACAAGTTAGAGCCCCAGACCTCAAGTACCACAACTCACATCATCTACACTCCCCTCCTTTCTTGTGGATTGTCTCTGTCTCCCTCTATCTCCCTCTGTATCTCCCTATCCTTTCCTATTCTTCTATCTTTCAATCTATTCGCCTGCTGTTTCACACATGGCCCATGAGAATGGCAAACAGAGGCTTTTAAAAGCACTCCTCTAAGAGCTATTTGCCATCCTTCTTTCCTGGGCTACCCCACCACCACCCCCACCCCACACCCACCGTTTTTTAACAAGGTGGAACGAGGCTCGTCCCCCAGAGGTTGCTGTTTGAGGGATATAAGGTTAAAATGGGCTGAAAAATTGGGAGAGATTATTTGATATTGAACAGATTGAATTATCTGGAGTGGAGGGAGAGGGATGAAGGAGAGCAAAATCATTTTTCTGCATCGCCCTCGGGAGGAGTGCTACCACAGGGAGCGAGGGAGCTAAATGGGAAGGAGCGACGGGGCTGAACCTCAGCGGTCACAAATCTGAAAGTACAACCTGTTCTTTTCTTTTCCTCTCCCTTTTCTCTCTCTCTTTTTTTTTTTTTTTTTTTTTTTTTTAGACTTCTCTCCCAATTCACCAGCATGCTAATTTAAGTGTGAGTCCAAGCAGGTCTCTCTCTATGTGTGAACTTTCTCACTGGTGCAGTGGGTTGGCTTTCTTTTGAGTGGTCCCCTGATTAGGCCCAGCTCACAATGGTGCTGTGGTTTCCGGGGTCCCCTGCATGGAACCATGAGCGCTAATTAGACTGGTCTCATTAATGTGTTAGTGTGAGAGAAGGCTCTGGCCATCACGGGTTGAGGCTGACACAGAAGGGGGAAAAAAAAAGCTATGCCCCCGCTAGAGACAGGCCATCGTCACCTCAGCAGGCACATAAAGCAATTCATTAATTGGTGTGAAAACACACAGGCACACATGTACAAACACAGACACACACACTCTCACACCTCAGCGCAAATACACATACTAATGTTATGGGTATTCCATGAACCTGTTGCTTGTTAACACATTACCTGGGATCAAAGAGGCAAAGGCTGGAAGGAGAGAGGACTAGAGGAGTCATTATTTGTCGAGGAAAATTACAGCCCAGTGTTATGTTTGTCCTTTGGCAAATCTGGCAGAATGGAGGTTTCATCCGTTTCACAAAACGGAAGGATCTCTTGCCTTGTCACCATCATGTGAGAGTCTTTGAAATCCTCTGAGTAGTTTTTTTTTTTTTTAATCAAAGCTGGGAGGAAATGAATCGGGAGCTTCACTTGTGATCCAAGCCTGGAGGTATAAAAGGGATCCACATGACCACTGTCCATTTCCACACCATTACAGCAACAGTCATGGCTGTAATAGGTTGAATTGGGCCATTGATTTCTGTCATGCACCCTCTTTTTCACCCAAAAAAACTAGTCTGTGCCAGTTCTGAGATACACCCAGTTCTTTTTAACCAAACATCACATGCTCAAAGACAGCTCCCACAAAACCTAAACTTTTGCCCAATAAAAGAACACGAACACACACACACACACACACACACGCACATGCAACCAATACAATATGTCCCAGCTTGAGCTCCTGGGGAGTTAAACAAAGGACTGAGTCTAAATTGGCTTTTAAAGAACTCCCCAGCACAATCAGGGAGTTGACTTGAGCTACTATAGTGTGTCAGAGGACTGTTTGGAGAAAGAAGGGTAGTTAGACCAAGGTCTATAGTGCACTGAATGGCTAATCTAAAGTGTGACGGCTCAAGAGCTTCCCTCGGCCGGCTTCAATGGGTCTCCAATCAGGCCTGACTGACCCCTCAATCTTCGGTCAGCTGTTTTAACTAGCCTGTGATTGAGTGGCTTCATTAAGGGCCTATTTATCTTTCCCTGTATCGCAGTTCTGAAAGCCTGGTGACACACTAAACACGCCCACGCACCGCCTACACGTGAACCTGAGCAGATGCACAACTGCATTAGCACGCGCGGAATATTCAACAACACATCAACTGGTAAAGAACGTGGGTCTTTTCAGTTAATTAAAAGGATGTAAAATCTCCTTTTTAAAACAAAGTTACAACTTGTCTTCTTTCTTTCACGAAGACAACCTACATCTCCTCCTGCGGCTTTGCCACCTCACAAGCTCTCTCTAGAATATAGTCCCGGGGCCACGCAGCCTGTGATTCCTTCCAGGTTTTCAGGGCTGTGTTGAAGTGTAAAAATGCCGCCTGCGCAGAATAGCAGGCCCGGGTCATCGCATAACCTCGCACAGACACAGACAGAGACCCTCCCAAACAAGCCACAACAAACAGCTTTCTGTAGCCACTCTCCTGCCTTTGATCTGAAGAGGCAGAGATGAGATCTGTCTCCACTTTCCTCTCCTCTCTTTTGCCCTTTTCTCCTTTTTCTTTACGACATCTCCTTATATCTCTCTTTTCCCTCCCGCTGAGCAGGTGTATTAAATGAGGTGACTGTTCCAGCAGCATTGGGCCGCACCTCAAAGTGCAGTCTGTGAAGAGGGCTTTTCTCTCCCTCCCTCTTATCTTTTATCCCTTCCATCGCCCCATCTCCTTTACTCTCCCTTTTCCTTTCCCTTTATCCTTCTCCATCCCCTTTACTCCTTTTAACGTGTTCCCTTGCACTCTTGAAGGTGAAATAGAGAGGGCCATGCCTCTAATCCATTCAAATTCATCTACACCTCCCTGTCTATCTCCCTCCGTGCATCTCTCTCTCAGCCTATTGTCTATTTAGCTATACGTCTAATTATGCTGTCTCACTTATGTAATTAGTGCAAAAATAAATGGCTTCTGTAGCTTTGTCTCTCCCCTTCACCCCTCCCGTTGCAGGCTCTGAGAAAACAAATTATGGAGAACAATAGGTACAAATGGCTTCTGCACCAAACCACATGATGGATGCAGCCTGGGTTCCCTGCATCTCATCCCTTCCTTTTTTCCCTTCCTCGCTTACTCTCTTTACTCTCCCTCCCTTCTCCATTATCTCCAGCTCTATATGTCTCTGTTTGGGAACAGGGGAGGACTTGAGCACTCTCTCGCCCAACTACCCTATCATTGTATGGCTGTATCATCTGTCTTCCCTTCTTGGCACTGACACTATATTCACACTGACATCATATTAGGCAAGGTCCCTTTTTTTCTATCCCTTTCTTTCTCTTTCTCTCTTTCTCTGCTCCACTGTCTCTTTCCCTTCCCCTGCTGTTGTCTCCACTGGCACTCTCCTCTCCTCTCCTCTTTCCCCCAGAGCATTCTATACACCACGACTGCAAAGCCAACGCCTGGGACTTTCTAAAGCAAACAGCCAGCATCCTGTGCCGTAGCCCCATCTGTGAATAGTCTGTGCAGGGAACAATCAGTCCCTCTCCTCCTCTGCTTCGTTCTCTTTCCAGCCCCCTGGGATCCGCGCAGCACTAGGATGCCTCAGTCAGACGGGTGCAATGTGCTGGAACAATGGTTGGGTTGCCTCCTCCAGGAGGGGTGTTAGGTTCACCTCAGCCAGCTTGGGAAGCACTTAGCCATGTGTTCTTGCCCTCCTTGCTGCAGTTTCACAGGAATGTGGCAGAAGCAGAAAAGCCTCCCACTATACACCTTTCTTACCTCTCCCTCATCCAAACCCCCACCCTCCTCCCCATCCACAACTCTAGACTCACACATTGACACATGCACGCACACAACCACTTTCTGCATGTCCAAGTGTACACCTGAGATCTAATGTTTTGCCTGAGGTGTTGAAATATCAACTTTCTATTAATCCCCCTCAGACTTGCAGTCAGTTACACCTTTGTTGTTTTTTCACCTCTGCTACGCTGGAAGAAAAACAGCAGGTTTGGTTTACACCAATACAAGCATATCCATTACCTGAAATGCTAAGCTCCTGGCAGTAAATCCCTTTGACCCCTCAGCCTTCCTTTTCTTTCTTCCTCTTTCTCTCTCTCTCTCCCTCCCCCCGCCACTCTCATGCTGAGCCCACTGGCTTCTCTGCATCGGCTTTCTTCGGCCAAACAGACGGCGGGAGAGAGACACACCTCACCCTCCTGCCAGTCCAACCGCCACCCACGCGCTTCCCCTCGCCTCACGTCTCCACGCGGCTCAATAACATTAACATGTTTCGCCGTTGAGGGGAGCCGCAGTTAAAAGCCTGATCGATAAACTTTGACTGACACCCCTCAGTTTGACAACAAATTGGCTGCCTTCTCTCGCAGACCTCCCAGGGCGAGTTTCTCTCAGCCCTGTCCAAAATCCCCCGCCCAAGGGAGGGGGGAAAAAAAAAAGACACGATTACTCTTTCTTCAACCTTTCATGCAGCCTCCTACAACAACACAGGGCAGTCTATCATTGTGCAGAGGAAGAAGAGACTCAGCCACAGCCAACCCACTATTTTGGTTAATGGTTGAGTCACTAACACAATATTAGCCCTGGCGTTCCAGGGAGTTTGAACTGACAGGGAGAAGAGATGAAAAGAAGAATAAAGGAGGGGGGGTGGGGCTTCAAGGAATGAGTAGTTGGAGTATGGAGTCCCAAAAGCATATGCACTCTTTCCATCACTAACACAGTGAGCAGCAGGCAGGCAATCTCTTGTTTCCTTTAATGTGTTTTTATCCCTAGTTGGATAAGGAGATGACATGTCCTGAGAGCTGAAGCATCATTAATTAGACAGTTGGACTTTGATGAATCGCTCCAGAAAGGGCACACAGCCCTGAAGATGCCAAACACTCATCTCAGCTTATCATCCTCGGCCCCAGTGTGTGCCCTTGACCTCTGCCAGTGTGCGTGCATGCGTTTCTGTGTGCGTTTAGGGTGTTACGGCTTCCGTGAGCTCCTTCCTCGTGAGTCATTTCTGGATGATGTGCACACGCCACAAGCCCTTGTACACCACGCCGAATACCCTGGATCGTCTATTTAGCAAGTGCAACTGACGATCAAATTTCATATAGGGAGAAAAAGAGTTGTAAAGTAAATCAGCATCTAGTGTTAAATAAATGTTGTCTGATGGTATTCCTAGCTGAACTTTCTTTTTCCTAAGCCCCGTCTCAGCTGCCAGAATCCTTCTCCAACAGAGCTATCTCTAATACAAGGTTAAGGAACACGGCTGGTGAAGATAACACAGGAACAGATATTGCTGCAACGCAGAAGATAAATTTCAATTTGCTGTTGGTTTCTGTGTCTCGGCAGGAGATATGAAATTCTTGTCTTGCAGGGCAGGAATTGATTAGAAAATAAAAATGAATGTGCGGTCTAGTACGTCTGCATTTTTCTGTTGTATGTTGGTTTCTGGGCTTAGGGTCTTTTGAAATGGTGATACATCTCTCTAGAAGGAAGTGACACTTGCATTTGGGGAGGGGGGATGCAATCCAAGTCTTTCTTAAAATAGCTGCCACTGTATAAACGTGACTGTTTCCCTTAGGGGGCTGTTTTAATGATATGCACAGAGTTAATCCCAGTTTGTCCCCCCACCTCTCTATTCTTCCCATTACCGTGTTTGTACAGAAGAATAGAAGGGTAAACAAGTTGGTGCTGTCCCCACCAGTCTTGTGATACAGCCTGAAGTGCTCTAGCGTAGTGAAGAAGACTCCAGGCAATGGCAGGAAGCTGACACGGCCTCCCCACCACCACCCCCACCCCTCCCTTCCATTGTCCCATTCCCTGTCATTTCCTCCCCGGATCCTCCGACTGCCCCAGAGGAAGACAAGGTGAGGATGTGCAGAGACAGACACAAGGAGAAAGCGAAGACAAAAAGAGGATAGGCGGGGAGGGGGTAAAAATAATACTGGAAGAGGCCAAGTGCCATCCTCAGTTTGCTACCTGGCTACTCCGGGCTTCCTGTGTCGAGCCATACAAGCACACACATCCAGTTAAGTTGCTAACAGCTGATAGCGAAGCCTGAGGACACGCTGCCAAGTTCTTTATCTGTGTTTACCCGCGTGGCAAGGCTGATTAGAGACAGGCAACATTATGAAACTCCATTGTTGCCTTTCTCTTTTCCAGTTTTGTCCTTTCCTGCACATAGCAAGCGCGTGTGTGCAGGAAGGGGGAATCGGAGGATATGTGTTTATGAAGAGGGGCAGAAAGACAATGGCATGAGTGCGTGACACGTCTCCAGGATGAGAAGGAACAGCAGGCCATTGTTTAAGATCTCCATCATTCATTACTGTCTCTTTGTTTGGTGCCTGCGTGTGCGCCTGCACGACCAAATGACTTGTGAAAGTGAAAATCTAGAGGCTTCAACAATAGCATTCAAACATTAACTTCATAGCTGCTTTGTTTAAAATGCCCAGGAGAACTACAGTTCATATCTTACATGTAAATTAAAATGCAGCTACTGCTACAACAAATGCATAGATCTTTACATTTCAGCTGTGGCCACAGGTGGATCTGGAAAATTTGTGTTCAATACAATACCCCAGCAGCAAAACTATTACACAGAGCACACATAGACAGGAAATCAAAGTAGGCTGAAATTTATCTATATCTTTGCCATGACTATGTCTCCTAAATAATGCAAGACACTTCTGTTCAAGACTCAGCTGTGTTCGGATTCTGCTGCGTCTGCACTACTGCGTGCCTCGTATCTAACACTGCTCATCGGCTGGCTGGGGTTCATGCCTCCAAAACTTTCTACCACTTACCTACTTTATTCCCAGTCTCTTTGTATCACAGAGGTGTAGAGGGAATGAAATTGATAGAGGGTGAGAAATGGGAAAGGTAAAAGGAAAGGTAAAGAGCATGAGTGCGTTTGTGTGAGTGTGTGTGTCTGCAACAGACAGAGAGAGAGAGAGAGAGAGAGAGAGAGAGAGCAAGAGGGAGAGAGCGAAAGAAGAGTAACAAGATGGAGAAAAGGTTAACGATGCTCAGCGGTCTTCCTCAGTGTTTCCCCACTGCTTGTCAGCTTAATCATCAAGACACTGGTGACACATCCGAGCCTTATCCCTGCAACAAGACTCCCCTCCCTCCATCCTCCATCCTCCACCCCCACCCCCCAGTCTTAAACTCTGTCTCTCTTTGCCCTCCCTTCACAAGAATTCAAAGAGCGACAGAACTGCAGTTCATAGAATATGCACAGCTCCCTAAAACAAACCTCTCGGGCCACTCTGCCACTGCATCCACAAACATTTCTGAGATAATTGAGGAAAAAGACAAATCTTGAGGAGGAGATGGCTCAGTCCAGGGCTTATCAGTGCCTCGGCTAGATTGCAGCTCTGTGTTTGTGTGTGCCTTACATGAGGTTATGTGCAGGCTTTCACCATTTGGCCAAAGTCTGCCAGCCGCCCTCTGGCCCATTTAGCAGATACGCTCTTGTGTCCTCATGTCCCATACAGTCACAAATTCTGTAGCCAAGCAAAATAGTTGTGAGAGGAGGCAAGGTGGAAAATTTCCACGGCGTTACACTATAGTGAGACATGAGTGGCGACACGACTTAAGAGGAAGGGAGAGAAACTTGTAATCTCAGCTCACAGCCTTTGAACTTGGCCCGATGAGACGTGAGCGACCCAAAGCAAAAGGTTCCAAAGAAGAGCTCACTGAAGATTACTCAGAATACTGATGCAGTGTGGAATCCAATTCCTCTGGGAGCCCAGGGGACTTTTCGAGAAAGTAAATTATCGGTGTTGTACAAGGCTACATACATACAAATGTATGCTATATGCCATACACACATTTCAAAGTGAAGCCATGTGCAGTGGCCATGTTTTGATCCTACAAAATACATTTATGAGTGCGACCAATGCTGTGCATTGGTGACTCTGTGTAAGACTGGCACAATAAATGAGGTCTAGGGTCTCATAGGTTCTAATTAGGACAGCTGTTACCATTTTCATTATTTGCCTGTGTGTGAGAAGGAGAGAGTGTGGAGTTTGTGTGTGTGTGTGTGTGTGTGTGTGTCAGAGTTGGGGTCGAGGGGGGAGATATGCCACTGTCTGGCTACTGCCCCATCTCATCCAGCTGTTGCTAGTCTGTCAGGGAGCAGAGGTCTGCTGGTGTCACCCCGCCCACCCCCCACCCGCCCCAATCCTCATCCACCCTCCCTCCAGCACTGAATAATGACAAAACCATGCGGAACCGGGGACTGAGGGTTAAGATGTACTCACAACAAATGGCTATTAAGCACACGTCGCCATTTGTTAATCTTAAAGCAGCATGTGAGTCAGTCCAGTAGCTACAAACACTGTGTCTGATCAAGGCAAATATTTTTTAAAGCCTAAAAAGATTCAGATTTCCGTCTTTTGTCCCTCGCAGAGAAGATCTATGTCAGTGTGACGCTGCTGTGTATCCCTTTTCACTTAAATTTAATTATTTCCTCTCAGTGTTAATACCATGCACTAGTTTATCAACGCCTCTGAAAAATGCTGATAAGTCAACAGTTGCTAAGTGTTAATTGCTGAAAGCTTCTCTCTCTCTCTCTTTTTTTTTTTTTTTTTTTTTTGCATCGAGACATTTGCAGCACTAAATTATCAGAGTAAATTGTGCCAGCTGCTCAGAGAGCCTGCATGCTCACAATGATTATATTTGTACTGGAGGGGGGGGGGAAACATAGATGTTCTGCTCTCTGTCTCTATTACAGAATCACTTCAGTCATAACTTTGACACGGTGAAGCATCGCTCTTACATAAAGGTGGGCAAGCTAAGCTTAATCGTTCCTCAAAAAACAATTCATTTGCTTTACTTTACATTGTGTGATTTTAATTAATAGTGGGTAGTTTGACTATTACCATGGCGTATGTTTTTGCCATAAACATTCACAAACAAACTAACTCTACTGTGCAAACAAAAAACAGCTGGGGGGGGGGGGCAGACAGGTGCGTTACGTCTCCCGAAAAACAAATGTTCTCTCTCTCTCTCTCCCTTTCTTACCCACTCTCTCCATCTCTTCCTCACTCTCTCTCTCCCTCTATCTATTTGCCTCACTCCATCACGAACGCACAGACCCGCGAGACTGTGTGTGCCTCCCCATTACAGACCGTGCGACCCTTGTATCTGTTTACGCACCGTTCACAGTGACAGCGAATGTTTTGGATTGCGATTCAAAGAGAACAACAACAACAAAAAACTTCAGACCAAACCACGACACCCCAGTACAAACCTTCCCCAAACCCCTCCATCCCCGCATCTTTTCAGCACGTTAAACCTCTCGCTTTAGTGTCTTGTTCAAATGGGGTGGGTTTAAGGAAAGAGATGCGGAGCTCTGCGCGGCACCGTCTCATTTCACAGTGTATGCCCCTCACCTGCTTGAATATCCGAGCATTTCGTCCTCATTTCAAAGCACGAGAAATTTTCTTGTGAATGGACATGGCTGTCTACACACACACACACACACACATACCAACACGCGCGCGCGCGCGCGCGCACGCTTGCAGTCCGGAGCAAGCAGCCCCCGGGTTCAAAAATCTTATGAGTTAAACTTTCCGTTCGTGCGCCGCCTGCATCCACAGGCTCATGCCTATCCACTAAAGCAGAGAGATCGTCTCTGTCACACAGAACCCCGAAACAATCACATCTACCCCCTTTTGAAATTACGCAGCGCCATTATTCACCCGTGCTCCGACTCGGGCTCGCAGACAGTGAAACCTCCTGATGTAATCACTCTTTCAAAACTAATTAAACATTTAGAGGTAATTAACAGCTGTGAATTGTAGCACTGCAGCAACCTCTGTTGCTCCTCCATACACCGGCGGCACTGGATGGCTTGACGCAGCGCGCCAGCACAGAGCGCGGTCCATCCTCTCCATCAATAAAAGCCCTGCGTGATAAATGGTAACAAAAGTGCGTCTTACCTGTAGCCATAAGGCAAAAGATGAGGTATAACGCGGGCATTTTTTTAGTAGCTCTCGCCGCTGATTGTGTTGCGTTGAAGGATTCACTCGCTCCGTCTACGCGACCGAGCTGGTTATGGTCCACCGCGGCACTGGGATATCACCGGACGGACGAGCGCACTGGGATTCGTCTATAATAGCATCCAGTTTTAGAGAAATGTCTTTGGATGGTCCGGGCAGCCTGTAAACTCTCTGTTAACAGCGCATCCCCATAGTTGGTAACTTTCCCCGCCGCTGCATCAGCTTCTTTTTTCTCAGTGTCCGTTCCCCGTCACACTGGCACGAGCGTTTTTACCTCTCACTGTGCTCTCTAACAGTCCATCAGTGAATCAGGCGTTTCAGAATCAGCAGGTTCGTCCACGGTCCACTTTAAATTTATATGTATATATATTTAAAAAAAAACCCTGCTAGAGCATGCAGCGCTCGAAAGCGATCTCCTCTTCGACAATGCGCAGTGATAAACCCCCGGTGAAGTTGCCTCTCGCCCCCTCCGCTGGACTCTCTCTCTCTCTCTGTCTGTTCCCACTGTAACACACTCTTCTCTCTCTCTCTCTCTCCCTCTCACACTCTCTTCCCCTGTCGGTCTCCTCTGTTAAGCTACTTCTCACTCCCCCTTTCCAATAGAAAATGCGCACTGACAGTCATCTGGTAGTGGTGGAGGGGGGAGTACACCAAATCTGGCAGCTGAGTCGGAGGGGTCCCTCCACCTCAGACGCTTGCCAGAGGAGGGGGGGTCCAGCGGCTCCCGCCCCCAAGGGCCAGCTATTGGCTGAGATGGGGGTATTTAAAACACTTACCCCAAGTTAAACGACTGTCCTAACATTTTTGGTTGGAGTAGCCCACATGGAGACTTGGACTATATGCAACTAAACAAAAAGCAATGATGGACAGACAGTGTTGGTCCACTGATTGTAAGAAAATGGAGACTACTGTAGTAATCTAGGGATAAGGCTAAAAAAAATGCTGATTTGAATCACCTCTAGAGGAGATGTTGGACAAGAGTAGCACAATTCATGGTAACTAGATCAATATAAACCTTCATCTCCAGACTTAAATAGGTGGATCTTAATTTCACCATATAATTGCAGCTTCCTGATTAAACCAGGAACCCATGTTGAGAATTAACAATATGAGCAACTCGTCAGCCACTAAACTTCATACTGAGGCTGAAGAAATATCGTGAAGACTTCCCAGCATCGGAACTTTTTTTCCGTCTTCTGAGTGAAGTTGCAGAACAAATCTTCTCGTTTGCCAATCGTGGGTCAATTTCTCATTAGAAGGAAATTTAACAATCGAAAATTAGTATCTGGTTTACTCCCTGCCCCTCCATTACCCAACAGATTTGGAAATTAATTAAGGTGAATTGTGTGTAAGTAGTTTCATTAGTGCACACTCAGCTGCAGATGTTTTGCCAAATGGTGTAATGATCACTCAACTCCAAAACCTCAACACTTGTGAAAGAAAAAAAGGAGAAAAAACAGTAAAGCTGTCAGCATAACTACATTTGCTAATGAGCTTGTTGTCTTTTGTTTACTCAGATTTACCCAAACAAACTAATGTTATTTCACTTATGTATTGTTATTTCATTTCACTTTTAAATTGAAGTACCTGATGAATTTAAGCAGAGTAAGATCATATAGACTTAGTGAGTATTTTTTTGCAAATTATTTTCTTTGAAGTTCACTCAAAACACACTTTTTCAGGTGCAGTTTGATCTAAAATGAGCCCATTGTTCATTGTCATACAGTGGGCGCTAAAACGAACAGAGGAGAACAGAATCATTATCATATTTCAACAAAAGCTAAGGCTTTTATAAAGCTAAAAAAAAGCGCAGTCTATCACTTGCCCGTGGCTGTTTATAGGCTTGTTCTTTGATGTCGTTCATTAGTTATTCAAGGATCTATTGATTAACCAAAATAAAAGGCCTTGGTTAATCAGTCTTTCTTGTATATTGTACCAAGCAACAACTTTATTTAATGTTACCACCCCCACCCCCACCCCCACTCCCTTTACACACACACACACAAAAGCAAGCACACACAAACCCTGCTAACTCAACCAGATGGTTAGCACTCCATAAGACTGTGAAAAATTCATCAAAGTGTGAAGATTTGGACACAGAGGTCTTCAGCTCATGTGTGGATTCCAGCAAACATCATGTACAAAAATACAGTTTCTTTTTGACCTTTTTTTTTTTTTGCACTGCATTTAATTAAAGCCTGAACCACACAATGATTAGGGCACACTTCCCGAGAGCCCCCCCCCCCAACAGTAGTTTTCACACCCCAGGGCTGGCCTTTTCTGTTTATTGCCTCCCTCTAATGTAAACATAAGGGTCCCCTGCTAGTAAACACATGTTGATGGAAGAAACAGCTTGCACAACTGGGAAGCCAAACCTGGGTCTGGTGTGAGCGAGCACTGGGTAAATGAGCGTGTCTGAATATGTGTGTGTGTGTGTGCAGGAGTAGACTGTTTAATGTTTTAACATACTGTATGTCAGAGTGTGATGTTAGGTTGTGTGTAGGCACGTGAATGTGAGAGACTGAGGGTTAATCAAAAAGAAACTGTGCTTTTTGGTTGCGTGTGTGTTTGAAAGCCATGGTGTGCACGTGTGAAACCATCAGTGAGCGACTGAAGGCGGAGGCTTGGGTGAGCAGTAAAACAGCAGGGCTCCTCCACTAGTTGTGCTGTGATAATAAAATCAACATCCATTGTGCAAAGTCTGTCAGCGGGCACGGCGCTGTGATTGAAATGCATGATCTCCTATGGCTCACACAGATGGACAGATAGATGAGGGTGAAACAGATGATACATGCACCAGCCTCAGTTTGAGCCAATAGTCTTAATCATGCTGGCCTCCGTGGCATCAAATGGAGGGCGCCCATACTCCCCAAGCTTTTGAGTCTTTGAATAATTTATAAATAAAAAGGGGGTTTTCAGCTGTGGGTTTATTAATAATAAATATGGTTTGATATTTACTAAACTGTTCAGAGGGAGAAAGGGGTGACAGTTAAGACGTCGTTTGCATGGTAATTGTAAGGAGGTAATAAATAAGGCATGAAGGGGAGATATATGGAAATGCGATTCACAGGGAAATGAGAATAATTTAACAAAATATTATCCCAGTCCCTATTTGACCTGGGGTCAATTAAAAAAGAGATGTCAGTCGTGGTGAGCGGCACGCCGGGCGTTAAAATTACAATCGCTTACTCTCCCTTTTGTCTGGCTGGAAAGCAGATCTAATGTTCAAGTGAAGGGAAATGTATTCATACTGACACAAACCATGTGTTTAGTTTGAATGAATATTAAACTGAATAAAATCAACCTCATTATCTACCACAGGAAAGGAAGACGTTTCGCTCTCAAAAGTAAACTCGGTGTAGCGGGAGCTTGAAGTTGAGGAATGCAAGTTTTGTTTTGTTTCAAAACCTCCTCATGCTGTGGGAAACTCTGTACAGTATTCAAAGAAAATACACATTGTGCATACTTTATAAAACATTTTATATAAGCACGTGGAATAATCTTGCTTTATTGTTAAAACACACACTAATCATTTTCCTGTAACTGAATCTATATCATAATTAACAAGCTTAGTCTTGGGATTTGAATTATAGCCTGCTAAACTGATGAATATTAACATCCCTGCTCTATATATCGTAGTGTATGTCCATGTTGCAGTGTTTGGGTTCCTCTAGGGGTCTAAGGTTTATGCTGCCATCCATACGAGAAAACATTACACCAGCTTTTACTGTAATTGTGATATTGAATGTTGAGCTGATCTGTGTCAACCATAACTCTAAATGCTGCTACAAGCTCATAACTCATAAGGACATATACCTTTACTAGGCAGTGGTATCCATCTGCCCAGCACCCGAGCAATTCAAAACCTGTCTCCCCTCTCCCATTCCAATAATATGACGTCAGTCCACTGCACTGGTTTGGAAATTTGCAATTAAGCATTTTCTTTATGTGTGATTGACGAGCAGGAGGAGGGCCATTAAAAGCTCAACATGGACCTGGGGCTCACTCTGCAGTCTATAGGACTATTTCCAGGCTCATATCAAATCCATGTCCTCTGCCCTAATATCAGAATATGACTCTGGCCACCCGTGGATTCTGTTTTTGTCTGTAATGAAAGTCTCTCTGGGGATCTGGTTGAGGGATTCTTTTCCTCAGGGGTCAAGGAGAGGTTGAGGCTTCTGGTTCAAGCTGCGCTTAGAAAAAGGGTGTGGATTACAGGAATGTTGCTGTTGAACTCATTTTCTACAGATATATAGAAAAGATCTGCAGGCTGATATTACAGTGGTCATGACTATAGTGACTCCCTCAGTGATAAAGGCATTGCAACAAAAAGGAAGTGAAGCCACAATCTCTATAGTTCCGATGCATATCGATTATTATTAAGATAAAGGCCAAAATTTTGACAAAATTGTCTGAATTGAAATTCTTTGAGCCCTGATGAAGACAGTTTTGTCATCATCTAATTAAAATGCATCAAACCCCCCTGGGCTTTTTTTTTTTTTGCAAGCCAGCATCTCATCAATCCAGTGTGCATATTCACTCGCTTCTTCAATAAAGTGATTACAGCATCCCTAAAATTTAAGATCAGATTGACTGGGTCCTTGGCCAGCCTAGCCCATGTCTTCGCTGATAAGTACAGCAGTAAGCTGTCTAAAATATTCATGCACTGATGCAGAGTTGTTGTCCCTTGATGGGCCTCACCATGTGCAACATCTGTTCCTGATGTCATGCGCGTTCCTGTGTGCCAGAAATGCCCTGATGGTGTCCCTGGCATATCTACTGTACTAAGCCACGTCCAGACACACTCTGCCTCCGCTCAGCTACGATAAATATCTGAGACAACGATAGCGATCCAGTCGCCTGGACAGAACTATCGAACAGTTCTGCTAATCCATACTCATAGATTTAGCCACAGCAGTCTCACACTGAGATCAGCAATTCTGCCACTCACTGATGAATGTGTCAGTTGGCTCTATCAACAGTTCATGATTATTTGGTGAAGATTTCACTGCGAGTCCCCACATGGGGGAATAGTGGAGTAGCGTGATGATACAAAATACTTTGTAAGCTGCCAACACGTTAATGCAGTCAGCTCAATAACAATCTGATGAATATAATTATAGTCAGACATTGTACTTTTATTAATGCAGCAGTTATACCTCATCACACCATTAAAAACACTAGTGAAAGGTAAGCAGCCACACTGTTTTGACCAATACACAGCTGACACTGACCTCTCTGTCTATGACATGAAAGAGAGACAATGAGAAGGACAGAGACAGAGAGTCAGCAATAGTCAAGGTGAATCCTGTCCTGGGTGCAGTGTCCATACCAGGCCACAACTACAGTCACGGCTTCCTTCACCACTGGGCTCGCCTCACTGTCTGCTGACAATCACATGAATAGGCCACGACTGGCTGCTTGTTTTGTGCCATGATCCCTTGCTGCTCATGCTGCTGAAAAAATAAATAACCCAGCTCTGCACTGCTATAAATAATGGATGACTCGTCCACTGTCACTTTTCATAGCATGTCAAGCCACGGCCTGGCCATTATTAGGGTCTGTCCTCTTCCCCTTTCTGCCTCTGACTCCAGTTTTGTTATTGTTGTGGTCGACTTGCCTTGCACACCTCCTCGGCGGGTCGGCTGTCAGTCTTTCTCTGGGTTGCTGCAGTTGATGGTTGCCACAGAGAAGAAAGAGATGCTTTGGGGGCCTGAAACAAGATGGGTGATACAGCAAGTCTCTGCTAGAATAGCAACAGTATGAAATCCGCCCTGACCTGGAACAGGTAGCTAAGCACATTCAGCAAAGATGTCATCAGTCTGCCTGCATTAGACGAGCTGTGCTAAGGTGCTGCCACAGGGCCATGGTTAGGGACTGACCTCATCATCTTGAGACAGACTTTCTGTCGCCTATGGACCCGTGGCTTTAAAGTCAAAAAACAGGTCTATGCCCCTGGCGTAAAAGACAAGATTGCTTACTTAAACAGACACAGAATATTCCCCAGTCCATCCATCCAGCAAGAGAAATCATGGTTTATTTACATATACAGCTGGGTCTGAGAAAAATGAATGAGGAACATCTGGCTGAAGGGGGATATGAGAGAAAGACATAAGAAAGATGTAGCCATTCAACTCCTGCAACACAAACAAGGGTGTGTTGAGGAATCAGAGGAGGATGTTGATTTAGGGGGAGAGATTGAGAAGGCAAAACTTGTTTTTACCCCCCACCCCTCTTATCGGTTTCAGCTCTCTGTTTGTTCAAAATGTGCCTTCAGTGCCACCAGGCCAGGCCCGAGGCGAGTGTTGTCCACCAGCAGCTCTGGGCTCCCGCAGACTGAGCCAGTCTCTCCATCTGCAGAGTAATAGCATCAAATCAAGGCCTGCAGCAAACAAACCCTGACAGATCCTCTCATTTGGGATTCACTTTGGGACAGCTGTGGTGCCATCCAAAAGGGGGGACAGAGAGAGAGGGAAAGCCAGCAGTCAGTAATGTATGCAGAGTGTCTGCACGTCCTGGATGACAGCAACACGAGCGCTTGTCACAGGAGACATCAGTTCTACTTAGTCACAGCGCTGCGGGGCAATCCATATGACTGCAGTGCTGTGCGAACTCTATTAATAGTTATCTACCTTTCAGGAGTTATTATGCTGAGTAGGGGATGACAGAGGAATATAATGGAAGAAGTCCCAAATGAGGGAAGGAAACAGGGTCTGTGGAGCATCTTTTGTGCCACTTGGTCTGTTACAACTTCAGAATCCTCCTCCAGTCTCCTCCTCTCACCCTTTTCCTGTTAGCCTGTGTGGCTTGGGCAGCCTGGTGCCAGACCCACAGTTTATGTGAGAGGCATAATAAGGATTAGTTATGGGGCAGGAAAGGGGGGAGGAGATGGGGAATGGAGGAAAAGATCAGCAGAGGTGGGTGCGAAGGAGGGACTGAGCATGAGCAAAAAGAGATAGATGGCGGAGAGAGGGGGGAAAAAAAAGGAGGGTGGGAAAGATAGGCAGGCCGCCGGAGACTTGCTTAAAAATCAAGGTCTTGAGTTGGCCACGGTTAATTTTTCATCATTCTGCTAAATTAAAAATGTGAGCGGTCATCACTTATTTGTCAAATTGTCTTAGCTCAAGAGGTGGATGTCACATCGGGTTTGCAAAAGGTCAGGGGAGCCAACGGGCAGGGAGGAAGAGAGTGGATCAAAGACTGCTGATCCCACCAAATACCCTGCAAAACTACCTTGTATAAGGGGCATTTACTCCAAATGGAGTTCCTGGACTGTTACACTAAGTGGAGATGACATGATTTAAAATGTAACATCTGGAATGGCTTTGGCATACTTACTCAACATACCTTCATGGTCCAACATGAGTATAGCAAAGATATAAACAAAATATACCACAGCATACTTATATCCCCTACTTAAGTCTAAAAAAGCCTGTAAGTTAATACCCATATGCTCTGAATCAATACCACATTCCTTTCAGAGTAAGCATAAATATGTATCTTACTTTTCCTGTGATTATCATAACTACTCGCATTTGCGGTAATCATCTCATGGTGCTTCCCCCATAAGCATGAATATTTAGACATACTATAATGTAAAGTGAATCCATTAGATTCCTGCAGATTATTTGACTGGCTGTTACTGTCCATCACTCCTCCACTCTCTGCCTCTCCGTTATTTTGGTTCTCTTTGGAAAGGAAAAAGCAGCATTTCTGAAGGAAAAACCAGTGAAAATACACAGCTAGAATAATCAACCTCCCCTGGCGGTGCTAAGTGTGCCTCATTTCCAGGATTTCCAAGATTAGAAAGAAGGAGATGGAAAAAATGATAGACTGGTGTTGCTCCTGCCTCTTCAAAATTGCAAATGTGTAGATCTATGGATGAGTGCTTAGCCCACAGCTGCCAGCCAAAGGAAAGAGGGAGCCACAAAGGTCCCTTGTGTTCGGGGGGCTAAAGACTGGCCAAGAAAGGGAGCTAAAGATCTACTAGTGTACCTCAGCTGTCGTAGGGGTCAATAGATCCTTTCCATCCCAGTAAATGAGCCTATAACCCTCACTTTTCCACCACATACAGGTCAGCAATGGTAAGTCAATGTTATGACAGACAATACCAAGTGAAACAAAATTGGATTCCAGCCTCCTTTCTTTGAAAACATCTGTTGGAACTTCAGCTATTCAACATCACATACCGGCTAAGATTTTGTTGTTTCCTGTTTGAATAGGAAACAGCAACACTAAAAAAAGAAAGACAGGGTGGAGAGAGAACCAGATCCCCACCATTGAAAACATGGCCCTTGTTTTGTTTTTACACATCTGGAGAACGGGTTCCTTTCACCTCATTCCCTCATCTCCTCTCGATAGGCTCAGGATAAACATCTGTTACTTGGAACATCTTGGGAGATAGGGTAGCCTAACAGATTGTGTTTGAGGATGAGGAAAAGGTTGTTTTGATTCAAAAAGGAGGTGTGATTTACCACACAGGCTTCCTGTTAGTCTCCTGACCTCGCCTAGTGGAGGAGATAACAAATTATGATTTTCACTGGAGAGATTGCGTTGGAGGATTGTAGTCAGGACTGTAAAACTGTAAAACAGCAATTTGTCTTTTGTCTGCTAAAAATGGCACATGTTTTTGCAGCACTGAAATCACCCAACTGGCATTTAATGTATCTCTGATCACTTTTATGATATAAAACTGGATTAGCTGTTATATGAATCATCTAATCTTGTTGCAGGCTATTTAAATTAGGAAGCAAATCCACAAAATGTAATAATATTGGTAATATTTCATCCTCATTGGTACATCCAGCTCTTGGGTCCTGCTAGAGATGTGCAAATGATGAACTCATTTTCCTGCGAGACCAGATTTAAAGCACTTAGTCTGCGTATTGTTTGGGTTACTCTGCTCCGTTATTGGCTCTATTATTAGCCGGCCACTCGCTCTCTGCAGTTACCTTCCTTCCAGTATTTCCTGATTGCATTTTTCATTCCTGTCCCCAGTTCTCATGTGTTTATGTGTACTTTCCCCGGCAGTTCCTGCATAAGGCCACGTCTTCACCGTGATTAGAGCTGTTTTGAGAAAATAGGATCTGAGAGGAAGTTCGTCGTGCCCTTGCCACGCCAAAGCAACATGCCCCGAACCTCCACTGAGACACACCCCAATTACCTCTGTGACTTAATTATATTTTACACTGGAGGTTGCAAGCCAAGGTTGTGGTCCGCTGTCTGACAAAAGCACAGCCAACAACACTTGGATTACATGAATCGTCAATCAGTGTTCCCAAACCATTATAGCTGGTACAAAATAAAAGAGGTAGAAGGAACTGAGACCTTATGTAAATATTAGTGTTATTATTTCATGGCTTGGCACAGACTTTCATCCCAAGTGACTCACAAATTCTGGAACCCATTTGCAAAGCTGAGCTTTGCACCAGAGAAATGCAGGTAAAGTACATTGCTCAAGGGTACAACCGTTCCACATAATACGTGTTGTATTAAAACAGGTCGTGCTCAAATTAAGTGGACCCATGAATTGAAATGAAAAAAGCCCCCTTTTGAGAGGAAAATAGATTAGTTTTGCTGATAGATGATCACTTGAAAGCTCTGTGATGTGAATAAGTAAATTTTGACCAGTTGCAGTAAAGCTGATTTATATCAGTTAAGATGTTGGCCTGAGGGCCACAGTAGAGGGGTGGGGGATATGGCAATTTATCCATGAATACATCAAAGCCCTCTAAAGTGGCTTATTGCTTCAGATATGCTTTTTCATTGTTTACATTGTATAACCTAATTTAGTTTGCTGAGAGGAATTCCTAAACAGACTTTTAGCTTTATGTTCTTAAGACTGTTAGCATCAAGTCAGTCAAGTTAGTAACATAAAAAAATGTGTGCTTCTCCCTGTGCAAGTCTGGTGCAGCACTGACCTTTTAATAAGAGTATATTTAACAGAGATCCCTGCGGTACAATTCATTATTGTTGTAACACTAGCTCAAGTACCTTAGTGGAAACTAGAAATTGTGGTTCCCCTCAACCAAAACCTGCTCATTATTGTCCATGTGAACAGCTTGTCTGATTCATTAAGTGTTTCCCGCACTATGTGCTCAAGAGACACAGAGAAAGCAAAGAAAGAAGGAACTGCAGGAGAGAGGGAGGATGATGGTAGGTTGCGGTTTAGCCCGAGCGTGCTTGAAGTGAAATATGATTGATTAGTGCATTCTAGGGCTGACATGCCCTCACTGCAGCTGAAACCTGTTAACTCAATGTGCACGGACTGGGCCGAATGAAGAGCCAAACCTGTTGTGACTGCCACATGGCAAATATTATGGTTGGCCGGCCAGGCCACAGCTCAAGTAGGGTAAGAGGGAGATATAAACAAGCAGTCGACTACAAGATCGAGGGTGTGTGTGACACTGCATGTCCATGTTTGGCAGAGAACGCACAGGGCTGCATGGGCATGTGTTTGTGTTCATATGGATGCACACGTGAAACGAAGGGCTGTGTTTTTCCTCGGCTGACAAGAAACATAATACAACATGACAGAAGCTGAGTGTTCCCTAACATCTGTTTGCACGTGTTAAACAAACATGGCATTGTGTGAATCTGACCAGAGACAGACACTGCTACATCCTGTGGATTACTGAAGGAAGTGAACCAGGGGAATGTAGTAGTACATGGATATCACATTCAGAGTTAATGTCACCGGTTTGAGTCATCTTTGTTGGATTACTTTAACAAATAGGTTCTTTTTCTGCTCTCTTCATTAATCCTAGACAGGTTAATGTGGATTTAACACAACTCTGGCAAAGGTCAGATTAAATCAATTCTTGGTAAAGCCAGAGCTTGGTCCTAGTGGAGGCTGTGGAAATACAATAAGGAGCAGTGTGATGAGTGGGGTGTGAGCCTATCTGTCAGCAGCCATTAGCGGTCACATGAAAGCCTCAATGAAATCAGAGTCTCGCTGAGAACTGTCATTATGGGGCTGTTTGAGAGTCTGCAGGGCCAGGTTCCAGATCTCCCCAGATCCCACAGTGCTCTATGGGGACTAGTGCCTCGGCAGCAGCAACCGCCACTCACTGTTGATTCCACAGGCGCCAAGTTCACGCCTGTCTCCACCACTAATTAGCGAACAATAAGGTGAGGAAGGGCACTGATATCAGCACTTTTATTTCTTCTCCTCAGCCAGGCACCATACTGATTTCTCACACAAAAAGACTGGTAAATTATACCTCCCTCATAAAGACGTTACTTACTTTAAGCATGGATGAATGGACTTGAAAGGCTAATTCATAAATACATGCTTGCATAATTCACCACAGGAGAATCAGGTGTCACACGGCTTCACCTGCTGTTTTCAGAGGAATTTCAACCATTCAGGGCCAGTTCGCCTAAACACCCATGTCTGTGGCTTTATGGGTGGCCTTTTGCAGTGAGGACAATCATTGCAATCTTGACTGCGGTGGAGGAAATAGTAGCTCACCAAGGAAGTTCAGCGTGGCTGTCACAGGACTCCATGCTTGACAGGCTCGTGCTTGAGAAGTCCCTGTGCTGTGAGCGACTGTCCTCTCTCTCTCTCTCTCCTGTCTACCCCTTATCTGCTCCCCTCAGCCCCTGCCACACACACACACAAACACACTCTCTCTCACACACACTGCTTTCCTTCACCCATCTCACAATAGTGTGCTGCAACAACTGTCTCCTTCGGCCACCTCTGTTCCCTGCCCACTCAGGAAAGATGACGTGTTTGATGGCCGAAATCACTGCACTGTCTACCTTCTCCGTCTCCTCAGCAGCCAGCACACCACAGCCTGAGGGTGGGGGTGGGGTAGGTGGGGTTGGAGGTTGAGTGAGTGACATGTTTGTACTGCTCTGCGCCTTCAGAAGAGATTTAATGTAGCTGATATGTTGTTTTGTTTGTTGCTTTGTGTGTCTCTCTTAATTAGCTCCATGGACAAACAGAATGTGCCCCCTCAAAGCCACTATGGCTAATCAGGAATGCTGAGGAGCCAGAGATGAAGAGCAGAATGACGCTGACCTCAAAATGTCAGCTGGTGTTGCATTTCTTATTGTTTACTCTCACTATTCCACGCACTGGTGTGCATGATTGTGCTTAAGGCTCTTTGCATATTTGAACTCTGCTTTCTGTCCATAGTTATTTCTTATAGAATTAGTTGGGCTGGGGAAGAAATTAAAAAGGCTAAGAAAGCCTCGTGGCTTTTTTTGTTGAAAGGATGGAAGCTCATTATGGCGAAGCAGGCTGAACCTTGGCCGCCCACGCCATTCATTTGGGGAGCCATGAGGCTCATTATCCCTTTGGAGAGACTACAGGTCAGAGCACCACAACCTGCCCTCTCCAACAGCCACGGCAACGAGACCCGCAGAACTCAGAGGTGACGTCGGATGGCACATTATGGTCTTTTGCTGTTATCTTATTCGCTAGTCAGCCAGCGAGCCGGGAGGAGATGAGAAAGGAAGAGATGAGAGGAGGCGACAACCGTCAGTCACTATGAGCTCGGGTGATTGATGGTGGTAATGCGGTCTGTTTAGGGATCGGATATCTGCCTCACCAGTCCTTTTGCTCCTAAAAACTTTGCCCGTAGAGGTCCTGATTTGGTGCAATGCCCCATAGCTACATGGGCTTTCACTGAAATTCTAGCTCACAAGAAAAAAATGGGATTAATGAACATTTAAAATGTAGTCAAATTGTGGTTATTATAATATACTTCCTCCATATGCCTAGATTGTGAGTTGGTGGGCCTGGCACACCTGAGCTGTTAAAAGGCCTAGCTCAGGCCATATTTAGTCATTTTATTTGAAGGAGCACACAGAGAGATCTGCTATCAGTGTTTGTTTGGTTGACAGGAGACATTTTTTCCTGATTGTACCCTGGATGCGTTATTGACTTCAAATCCTCTGGAACAACAACAAAAGGAAAGTGAAATCAATGTGAGAGAAAATAAAAGCCAGAGTAACACTTAAGTCCTCATACTTTAACTGGTATGCCAGTGCAGGGATTAAAAAAAAAAAACACCATTAGAAATAGTGTTGGAAATTCTCCCTATTTACATTATCCTTCTGCTCAGATAAGCCTATGTATTGGGTATGGACCCAGGCAAAGAGCTCTAGCAGACTAATTTATAAGATGCACATAAAGGACCCAGACCCAGACTCTAGCCTTCGTCAGGGTTCTTGCCTCTATGGAGCTCTACTTTGTGAGCATGTTTATGACTGTAATGGGTGTGAGAGCCCTGATAATGCTCCCGAGAGTCTCGCCCACACACTGAAGAACTTAATATTATGGTCTTACAGATGATGAAAAGAAAGGATGTAATGGAGAAGCTGCGAACTCTTTATAATCTACCTGCAAAAGCACTTTCCGAGTCTAGTCTTCAGAGTCAACCTGCTCCTCCACTCCCAGTGCACCTCTTCCTGCTACATGCACCCTGCACCACCCTTCGTCAATGTGCCCCCATGAGTCATGCAGTCAGAGTTCATTCTGTCCGGTGGCAATGCTGCATGCCATGTATCACAATGAGGAAGCAGCCAGGCCCGCATGCTCCTCTATGTCCACCATCTCCTTAGTAAACTGACGGCTGAGTGTCGCAGACTTTGCCCGTCGCTCATGTTCTGTCCAGCCAGGAGCACACAACTCTTGAACAACTCTTTGGTCCTCAGTCTTTAACAGAATTTCTCTCTTTGAGTTAGCACTGATGCTACATTTTGTAGTTCTGAACAAATCAATTAGCAAGAGTTACTGTGAATGTTGAGACAATGTTGATACAATTTTTAAGAAAAAAGGGAAAAAAACATTTTCAGTGATGAAAAAATTTGCACCATATTTTTCTGTTACTCTGGCAACACAGCTTTTTTGTATTTCACCTGTCTTCTGTCCTTGGGTTAAACAAATCAGCGGCAGAGTTTTGCCATGGGCACCAGCTGTTTTTATCTGCTTGTTGCTATTGGAAATGATGCACTTAGACTCAAGGGCCCTTTTTTAGCCTTGATAGAGCTAGCTATCTATTCTGAGCCTCTTGGCTTTTTCTATACCCCCGCTAACAGTATGGCCACAATCTGCCCTTATCACTAACCTTACCATGGTCCCCTCTCTGAGTCTGGCTGAAGGGAAAAGGAGGGAGGGAGGGAAATGGTGGTTTGGATGATGTTTGTGATTCTCGCTCTTGCTGCCCTTTCCTGTTCCCCACCCTCCTGTTCTCCGAATCCCATGGCTGACTGATAATGGAACAAAGCTGCTGTCCACTCATCTGTGTGTGTCACATGTCCTGCTTGGAGCCCCCCCCCACCCCTCAGTTATAGTGAATCATCTGCGACAGAGCAACTGGAGCACACGGTCACTCTGCCCCCTGGTTCTGCCTTGCCAGTGCCAGTGCTGAATCCATGGCCTGCCCAAGGAGAGTAAAGAGAGGGCAGGCAAGATTTTGCTGAGATACCCCCCCCCCCCCCCCACTTCCCTCCCTCTCCCCCCTGAAGCTCACAGAGCTCAAGCCTGCATGGGTGGCCCTGTCTGAGACTGTTTGCTCTTAATTGAGTTGCTCACTCAGCCACTGGCCCTGGGGGACACCTCTGTGTCACTTCCTATGATTAACCTAAATTTCATCCATCGTCCAGGACCGCTGCCAGATCTGGTAAGGCCAAGAAGTATGTGTTGAGACACCCACAATAAAAGAGCAAGGAGAGGAAAAGGAAAGGGGGTGAGCAGAAGGCCAAGGTAAGATTTGATGATGGTGGCAGAATAAATCCACCCATTAATGCACACTTCTATACATAAAACAGAGAAGTGAGGATGAGGATAATTAGGATCCCAGGTAAAAGGTCCAACTTTCCTGCCTCAGCAAAAGCTATATTGCATTGATGTCGCACAGTCTGTATTGAGCTGGTCAAGTGGATTTAAAAATGGCCTCTTGTCATACAGAGTTCCATTAAACAGCATTGGTGCGGACCAATTTAGGCTTTTTAGCTCTGGCCTAGCTCCAGGGGATAGGATAGTAATGTATGGGGCTTTCTGTGAGTTTGTCTTAGGCTAGGTTGCTCATTTCCCCGGTAAGTAGCAGGAGATCAAAGGCAGTGAGTGAAGAGCCATTCTGTCCAGTTCTACACTGGGCCAATCAGACCTTTCATTTATTGGCACTCCAAGAAGCAGTATAAATCACGTCAACCAGCATCGACCAGAGCCTTAGTCATGAACAGTAGCTCACAACAACACATGGATTTGCTGCTTTCTTTGATCAATGTGAAGTTATTTAACGGCTTTGATGGGCGACCATCGGCGAGCACCATTGTTTTCCTTTTTCGGTTTTCACAGTTTTTTCTTGTGTTCGCTCTCACTTGTTTTCTTTCTCACTTGCTTCCTTTTTCATGCCTATTTTGTTTTCCAAACACTTGTGCGCATCGGCAGCCCTGCCAAAGCACTCATGGAGAAGTGATAGGCATGGGGAGTCTGTGGGCCAGCAACCATGAAATAAATATGGATGGTCATGAGTGAGATGAGCGAGGATCATCTGTTTTGCCATCTGCTTGTGCGAGAGCGTGGATGTAATGACTGTAGTCCTGCCTAGCCCAGTGAGCCCTCCGTTGCTGGGAAGGCGCTTGACAGAAATGCACACTTGCTGGGTGCACGAAGTCACACACACACACAAACACACACCATGCATGTACATGTTTGTCATTCATGCATGCACACACACAATTGTGCAAAGAAACACCACTTATACAGTACTCAGTCAGTTGCCCTCCACCCCTTTAGGGTACAGTACACACCAGTGCCTTCACACAGAGCCACATACACACAACAGCATGGAAGTGGCTTCCCCACTAGGCTCAGGTACAAAGCCTGGGCTACTGCATGTGTTCTGCTGCCCTGCCTATTCTGCGAGCATCTGGCCCGCCGTGGCCATTAGAAATGACAAGTTGACAATTGCCAGGCAGGATTGGTGTTGGTGATTGTTCAGCTGGCAGTGTCCTACCATGTGACAGTCTGTTAGTGTCTCTGCATGACGAACAACATGGGACTTGTGTTCGCAGCACTCTGGGCACTGGGGGGAATAAAAAGCTGCAACCAATCCAGCAACACCAGCAAAGACCACCCCCCCACCACCACCACCCACCACCACCATCACTCTGCTCTGTCCCCCAAGCAGACAATCCTCTTTTTTCCTTGGATGGCTTCTTCGCTGAGGGCTGGTAATTGTATGAGTGTATGTTTATTAAAAAAAAAAAAAAAAAAGAGAAAGAAAGAAAGAAAGAAAGAAAGGGGAAAAAACAGGCTGCTGAATTATACATATTCCTTATGGAGGGTGACACAGTAGGCGCTCTCAGAATCA
Organism: Lates calcarifer; assembly: GCF_001640805.2. Taxonomy (NCBI): domain Eukaryota; kingdom Metazoa; phylum Chordata; class Actinopteri; family Centropomidae; genus Lates; species Lates calcarifer. Next base: position 22,650,139 of record NC_066847.1, on the reverse strand, counting down.
ATCTTGACGCTTGGATGGAATCATAGAGCGCGGAGAAAATGGCAAACATTGCTGTGGCTCAATGGCCTGATGCTCTCATAAATATGTTTTTATGGCCCTGAATGAGTTGGGGCACGGGGATGTTTGGTGCTCATAAAGGTGTGTGTGTGTCAGACTGTTCAGTATAATGCTTCATACTGGAAGATATAAAACACTCCTAATTTAATTAGCTTATACAATATGAAAATCAATAGAATGCCAATCATAGTTTGGAATGTTATACATCATAAATCAGGAGTTTGGTGTGAGAAAACTGCTTGAATGCTTACACTATCTTGTTTCTCAGTCTGTCTTACAGAGGATGCTATTGCTATATACTGTATTGACCATTTGCACAACAAAGTTACAGATGCATCTAATGCAACACAACACTCTCAAATCAAATCCCGTCTCATTTACTGGATCCTCTGTGGAGAAATTGAACATTCTGCTGCCTCTGATTTTTCATCCATCCTTTGGGTTAAGTGTTGTCTTGGGAACTCGGAGAAAAGCAGGCAGCTGGGGGTGGAGTGGGGTGAGGGAGACTGTTAAGAGGCTCTTGAACTATAGTCTACTGTCAGTGGAGAGTGCTGAATGAGAAAACTGTCCAAGAGGAGAAAAGAGAAGCAGAAGAAGCAACAGCTTCATGACTAGGATGATTTGTTTTGCTTGTCTACACCCCCCTGAAGCTGCCAGGCTCCACTATCAAGGAAATACACTTGAGCAAAAACCAAGCACAGCTCCACGCCATACACAAAGTCATGGGATGGGAGAGTTAAAGCTGCTTTACCACTTGCCATAATGTAGCTTTTCTGCTCTCTGTGTTGTTTTCTGTCTCTGTTTCTCAGTTCCCTGTTTCTTTTTGTCTGATTAGGAATTTCACAATGTTCTCTTTGGTACAAAAAAAAAAAAAAAAACCCTACAACAACGAAGCAGCCATCCCTATTCAGCTGTGATGTTTTTCTCCCTCATTCAGTTTGAAGCTTCACCAACTGGCACAGTCTACTGCTTTTTTCATGTCGTCCTGGCATTTAAGCTACAGCGAAAGCACTCTTTGAAATCTGCGGCTCAAAAAAAAAAAAAAGTTATATCCGTCCTCACTGATGTGTGGCAGCCACAGGACACACCGCTATGTTTTGAACCTGTGTAATTTGGTGATTAATGTTGACCCTGTCTGCCCTATACCTTATTTATCTCCTGTTTTATTGAACCATAGTGAATCGCAAAAACTGCAGAAACTCAGATTCTGGATGCCAGTAGCTCATGAGTATGATGCAAAGGGAGTCCCATGCCTCTTCCCCGGCCGTTCTTTTATGCCCTTTAGCTCTCTGATGATTCACCTGCCAATAATCCAACGTGCCTCACTTTCATGCCTTGTATGCTCCAATAAAGCTTAATAACAAGTTGTGGATTTAAATAGCACAGGCCAAACCTTGGCGCCAGCTCTATCCCCCGCTCCTCACAGGGCTAGAAATAGCCAAGATCTGGCCCAAAACGTCACAGGGAAATTGGGATTAAGTTCAGCTTGATGTCGCCTCGTCTCTCCACTGCCCAGCTTTCCACTAGCACTTTCCCAGCAGCACTCTCACATCTTTGTGGGTCACATCACAGAATTCCTGTCATCAAGGGCGGCGGGTTTTAACGTCAGGGATCGTGATATCTCCTCCCCAAACCCTTCCCTCTCCCCTCTTCCCTTCAACCGATAACAGCTAATCCTTGCCTCACATTAAACTGTGACCAAGATCAATTAAAACCCTGCCTCACCCCGATAGCAATCTCCCTCCGCAAGCAGCCGATGGTGAGAGAGGTTTGTGTGTCTGTGTGTGTGTGTGTGGACAGTATGAGAGCACACATGTGGATGTGCCTGACTGTGTCTGTGTGTGTGTGCTGAAGGAGAGAGCTATAACAGAGAGCCATCTCCATCCTTTTCAGTGGGTTGCCGTCGGTTGCCAAGCCTCAGGGAGAGCCTGCCATTGATTTTCATCGCCTCTTAACAGAGATGAAAGACAATAAAAAACAATAACAGTGATGATCACAACACTGCTGGCCATGTGTGCATATAATGATTATCCATATCTTAATTAGTATTCTTTCCTTTGTTGTAATTATTTTTATTCGGCGCTGGCCTTATCATTGTTATGAATTCTGTAATAAAACTGAATAATGCTTAGAGTGTTTGTATGTGTGTTTGTGTGCAGCTGTGCTGATACAATGCTGCTGAATGTGGGTCTGCACCTTACATTGTTCCTCCTCCTCCTCCTCTCATTTCTCATTTTTTGGATCAGTCCAATGGAGATCTCTCACACAAAGAGGATTCTCCCTGCCTATCGTTTTTATTTAGAAAGTTGAGTGTAAGTGGGCAGTATTTTTTGTTGCGTATGGTTTGCCAGTTTTATGGTACAAAGTTGTTTCCAAAACCATTGGCATCATAGTGAGACTGGTTGGCAGAAATGGAGGGCTTGGTCCTAGGGTGCCAAATATGTTTTGGCATGTGAGGGTAGTGGGAAGTTGGGGGGGGGGGGTGAAGGTAGAGGATAGGGAGGGGATGCTAGTGAGCACGGCAGGACAGGGCGGGAATTGAGGCGGAGTGGAGTCTCAAACGTGCAGAGTGGCTGCCAAGCCGACTGTCATGTTAGCCACTGGGAGCGGCTGCTGTGGGCCTCAGGTTGTTTTGGTATGTACATCAAAAGGACAGGCTGTGAACATGAAAACACAACTCATTTTTCCCCCATCTATCCCATCTTTCGCCTCTCCTTCGCCACTTTTTTCTCTTGCTCTTAGGCTCTCTTTTCGTCTTCTTCTCCCCCACCACCACCACCACTACCCCCCCGAGAGGCACATCCAAGGTGCTGCGGAATCTTTGAGCACAGGAGGAGAGACAGCATGCCTGCAGGGTTGCCACGACAAAGTGCAGGAAAGACCTGGGAGAGGAGAGGAAAGGATAGAAGTGGGAGAAGAGAGGTGGCCAGCGGCCTGAAAGACACAAGCCTAACTACTATGTTATCAGAGATGACAGAAGAAATGTGTCCGCCATATTTTCGACAGAACGGATGACCCAGGAAAACTAAACACAAACTTCTCACTGCATCACAAACCCAGAGAAAAGTGCCATCTGCTGCCATTTTTACCCTCCTTCAATTGTGGCTGTGTTTCGTCTTTTGCCCTGCTGTCAGCACTGTTTCAATTACATCCTGCAGCTTATGTCTATAGTGGATTACACCAGCTTGGTGTTCCTGTGTAAGGCTGTGGGTTGAGTTGTGTATGTAGGCTATGCAGGGCTTTCTTCTTCTTTATTATCTAGTCCAAAAGACAATGGTGTTCTTGGCCTGCAAGCTGTTTCCACCCCTTCGCACCGCAGTGTAAGAATTAAGTTGTGAATGATCCAAATTCAGAACAAAGAGATCCAATTTTGATTCATTAATGTTGTTGTTTTTGTTTTCTTCCCTTTTTGTACCACACTTTTTTTTGTGTTGGTGGGCCTTTTTCTTCCCCTAGATTGGCTCTGCTTAGTTGTGACCTAGTTTATTAAAAGGGGGGAGTTTGGCCAAGCCATGGGAATCAGGGGCAGATTAAGTTTCTGTTAGTTCTCCCTAGCACAGCTCCATATGTCAGAACTGCTGCTGTAAAAAAAAACCAAAAAAAACAAAAAACACAGAAGTCACTAAAAGAGTAAAATAACTTGTCTGGGTGAAATGCCCACTTCAGCTGAGCAGCTGCATCCCTAGCATGAACAAACAGAAGGCTGAATTATGCCTCTCTGCAATGGTGCTGCAGTAGTTACAGTGTAGTTTCCAAGACTGTACTGATCCCTTTAGAGGACAGCACAGAATTTCAACCACGGACTGTGCCGCCACAAAACCAGATGATGTTTTGCATTTCTTTAAATACATGAGGCACTCATGTTTACATCCATGCAGCACGGAGGAGGTTTGGGCTGGAAATGGCTTTGCTATAGAACAAAATTGTAATTTTTCTAGCATAACTGCAAAGCAGAAAATTACTTAGCCTTTCCTCAACCTGCTACGTGTTGTCTCAACTATCAGCTAACACTACTAGCGCTGGAAAATGTATGGGGGCAAACACAAAACAGCTCAAGAAGGTCAATCACAATTCTCTCAGTCTCCACACACATCCCTGTAGCCCTGATGTGTACTGTAATTACATTTCTGAGGAGGTGCACACAGCAGCATGTATGGTACCTCAACACCTCAATGCAGAGACATCATTCAGCCTTAAAGGTTTGTGTTCAGAACTTAGTTAAGAGGTGAGTGGCTGGCGGAGGGACAACAGAAATGGGTTGTACTGCTTTATTAAAACTTTAATTCCAGCTGGAAGTCTTTCAGGAGACTATCATCTCAGTCAGTTTCCAATCATAGTCAGTATCAAAGACAAAAAAAGGTGCCAAAAACAACATCACAACTAAATGAAAGAAATGCAATCGATTGCTTTATTATTGGGTGAAATATGTGTTAGTGGTTTGCAGCTCATCACTGTTTTTGAGTGATGGGCTGCAAACATATGAGGCCCCTCTTAAGTCATCTGTCATCTGCCCTATATCTTCATTGTTTATCTTTCCTTGTGTTTTTGTCCAATTGTAGCATAAACACACCCTTGTTATCCACGGTCTTGCTTGTAATTAAGCATATTCAGGAGTGATAACCTCACTGAATCTCAAAGCATTTGCAGGGTTATCCAACTGAAGTCGGCTTACAAAAGAAATCAGGGATCAGGAGTAAATGACAAGAGGATAAAGGGATGGGAGATAGGATAGGAGGTGGGGAAGGGCGTGCTGTTTCTTGTCTTACTTTGCTGCAGTCAGAGGGGTGGGGGCTACTTGGTTATTTAGATGGGAAAAAAGGAGCTATGAAAGATCTTGAGATTGTTGGTTTGAATTTGTTCTTTCTTTAAGAAGTGCCGTGTGGTTCTTGCACGTCAGTAAATGCTGCCTCTTGTTTACTATATCACATGCTCACACCCATGACCCAGTAAAACTGCAGCATCCTGATCTGGGCTCATCCCAAGTTAAGAGGCAAATCCTTCTGAGCCCAGTCACTTGCATACACACTGGGGCAAACCAAAACCAGTGGAGGAGACGTCACATTTACTCTGATAGAGCACTACAAATCTCCACTAATCAGAGTTTGACGCTGGTGTCAACCCTTTCGCACAGTTTACCAGTGCATCAGGTCACTAATCTGATGTCACAGCAGTATTAGAAGGGCAGCAATATGTTGTACACAACATGCATTCATTTGTTCTCACGCTACTACGACTCATGCTCATGCCAAACAGCTACAATAACAACCAGGCAGGATAATAAAACCAGTCCATCGCATGGTCTAAGGGAATAAATAAATGAACCTTACTTCTACTGATACGGTCAATTGTAGTGTGACAATAAATTCAAAGAAGATTCAAATTAGTTTCCTGATTATGCAAACGTGCACGCATTTGCATGGTGACACAGGATGCATAAGTGGTCACATCATGTGTGTAAGACACCTGAGATGGACAAAATGTCCCTGGACCAAATAGTCACGGGGGAACATTTTGAGCAAATGCTACGAAATATGGACTGAGAGGTTTTAATGACCGCAGAAACAAATCACACACAAGCGCTAATCAAGACTGGTGAGAACGACGGGTGGTTCACTCATCTACATCTCTTGCCTTTCATTACCTGCTCCACCACATGCGAGGGCAGTTGGATGGAGCTGCCTATGTACTGCCTCTGCTGAGCGTTTGTTGCGCCCCCCCCCTCACGGTGGTCTCCCCTACCCACCCACCACCATCGAAAAAACTACCCGTGGCTACTTTTAAACTTGTATCGGATGATTAGACTTGGGTTGCATCCCAGAACACCGCTCAGCCCCAGCAGGGATTCAGCAGGGAGCATCGCAGCCAATGCATAATTTCTCAAGATGGAGGGACTCACACTGAGCTACTGAGTCCCAGTCCTGCAACGGCAGACATGTGAAAAGCTTATTGAAGAACTAAATAAGACAGTATTGAGCAGATGAGGGGGGGGACAGGATTGGACCTTTTCTCTGACACTTTCAGGCAGAGTGACCAGTTGAGTAAAATTCCAAGTAAATGCTCATTATTGGATAAAAAGGAGCTGGATATTCTTTTCCCTTTATTTTCCAAAGGGCTCACTTTTCTGCTTATATCACCCGTTTCACCTGCTCTCTACATCCTACTGTATTCTCCTTCATCTCCCTCATTCTCCATAAAGGGATGCTCAACAACACACTCCCACAATTCTCCCTTCTCAAACTTATCCACATCTTAATTAAAGGTTTTATGGCTTTTCCTAAGTTTCATTTTGTATTCCTCTTCGGTTATCTTATCTAAATGCTGTAATGGAAGGCAATTTTCTAAATCTGGAGAGAAAAACTGCATTTTTTTTGGAACAACAGCAACAGCATAATGTTATGAAGATATTTGTGGGCCTCTCTATCTGCCAAATGAGGAGATTGCAGTCTCTTTCATCCAGTGCTAATCAACGCTGAACATGTGGGAAACTAATGGTGTTTTTCTGTTTGCAAAACAGTGCCTGCTTCACCTCTGAGTGGGACAGTATTCCGGATTGAACAGATTATAGACCGTGCTGTACATAACAAAGGGTCAAACATACAAAATGTGCATCTTTTATTTTTAATGGCTTATGAATATTTAACTGCCAGGGTCACTGTGCAAAAAATAATAAAAAAAAAACACAGTGGAAATCAATAAATTGGTTTTTTAAATGGAAACCTGGGTAAAGCATTTAGTTTCACTAAAAATACTATAAATTACCCTGAGCTTAATCTCTTGAGCACTCACTGCCAGGGAGAGAAAGCAGCAATTCCTGACAGCACTGAGTGTGTGTGAGAGTTTTTATCCATGTGTGCATGGTTGCATATGTGTATTCTTTCTGTCATGAGCCCTTTGTTGTGCCTTTTGCACCGTTGACTGTTGACTGTGCTTTTTGGGTGCCTCTGTGTGTGTACAGTGTATGACTTGATTCCAGCAGGATTTATGTGTACAGTATGTGTTTATGCAACTATAAAGGCATCTTTCATTCTGTCATGCTCATAAATTTAATTTCTAAGTCAAGAAACATGAAACAGGAATTAAAAAAACAGACTTCCACTGTGACTGGATATGCGCCAGCATACTTTCAGCCAATTTTTTTTTTCCGCTTCAGCTTTTTTCTTTATCCAACAGTAAAACGTTTTAACTGGGGGTGATTGTGCAGACCTATCTGCCAAGGGTTTTAGGGAGAGCAGTGGTGTTACCATGGTGCTTGCACCCCTCTTGGTGTTGTAAACAGGAGCCAGTGATTCCCCATTGGGACGATTTTGCATGCAGGTTGGAGAGAGAAAGCTGCTGGCCCCCCCAATGCATTCCATCACCATCACCCTAAGGGTCCACTGCTGGAGCCTTATTTTGACGACACATAGAGAAGAGGAGGGACAGAGGAGGAGAGGTTTGAGGCATAGAAAAGGATGGGGATATTAGAAAGGGAGTAAGAAGGTTTTCAGAAGAATGAATTGAGGTGGATGAGAGGAAGGAATGTATCAAAGAGATACAGAGGGAAACAGATGCGGAGAATGGTGGGGAAGGGAAATAGAGACCTGAGTGTATGGAAACAGTAAGAAAAAAAGGGTAGAGAGGGATTAAATGCTTTGAAGGTATAGCTGTCTGAATTTACATATGAGCCAAATGTTACCCAGGATGATTGCTCCACTGTAGCCTTAGGGGGAAAACTCTTTTGCATGAGACTTCAAAAATCAGCCCAAGACAACTATAAGCAGCACAATCTAACATCAGTAGTTTCTCCGGGAAAATGTTATCTGAACCGTCCTCGGCGGTGTTAGCGAGGCCCCATACAGAGCCCTGGTTAGTGATAGGGGCCATAGTGATGAACACTCACGATGCAGTGTGAGTCTGAAGCAAGCTGGTATAGCTCAGAAGCTGGCGTCTTATCTCAGGCTTGATTTTTTTATTTACTTTTTGGAGTCCAATCCTTTTATCTGTGATCTAACCTGCAATGACGAGATAAAGCTGTGCTGACTTTTCCATAAATGCACTTATCAGAGCTGTACAAGCTCTCCATTGCCAATGAGATGGGCAGGATGATCACTTAGTATTCAGTATGCATGCTTTCACCTGCACTGCCCTGTGTTTCACACACTCTTGCCCACAGATACGCAAACAAGCGCACACATACACCTACAGTACATGAACTCATACACAAAGCACAGAGGTGCACATACACAAACACACTTTTCCACTTGTGTTGCTGTGTCTACAGGCTATTCACGGTAATAGCTTGGGCTTTCAGCCCTAAGTGTGTTTTTTTTTTTTTTGTTCCAATCATACAATAGCGCCTGCTGAGCTGGCAAGTAAGAATATCAAACAGCAAATGAAATTCCTGAGAGCCGTCTGCACCAACACCAACTTGTAACATGAATTTTTCATCATTTGGTGTGGTAATATTACCTCATTAGAGTACTCAGGCAGCCATTCAATAAGCGTGGTCATTCTCCCTGCCAAGACTGGATCAGTGGTTGTATCAAAACAGCTCAATTCATTCAACTCAACCCTCCCCTGTACAAACAAAAATCTATAGATACACACTCAGTATCTTGCTGTACATGTACTGCACCAATATATAAAGGGGGTCATGTGTGACACTAGAGATGGACATGCAGGAGAGAGCCGCTGGGAACATATCAGGAATATTAGTACTTTGTTTCATGTATGTATGTAAGATAAATCCATAATGCCCACACAAACATGCTTGATCTTTCTCTCTCTCACACACACACACACAGTCTCTTCCCATCTATTTCTATCTACTTGTCTGTCTCTCCCTGTCGCTTTCATTCATCCCTCTTCTCCTACTGGGATCAAAAGGTACAGACATGGAGCGAAGTGCGCGAGGGGTGCGGTGAAGGGGGTGGGGGGGGGCTGACTAAGAATTACCATCACAATTCTGATAGCTATACAAATATTCCAAGCAGGTCTTAGAAAGTCTATCTGGTATATTCATTACTTCACCAGCTCTCCAGCCTTATGCTCACTTGCAGACAACAGCTGCTAGCTCTTTTGGTGGGTTGAGCTCAGTCTCCTGGTGGAGTCGGGAGAAAACACCATTTTCACCTGGCTGCTATTTATTTGCGGGATGAAAACATCACAGGTTGGGACACTGCAGATCCGCAGCATCTAGCAGGTGTTCAGCACACGTGGTAAGGAAGGGCTAGCTGGTTATTTATTAATTTCTCTGGCTAGGAAAATATTTACATGCTTTAGCTGCTGTGTTTGCTGCAGGAGTATGTTGTTGTTTTTGTCTCTTACATTGTCATTCAGTGAAGGGTTTTTTAAAATAACTATTTTCACCACAGGAAGCCATAACACAAACAGAAGTTATTATATGATAATAGCAGCAACAACACAGGTTTGAGAAATTATGCATGATAAGAAATTAGCTTTTAAAAAAGCAAGTAGCATCCTGAAACTTAACTTTGAGGGCCTGGTTTAGCATTAAAAATACAGTACATGTGAATGAGGGAGTAAGTGAGAAAGAGAAGAAATGGCCGTTTGACAGTGACACTTTGTGGGGAATTATGGAGTAGCTGCATCTTTTTTGTAGTGTAGAGCTAAGAAGAAGAGGATTTGTTGACATGTTGGGGGAAAAAAAGCTTGCCCCTAATGGACAGTGGGTGATGCAGGCTGCACAGAATGGGGATTAAGTGCCATCATAGATGTTTGTGTGTGTGTGTGTGTGGACAGATCTTCCATATCTGCATGAGAATATGAGTATATGTTTCACAGTTAGTGTTTCCTTACTTTTAACTGCCATAACTCTTTTGTTACGGTATTGTTTACGGTTTTGAATGGCAAATCAAAGTACCCAATCACAGTAATTCAAGAGTCATAAAAGACTCAAGTATTATTTGCCCACAGAGGTCTAAACACACGCAGATGTCCAAGGGATGGTTACCACATTATGATCAGTATGACAAATTATATCATCTGATGTTGTATGTCGTTATATTGCCCATCCGTATCACTAATGTCATTTTTTTCCCAAGGCAAACAAGCAAGGATTTGGCAAAGAAGTCTGCCCCAATCTGTTCCTGTGATATATATGTTTCAACAGGTCTTAATCCACATTACACAGATTTAACATGAGATACACAGGATTTGAGAAGATCAGCGTCTGTTCACAGACAGAGAGGGAAAAAAAATCTCTCTTTTTTCCTCTCTTTTTGTCATCCCTATATCAAGTGCAGAGTGGAGGGGTGCTGCAGACATTTTTTTTTCTCTCATAATCTTTTTTTGCATGTTCATGTCGAATTTATTGTGGTAACAAGTCCCACATCTTTTCTGCTCTCATAAGCCCCAAATCCTTTATCACTGTTGTTGTCATGTACGCTTAGTGCAGTGATGTTTTCTTGCCCAGCCTCCCCCAGCCCACATTATGTTTGCCGTTGTAATCATCTTATTTACAGGTTATGGTCCCATAAAAACAGCCTCTGATGATGTCAGTCACAAGAATTCATTGTGATGAGGCGTGACGATCACGATGGAATCAGGAATCGCTCCCTGACTAACCTGTCTGTGGCACAGCTCCAACAGCTTCCTCTGCGTCTGGTGGGAGCCTGCGCCATCTTCAACCCCCCACCCCCACTCCGGCCGCCGACCTTCACAGCACCCCGGCCCTACAGCGTACTGCACAGCCTCTGCTCGCCTCATGCTAAGAACCAAATCTGGCACAAGGCGGCTTAACAACAAGAGGCTTCTCCGCTGTATCTCTTTATGTTGAGCGAGACAATTAGGGCTAGAATCAGAGAATATAGAGAACCAGAAAGACTCCCCCCGCGCTTTTATCTCCACCAAATCCGATTCAAACTGTTGAGAGCATCCTCAAATACAATGGTTGCAGAGCTCTCTGTAAAGACATTTTCCTCCCAGCAGCAACCATTGAAGAGCTCCATTTTGCTACAATTTTATTTTTGAATATGAAATGACATGAGAGAGGGGAAGAAAGAAAAATGACTGTTTGTATAATGAAGCCTTCCTGCAAATCCAGTGGTGATTAATATCAGACAGAGAATATTATTTGATACAGTACATGCTTCATGCCTATGAAGAGTGATCATTTTTGCTGCCACCACACATGAAGCAACACTGACTCTCCACAACCGATGAACAAAACTACAGTAAGTCACAAAAGGAAACAGGGAGATTTGTTTGAGGGAGGAATTGTGTTCAGCAGCCATGGCTGCCTGCGTCTTGGCCTCTGTCAACCTTATTGCTTTGGTCCTGTTTCCCAGCCCCTCTCCCTGCTCCAATATGATAAGATTTACTGGCATGTCCAAATGGGTAATCTTGTTTATTCACTGTAGCTGTTTGGATCCCAACATCACCAGGAGAATTAAAGCCTCTGAATCTCAGCAGGAGGTCAAGCGGGAAAAAAAAAGGAAAAGTAGTTTTCTATCTCTATTCTGCCTCCGTGTTGGTGTTCATTAGTGCTGTAACAGCTGATATTATTATTTTCACTGCAGCTTACTCTTCTATTCCCTCCTCTGCTGCTGATCTCACTCTGCATATCTTTCTCTTGCTGGAGCTCTTCAACCCTGCATCCTCTCCTGTCTGCGTGCACAGATGTGTACGTACAGTGCATGTGTTTGTGTTTATAAGAGAAAGAGGGAGGGAGGGAGGAAGAGAGAAAATCCTTCAGGAAGTACTGTATGCTGGGTGTTGCTTCCCTCTCTAAACAGTGCTGGTTCAACAGCCGTGTTTTCAGACGCAGCTCTGACTTCTGGGATCCATACCATTGATCCGACATCTGAATAGCAAATTTCTAAATTGCCACTAAATTATTTAATTGACCAGTTGGAAAAACACAGCAGTATCTGGGCCAGAAGGGGCAATAGAGCTGACAGCCTGCGGGTTAAGCAGGGAGGTGTGGTCTGTCACATGAGCATGCTCTCTCTCTGCCAGAGATCTTCAATTATAAGAGGCTTGTACTGCTTTTGCATCCCCCCATCAATCCTTCACCTCCATTCAGATAAGCCCAGGCCTTTACCACTTGGTCTTATGAGGGAAATCTGCAGACACTGAGAGTTGATCTCATGCTTTTTTTTTTTCAAAGCACAAATCCTCTTTGCAGATCTTTCTTTCTTTTAGAGACATTTGACATACAATTTGTGTAACTTTTTGGACACTGTCCTCCTCTCACCCCCAAGACCACAGAAGGTAAAGATGGACCCGCATCTTAACTCATCGCCGGCCACAGTGTTGTGAAATAGGTTGATCTTAATCTGTGATACACTTCCACCATCCTTCCATGAGAGCAGCATGAAAACAATCCCAGCTGAGCAGATGTAATCTTGGGATTCAGATAGCAGCAATATGTAGCCACCACAACACTGGCACAACACAGCTCTGGCGAACGCGCGCGTCATGGCCGCAAAACAGAGCGCGCTTTCCGTGTCCTCTCGGGGGCCCGGCAATCTCTCCATCAGTGAGACGGGTTGACTCACCAAATCAATTCAGCAGCAAGGAAGAAACGAACCGCACGGACAAGACATCTTAGGTGACAGAGAGCTTTTATTTGCTCTCTTTCTCACTTTCACTTCCTAATAGATAAGACATCAAGATACCCATGGGGAATTGTTTGTGGTGGTGTGTATCTGTGTGTGTGTGTGTGTGTGTGTGGGGAGGGTGGATAGGTGGAGATGGAGAGGTGGGAAGAGTGGGAGGGGGGGTGCAGGTTGTATGTGATTGCATCAGCCATAGTGCTGAATGTGGATTCCTGAATTTCACTCACGTATAGCGGGGGCCATTGAAAGGAAACAGGTGGCGGAGTACGGTGGGGGTGAGGGGGAGGGTGGTGGTAGTGGTGGGGGCTATTGTAATTAATGCTGCAGATGCTGCTTTCTGCAGCGCATCTGGGCAGTGCTCTCATTTCCAGAAATCTCCTCCAAATTCTCTGCAAATCCCTGCAGGCCTTCAGAATCCTTTTAAATCTCCCTGCAACTTCTTCTATTTCCCCTTGTTTCTTGACCATCACCTCCTCCTCACTCCTGCACCAGATACCTTATTCTGAACCTACTCTTCTCCTGCTTCTGATACAGCAATATTTCATCTCCCCTCCTCTCATTTGGTTTTTTGCTTTTTTTTTTTCATTTTTTATTTTTTATTTATTTTTTGCTGCTTCCCAAAGAATGTCCTTCAATTCCTCTGGCTCCCCCCAGTTCCTCCCCCTAACCTCCACTTCCTCTTCCTCCCAACCCCTCCCACACCCTCACACCTTTGCATAGTCCAGCGGACCCAATGGCATGTGTTTGTGCGGTCACAGTGGTAGGAAGCCCAGTCTCTTATGATTACAGTGTGCTCAGGATTAGAGGGAATGTGCTCTAACATATTCAGTCTGGTATTATGCTGATATCCCCCTGATGCTGCTTTACGGGAGTGGCACAGCCAGGCCAAGACACCGCCTCACCACAAATGCCACGCAGAGCACCAGGTGGAATACGGCATCAAAACTGGCCAGTTGGGACTACTGGGGGTGGGGTGGGGAGTTCAGTTCTGATTCAGCTGAAGGAGAGAAATACACTAAGTTTGGATGGATTAAAGTGAAAGTGTTAGAACCTTTTACATAAAACATAGGGCAATTTAGAGGTCCAGAGAAATAACTGAAATGATATACTGTATGCAATATCATCTGCTCTATTCCACTCCACTGTTATTTTGCAAAATTGCAACATGCGATACTTTCAGGGGGGAAAAAAGTAGACATATTTTGATTTGCATTCATTCACACATCAAGGGCACATTAAAATAAGGGCAAAGAATTCAACAATCTTCTGAATTTTTTCCCCTCTTATCTCCCTCAGCTCGGCAAGCGCTGTGCCAACGGAGCGCTGGGGAAAAAAAAAAGCATCTTTGCATAAAATAGCAAGCGAGCAAAATCTAAAACAGTTGGTGAGGAACTCTAAATAATCACGGTGCTTTTGGAGATGAATGCATTAGCATAACTTAGTCCCAGCGAAGTAATCACTCGTCTCAGGGTGAGAAGATCCCCTCCAGGCTCATCTTGCTCCTGCTGCTTCTATCCCCCCTGAGTTCAGCCTCGGCAGAATGACTGACCCCCTGAGACTGAGGGGTAAATAGGACACGTGGCAGAGAGGAACAAGTTCAAGACCCCCATTGGTTTTGTAGCAAAATGCCCTTGGCAAGTGATAAGATCATACAGAAAGACGGATAAATCTGCTACAAAGCATCGTTTGGTCTGTCTTTATCCCCGCATCACTGTGGGAGTGACCACATGTACTGAAGAAGCAGAGAATGTACAAATGAAGCTATGACCATGTCAGCATGTGTTCATCACAGGGAGACTACAAGTGGAGAGAGAAGCATCCAGATAATAACAAAAAGAAATACTTCATATCTAAATTAATGGCATTGTTAAATTTATTATTTTTGCTATTATGACAGATCCTAGCTGTGACACAACTGTGGATTTTAACAAGGGGGTTAAATGTGAATGGGTTTGATGTTTATTGCTTTTGTCTTCAACTTTTAAATGTCAGGGAAATTCAAAATGCAGTTATATAAAAGAAGGCTCAATTTTTTTGTATAAATGTTGAGGCAAGATGGAAAATGGCATGACTGGTTTATGGGCACTTTCACAATAGAGACACATAAGAATCATTAAGTTGTAAAAACTCCCAGGTAATGTCAGGATTTTTAAAACTGAAATGCCAAACTTATTTCCAGTGGTAGTGTGGGCCTAGTTAAACCACAGGGTCCAGACTGGGGGCTAGATGTTTCACCAGCACCAATCTTCATGTCTCAGAGGCCAAGTCAGACAAGTCATCAAACGAGCAATAAGTCGTAAAGAAGAATATGTGTGACAACGTTTGAGTGATCATCTATCAAATGCATGACTTACACACCCTTATCTACAGTATATGCTCAGCCTAAAAGCCTACGAGGCCTTGAAAGCAAGACTAAAAGACTTACCACGTGCCCCCCTCTGTGCAGTTACATTCACAAAGCAAACAGTCAACAGGTGACTGTACCACAAAGTTGCAAAGTTGAAGAAATTCCAACTATTCAAAGCACAGCAGGCTCCCTCTCTCCCGAGTGACTAATGAATATATAACAGCCTCAGAGTCAATGCAAACTAGGTACAATTTGTAGCAAGCAGTGTAAGCTCTGTAACAAGTAACAAGAAAGCAATGAGTTAATACACACAGCAACATTTAATTATCATGAGGGAAAAAATCAGCAAGATAGGACAGGGTTGGTTGGCATAGACATAGAGGGTGAATGTGTCTCACGTTATTTCACGCCTGAATCCATTATCCCTTCTTTCCTGAGGAGGAAATATCCATGTTGTCCAAATTCTGCACCTGTTGCTTTTGGGATGGGACGGTCATTTTTCTGTGGGTTGTTGGGAGGATTCTTATCTCCATCTGTCCATGGACAATAACTAGTGTTACGGTAGCTGATATTGATTAGCAGCACTGGAAAAACAAGCTAATTCTTCCGGTTGTTTCATTTAAATTGTGCTGTTAATTTCTGCTGTGTACTGACAGTGAGGCAAAGTGTTTTTTTTTTCTATATCAATTTCCAGCTTCAGTCTTCTTCCCTCCGGTAGACTTTAAGGGTGTAATATAAGCTTTGGCCACACACCGTAACTGACATTTGCGGTTGCAACCGAGGGGGGCGCTGTTTCACTCGTTTGAGGATGAACATGGCTACCACGACGACTTAATCAGCGTTTGTTCTGAGATAAAATTACGCGTGTTTTTTATGAAAGTGTTTTTGGTAGCAATTTTGGACAGGAGTAACGGCTTACTTTTCTTGCATTTTGAGAGGGTCCAGGCTTGTTGCCACAGAGGAACTGCTCTCCTTGCCTCTTGGTTCAGAAGCAAATGGTGGAAAGAACTAGCTACAAGGGATCAAAGAGGACGCAGCTGTTTTGGAAAGGTAAGGTAATAATGATTAATAATTACAAGTGGTAATCAAAGCTACATAAATATTGTGTTTGGATAGTGATGTTAGTCAGGTGTGCTCTATCAGGAGGTAACCACATGGAAGATTAGCTACGTGACAGGAGTTGGCTGCCCTGTAATAAGATTACAGTCTGCATTCAGGCCTTTATGATGAGTGATTATAAGGAACATGATAAGTAAATTGCTTGATTTGTGTTGTACAAGACAACAAACCTTTGATGCATCATTTTACCTCTCGAGGATAGATGGAGAATGACAACTTAAGGATTTCATTTAAGCTACATTAATCAATATTTCAGAGGTTGCTGTTGATTTAAATTACACCCTGTTGCCAGTGCTGTCGTATCCACTGGTAATCAACATCCAATCAGCAGCTCTTAGCAGCTTCCAGCTCACTGTTTTGTTTTTGTGGTCACTACCTACACAAATCCAAACTTCACTCAGGCAGATGGAAGACTAACTGTTAAAGCTCTCATGAGCTTACAGAACAAACCAAAGCAAAAAGCAAGACGAATATTAATTCATGTAGTCTAGTCAACAGGTAGAAAACAAGGCCTCAATGTAGTATATGAATGGTATATGCTGAATATGTTTATATGAATACCTGAATATGTTTTTCAGTCCTCTGTCATTTGCCCAGCGGTCAAAAATCATAAAAGTAAAAGTTGCTTTGAATAACAAATCCAGACAGATAAAGAGACTTCATCTCAAAATATGTTGCATTTGGTCTTTTATTCCCTAAATGTAACAGTTGGCACTTTGCTACAAGCCAAAGTGTCTCTGCGAAGTAGTGACACAGTTGCTGGTGATAACCCACAGACCTTGTTATTGACAGGTTTGTCCTATTGCATGGAGATGAACAGTTGGTAGAGAGTAGTTCTGAAACTGTTCACAATGAGGCCTCTGCATTGTCATAGCTGTGTCATTTTTATTTTGAAGAAATGTTGCTGTTGAGATTTTCAGTTTTCCTTCATGCTTTGAGCAACACAGACTGCACTGACCGCAATGTACCGGGGTGATCTACAGGAAATATGGATGGGTAGTGTTCTGAGAGGAAAGTTTTATTGTCATGTTGGGAGAACTGTGTCTTAGTTGTGTTCATGTAGATAATGGTGTCAAAGAATATTCCCACTGAAACTGCTTCTATTTAGACCCTAAAGAATCAGAAGGAGGCTAAAAGTGAACATTTCCATTAGAGCTCCGGTCTTAGGGAATACAAAGCTCTTTCACAACTGACAGAGGGCCCTGTGTGTTTCAATGTCAGACAGAAAAGTACGCATTAGCATAGTCTTACTGAAGTTCCCTAAAGTGGCACATATGCATGTATCTCGTAAAATGCTGACACTTCTATCAGCAGCGTGCCAAATGTTGCATGACTTGCATTGTGGCATATTGTGATGCATTTCCTCTTCTTTCTCTGCCTCTTGTGGGTTGTATGCTAACTGGTCCATTAGGGAAAAAAAACACTATATGTTTACAGTAAATGTGGCAGTATGTTGTACTCATGCTTATCTCTCATACCCACATCACATCAGTCATATCCTTCTTACCTCTGTTTCCTTGCTTGTATTTGCTGATATGGCCGCCTTTAATCAGACGCAGGCAGTGTTTGAACAGCTTTTGATAAAACAGAAAAGTGTTTTTGATTTGCTGTGGGTTTTCAAGCATCTCAGGCTTTTTTCAGCATGGAGGGCTTCCATAATGACCTGTTGTTGGATTCAAGGTCCAAAGCCAATACACCCCTGAAAGTCACACATGCACACAACGACATGGCTACACAAGCACTCACGCATGTGCACACACATACCAAAAGATAAGGGATATATAAAGGAATCTACTCAATACCTATTTCACTGGGTCAATGTTTCCTGTGCTGAAATGTGAAACAAAAGCTGTTGAGCTGTGTACACTAGAATCTCTGGCCAAGTTTCCCAGTTTTGACTACAGATCTTGCTGGCATCATTTGTTGTTGGTCTCTCAGTAGGACGGCCACAGTTTTGTATGTGTGTGTTTGTGTGCCTGAACTGTCAGTTAGCTTGTGTTCATGTCTGTGTATTGGTTGTGTGCATGTGTTTGGCAGTGAATATGGTTAGGATGGAAATATGTGTTGGCTTACTGACTTGCTGGCAAGATGTAAATGAGAGCAAATGAAAAAGGAGGCCAGGAATAGAAGTTGGGGATGAATGGACATTGAGAAGAAGATAAAAGGTTCAGATAAAGGCAGTGACAGCCAATTCTCCATGTGTTTGTCAACGCTCTGATGTTACAGGTGTTATCGTTTAATCCATCCACTTCGTGCAACCCGCCTGTTGCCAACACGTCACCCTTTCACTTCTTGTTCTATGTGTGTGCACGTCTGTGTGTGTGTGTGTGTGTGTGTGTGTTTCTCTCCTCTATGGTCTCTGTTTCCTCCAGCCTGGGTAAATGTCAGAGCAAGCTGCTGCTCTTCCCAGACCACGCCGTGGGAGACAGACCAACCTCATCGCCGTGGCAACCCTCTGTTCTGGCTCAAAGAAAGAGGCAAGGGCGGAGAAGAAAGGAACTTTTATGCCTCTGAACCCCCACTAGTTCCCTCATCCCCCCTCGTCCTTGTGCATTGTAGCCCAGGCCTGAACCATGTGGCCAAGCTCCCAGGCTTCACTGTGACTAGAGAAGAGGAAGAGAGTAGGGCTGCAGTTACTAAGTAGGTGATGAGGGATTTAAAAAAAAAAAAAAAAAAGAGTTAGAAAATGAAAATAAGATATTATTAGCAGGAAATCTGTGGGACATTTCTCTTTGATAGATTTTTTATACATTAATTGAGTAAAAGGAAAAAAACATGCTCTTTAATTCTTAAAGAAAAAAATCTTGCCAAACACATTTCTCACACAAGGTAAAGAAAACTTCAGTAGAATTACCAGCAAGGCAAGGAAATGGCACTATTAGATTTCCCAGAATACTTCCTTGGCTTGGAGCCATTGTATTTGGTTTCAATTTATACCAGCAGGAGGCTGCCTGATACCTTTCTTCTCTGGTAATGGCTTTCTTCTCCAAGCTGACTTGTCACCTCTAACAAGAAGTGTACCTTAAGGGATTTCAGTGGTCATAAGGAGTAGTCGTAGGAGTCCAGCCAAAGACTGTCACTCATATCCAAAGTAAAGACTATTTTTTTGTGACAGCACAATCAGTTGTGGCACTAAGATGAGTTGCGGAAATGACAGCATTTAGCTATTACCCTCCCCGAGGGAGACTGTTGGAAAGACAAAAATTGAGAGAGAGAGAGAAAGAGAGGGGGAGTGGCAGTGGTGGTCAGAAGCGAGGAACCATCTGGTTGTAGGTGAGGGACCATATTTAACACTGGCGGAAGCCCAATATTGTGTCTCTGGTGCATCCAGGTTTCTTTCTGCAAATTTATCCATTTCCCACTGTAAATCTGTTCATTTTCCTCCTGCAATTTTTTCTCTAAATCAGTTTGCATTTAATATTCACTATTTCTTTTTCATTTCCTTCAGTATCCACAAGAAAACACACATACGCATGCAGTCCATCTTCTTCAACATGTTTGCCTGAGCTGCGATTGTCTGCTCTAATAGTCTAGAGTTAGGTCTCTCTGTGTGTTACTGTCTTATTAGTTCCTCTCTCTCTCTCATACTCTTGCATTGGAAGCAACAGGAAAATCTAAATTTGTCACACAGACATACTCACCATTGTCCTTTTGTGGAACTCATTTCATTTCACCCACGCCAACCCACAGTTGGGTTGTATCTATGGAGAGTGCAAACTGCAGTCATTCTCCTTCACCTTTGCCATGCTTGCAGCTAAACTCACTTACATTTTGTCAGTGCATGTCTTTGTATAACTGTGAAAAATGTCAAGGATTCAGAGCTACAACTGTCAGTATGTACACAAATGCACAGGTGTGGGATGGATGCAGTATTTGCACATAAATGTGAGCATTCATCTGTTAAGAGTTTGAGCAGAGAGGGGCTGTTTTGCTCATAATAATCAGTGATTGCACATATGTGATTGCATGTTTCCTCATTAGAACTAATATGCTATATGCTTGTGCATGGAGGGGAGAAGGTGCAGTCTTGTTGTGGGAGCTGTGGCAGGTGTATCTGACAGAACGTCCGTGTGAGATACCCTGTTATGGATGATCTTGATAATACAATTTTTTTGAAGGTGTGTGTGCATGCATGCTTTTTTTGGCAAGCGTGTGTTCCATGTGTGTCTGTATGGACTGTGTGTATGCATAATAGTGTTTTCTGCTCGGCTGGCTGTGCCGGTGTGCGCCTGTGTTCGGGTTGCACATGACCCCGGCTCCACTGGGAGGTCTATGTCTTTCATGTCTCCTGTTCAGCTCTCCCTCAAATCTGGGTCAAAGGATAAAAGAATAACCCCTATCCACTATGACACACACACACACACACACCGGCCCCATCTGAAAAATGACTTCCTGGAGATTTGAGTGGTAACAAGGTGGCATTGTGGAGGACACTGGAGCGGGCAACTTTTAAAATTCACCTTATGTAGCAGCAGACACACTGTCCTAAATCTAGATCCTGTCACCTCTCTCTATTAACAACAGTTATTCACTGCACCAGTTACTCATCCAGTCCTTTCCCATCTTCCTCTCTCTGTCTCTCTCGGTTTGTTTCGCTACATCTCACAGTTGACCTTGCTTAGACCAGATGAGAACGCTGGATTTGCAAGTCGGCAGCAAGTCGATTAGGAATGTGTTGTGGCTCAGTGTCTCCTGGCATCTCTGTGTCTGCCTCTCTGCTTCTCTCTTACAGTCTTTTCTCGCTCTTCCTCCAGCAGACTTTCCTTCTCTCCCTCGCTAAGCCTCTCCAACAATGCTGATGCTCTGGACCAGCTTCAACCCTCGGAGGAGGAAGGAGCCATGCTGGGGCATTTGTGCGTTTCAGTGTGTTTGCAGGCATTCATGGGTTTATGTGTGTGTGCGTGTGGCAGTTAGGGAAGATAGTCCTTGCCAAAGAACAGAGCATCCTCAGTCCCCTGCGTTTCTGAGCAATGGCTGTCATTGAGGTCTTTTCTTTTTCTTGTTTAAAAAAAAAAAAAAAAAAGACTGAGGGGAAGCAGGGAATTGTTCCTGCACTGGGACACCCTGCCTCTCTCATAACTTCAGCCCTGTGGGCCTCAGGCTTGGAGCAGGGCAGTGTGTGTTGAGGATGTTAAGACCTACTGCCTGTCATAGATAAAGGCTGCAGACCTCCTACTAGCAGCGGGACGCAACCATCTGGGAGGACCACTTGCAGTGGCTTATATCCATGCAACCCCCTGCTGCGAACCCTTGCGAACCAGGGAGGACTCTGTCAGATTGATGGAGAAGTCCCCTTGGCACACTTTTTGTTTCGAGCAACTTTAAAAAAAAAAAAAAATTCTTCAGCACAGACACCCTCGCCCATCACTCCCAACAGTCTGTTGCATTCTTTATCTTACCACCTACTTGTCTCCATCCTGCCAAGCCAGAGCAGCACATTGTTCCTGGACCATTCCCTGTTAATGGAAAAGGGGTGTAACTTATGTGTCATTGTGTAAGCCGTCATCAAGGCCTGACAGGGGTCTATAATGACAGAAAGGCACATTACAGTGGACAGAAGGAGGTGAAGGCCACTGTGTGCCTCTCACAATGGTTGATGTGCTAGCACCCATAAGTGAGAACATCCAAATTACACCAGTGCAGCTTCAACACCTTTCCAAATTTTAAATTTAGTGGTCAACGGTTGCTCTAGCTGTGTGCAGCTTCTTGGCTTGTGGTCTGTGCAGCCAACAGTTCTTTTGAGAAACAATATCTTTTGTTTCTTCTTTGGACACCAACATATGCTTTTTTGTGTTATATAATGTGCAGATATGTAAATTTCCAGATAAAGACTCTCTGTAGTGCACTCCAGCTTGATTAATTAAACAGCACCAAACTATCAGCAAAGAATTCCCTCTCACAATCCTAAAGAGACCATTTCCTTTTTCAACAAGAGCATATCTTTTGCATCTCTACTGCCCAAAGCCACCCACATTCATTGACAATATTATCATTACATTCACATTTTTCAGTTATTAAGCAGCTGCATGAGAAAATTGACACTGATAGGCTCTCTCTCACATCCTGTCGCATCTGGCATAATCCCATGTTTTAAATAAGAAAATGTACCTTAATCTTATAGTACGGTATTCTGTATATGGTACAACAGTGACTATAAAAAAAATGTAGCTCTGGCAGTTACATTAAAAGATGCACTGATGTGTAACTGTTCAACAGAATTCTGCATAATATGTTTAGTGTGATTAGTTGTATACACTGTTGAATGTGCAAACTAAGGAATGTATGGGATTACCTGGTTTACTTCATCTTTCACTGTGATTTTCCAGTGTGCTTGTTGTGAATTTGTCTACAGCACCAACCACGGTGTCAGGGTGCAAAGGGAGCTCCCCACAATAAGAGCCCAGCAGCATGTGCACATTAATGGCTTAGACAGTGCATACAGGTCCACAAAAAAGGTGCAGGTCAGTTAAAAAAAACAAAAAAAACAGGTACGTGGAGACTTTAAGGGAGGACAGCGGATAGAGGTAGAAATCTTTACCCAGCTGGTTTCTCCTCTCCAATGGCTCAGGTGCTGATCTCCTTCTAACTTTACCAGCAGCGGAACCACATGAGGAGTGAGACACTGAGCTATCTTGGGAAATTACCCTGCCGACAGACGGCACATTGAGACTTCGTTAGCACAACCACCCAACCTAGTGCCTCTCCAGCCTGATCGAACAGAGCAACTCTCCATGACAGAGTAAACAAAGCAGAATCACACGGATGATGAGGAAAAGAAGGCTTTTTTTCATGTGATTCAATCTTGGCAAATCCCTGAATACCCATGTGGCTATGTGTGTTTCATGCATTTGTACCCATGAGTGTGTGTTTCTCTTTGTTTTAATTATATATGTTTATTTTATGTGTGTATATGTGTCTTTATGAGGGCATTTATGTTGATTTGACTGTATGAATGCAGTACACCTGCGTAGAATATGCCCAAATAGGTAGGCACCATATAATACATTTTTGTGTTAGGGTGCTTATATTCATGCAAATATTTGTGTGTGTTAATATACGTGTGTGCGTGTGTGTGTGTGTGTGCTTTTCTGCCTATCTGTCTGTGTGTCTTTGTTTGTGCGCTGTAGGCAGCGAGGAATGTCTGTGTTGAGGAGAGAGAAGAAGCAGAGGAGAGGTGTAAGTCAGAGACTGCAAGTAAACAACCTGCAGTAGCTACAGTAAGTGTCAGTCTTCCCTGCCTCTCTTCCTCTGCCCCCCCCCCCCCCCCCCCCGTACTTTTCATTCCTGCGCTTAAACAAACATACACAGCGATTGTGCTGCCAAGTTGCTGAAGAACTCGTTCAGCAAACTTCCGGGCTTTGTGCATCTGCTCAGCTTTTTTGTGCCTAAATTGATAATTGAATCAACTATCGCCATGTAATCAATTAGGGTGTTCATCCCCAGCTCTGAATCAACCAGTTAATTGGCTTGTGCCACAGAGAGGCTGAGACGGAGAGCAGGCTGGTGCAGGAGGGACTGTTGGATTACTACAGATGGGCTCTCAGACCTATTTGCATTGTGTCTGACTTTAAGTCCTTGATTGCCTTGCTGGTTCAGAAATTGCTTGGGTGCGAGCAGCACACAGGTTGGGATTGGACCTTGGTGACAAATCCTGCCTGTTTTAGTGAAGAGGGCAAGAATAGATATAGAGCACACACACAGCAGGTTATCTCTCCGCTTTGATCACAATCTTTCAGACAGATGCATGCAGGGTTTTCTTCCATTAAACACCCTTTGTTACTTTTTACCCAATGTCCGGAAAAATTCTTTGCCACCTGCAGTCAGCGCTGCTTTGTCTGAGCACACAGAGAGCAAAGCATTTCAAGTCCAAACAACCCTGCAGTATTGATCCACCCCACACCTTATTCCATTTTGTCCTCTAAAACATGCCTTTTCACTCGGTTGACTTCTATTCAAAGCTATCCAGTGAGACCTGTGTCAATGGGGAAGCTTGACTTCATTCCATAGCTCTGGAAGCCCCCCCGGGGGCTAAGCATAGGCTGCTAGACCATGACAGGCAGGGGGCTAATAGGCCGGATAGGATTGGATAAAAGAAGGGGGGGGGGGGGGTTGCAAAAAAAGTTTTAAGACCAGGACACCGCCATCTGCTTTTGTGGTGATGAGCATCAAAGCCTGAAGGAGCCCTGTTGGGTCCCTCTTTCAGATGGCCGTCCTACATATGGGCTTCATATTTCACCGGGACAGACAGTCAGCAAGGCCCATTGGGCCACAGCCGAGGCCACTATTCTGTCTCCCTGCATGGTTTCCAGCCTTTGAGAAGAGCAGCAAGATTACTTTTATTTCTCCTGAGAAATGTGGCTAATAAATGACCAGGCTTGACCCAGAGGATTTGGGCCTGCACCCCCACCTCACTAAATGAAGGTATGGAAGAAGAGGGGCTCTGTGGGTATGTTACTGTTGAGAGAAATGTTAGAGAAATGGGTCAGTGCATGGCTGCAACGACGTGCTCCCAGGGTGATTAATTATTGAAGTGACTAATACTACATTTGCCTGGCAGCACCAGGGGCTTCAGTCCACATTGGTGGCACCATAACAATAATCAGCCCTGCTGCATCTTTTATATCCATCAACCCCTCTTCACTTCTCCCGTCTCCCTGACTTCCCCCCTAATTTCCACTCTTTTTGTTATTTTGCCCTTACAGATTTCTGTTTTCCTCTTCCGTCTCTCCCACTTGACGAACACAGACCTCATTATCTAATTATGCCTTTTCACTCATTCCCCCCTATCTCTGTCCCTCCTTCCTCTTCTTCTCTCAGCCCCTTCTCTTGTTTCCCCTCTGTCAGTAGCATAGCCTCTATCTATAAGTGAGACTGGGGGGGATAAGTGTGCTCCTTGATGAGAAATGTGAAGGCCAGACACATATAATATCAGTGCTGATGGAAACCAGCCACTCTTGTCTAACTCTGCTTCTCCTTCGCCTTTTTGCCAGACTTTGCCTGCCTCAAGGTAGCATATGGCATTCTCTCAGACTGCTGGACTCGTTGGCCTCCCACACAACAGTGTGCATCCATCTCTCCCTCACTCACAGCTCTTTTATGGGCTCTCCAACAGTTATTTTCTCCCGTACCCCTCTCCCCTGATACTGTGCAGAACCCCATCCCTCCACATTCTATTTCACACAGCCACACTTCAGTGACGTTCACTGCAGAGATGGCTCAGGTCTGGCAGTTGGTGAGAGGAGGGCGGTCGAGTCTGGAAGGCACAGTCATTAGTTAAATATTAGCCAGACTGTGCTCTATTCCCCCAACATCCGGGCGGGGGGTGCAAGAGTCATACCCTTCCAAAACAATGGGCCATAAGGGGATGGCTTTGTGCCCTTGTGCTCAGATATACACGTACACACACACACACACACACAAACCTCCCTTCCTTCCAAACTCATACAGATGGTGTTCTCTTTGTTATATCTTGTACATAAGGCACAGTACATCATACCCCTTGAGAGATGTGTTAACCTTACCAAGGTACAAGCAGAAGGTGTAACAACAATGAAGGTGGGGTCACAAACAACAATAGGCAAGCCCCACAATTACACAGTTGAACAAAGGAAAACATGATCAGACATAATGGATATGTGTTGTGCCTGCAGATGTATAAATTCTGAGTTGAGGACAAAAAGTTAGTTCCCACAGTAAAGTTGAACAGATGGTTACACACAGTGAAAGTTGTGTAAGTACGTATTTACTGCACTTTCTTTTTTTTATATTATGGCCAGGGGAAAGTGAAGCTGAATGCATTAACAGTCATTTCCAACTCGGTAAAAGTCACAGTCAAGTAGCCAATGAATGCATTGGGGTAGCTATTGCTTGCTTGGGTGTTTCTGACATGGAGCTGCAGCATCTTTAAATTACAGTCAGGCAGCTGTTTTATGTCTCTGGTCTTGATGTTCCTGTGTAGGCCATAAGGAGCGTCATCATCCCTGAAATGATCAGTCTGAGTGGAAAAAGTTGCAAACTAGTTTGTTTTGCCTCTGGATGAAGTGTTTGGTCATTATAATGAGAAAGCTGTGGACAACATATCGGTCTGAGTTTGAGGTCTTCCTCGGAGTAATGCTTTGTCCATGTGTTTCACTGTGTGTGTGTGTGTGTGTGTTTTTCTCTGAGCCATGTTGCAGGGTGTGTGGGAGCCACAAGGCTCACGCATGCAGTGCACAGGATTCCTGCTGTTTGTGTGGCGAAGGGTGTGTGGGATTCATGCTGTGAGACTCAGAGATCATCTCTGCTCTGCCCAGGAAGCCTCTGGTCAGACAACAGCTATCTCAGCATACTCCCTCTCCTCTCATTTTCCCCCTCTGCCTTCCTTCTCCTAACCTCTCTTAGCTTACCTCCAGTCTATTGTCTTCACTTTAAATGTGAAAATGTAAAGAATCGACGGGTGATAACAACATTAAATGAACCATGAACACAATATAACATGACAAAAGAAATGATAACATTCTAAAGAAATAAAAGTAATTGTTGTCCTTTAATGAAAAAGGTATGTCAGCCTTGAGTTACAAACCCCGACTCCAAAAGGATTTTCATCTCAGCTGCTCTTTTATTTATGTTCTGTAACTTCCACGTTATGTCCATCATGTGGTAACTCGCTTCTTCAGGTAACTTGAAGCAGATGGGGCTGAAATTGGAAACAGTCTGATTCATAACGTAGTGGTCCAAATCTTTCTGGCTGCACCAGAAGTCACCTCATGACTTTTTTGTGTCCTTTGATATTCTTTTTCACTAGAGAGGACGTGTTTGAAGTCAGGTATTTGAGCTGGTTGCAAAACAGGCCGCTTACATTTACCAGCGTTCAGAACCAAAGTGAGCAATTAACAAACTTTTGAAGGCACAAATTCTACCACCTCTCGTTACTGATCAGTGGAACCTTACGCTACATCTACTACACTATTAGGTTGACTAAAAACACCTGTGTCTAAGACCTAACCTTGACCAACAGATACGTGGATAGAAAGATAGATAGGATCTGTAAACTCCTGTTGCCACACCCATATGTTTCCAGCTTTGCTCTTTATCGTTCCCTAGAATCCCCAGCAGAATGAACTGGGCAGACACAGGTGTGAGCAATTAGTCGGATTCAGTAATGTACTCTCCCGCTCTCAGCTCTTTGCTCTCCCGAGTCCCAGACGGGGTCCACTGGGCAGGCAACAGTGCAATTAGTTCATTTTGGTAGCGTCGATTCATCCAACAGCAGCCCCCAATGCACATTCTCACTACAATAAAACACAGCACTATGAAATAGGCCTAATCCATGCTTTGGTACAGAAGTTCTGCAACTCTCAGTATGCAGCCCATTTTGTGTGTGTGTTTGTGTGTGTGTTTGAAGACATTTTCACTTACTGCAATTACAGACAGATTTCTCTGATATATTTCAGCTAAATTGTGCAAAAAGACCTGAAGTAGGGCACCCAATTTCCAGTTACTGATTACTAGAATTGGAAATGAATAATTTTCTATCAATCAGCAAATGAATTCATCATCTAATTGTTTTAAACATACTTAATAGTCATACTCCCTTTTGCTGTAATGGGAGTTGGGATACTTTATTTCAGCACATAATAGAATATACAAATTTAAATGTTATGAATTTTAAGGAATAGTTTGACATTTTGGGAAATATGCTTCTTCCATGCTGAGAGTTAGATGAGAAGATCAATACCACTCTCATATATGTGTGTGTGTGTGTGTGTGTGTGTGTATATACACACATATATATATATATATATATATATATATGTGTGTGTGTGTGTGTGTGTATATATATATATATATATATAAGTTCTGTAAAACAAAGGCCTTGGTGTCTCTGTAAGGCTACCTGGCAACCATATATATATATGTGTATATGAACTTTGCAGAACATATGAAATTCAATGTGCTAATTAATTAGTGAGCTTAAGATGTACTGGTAGGTGGTTTTGTTACCTTCAGATAAAGAACTATGCAAGATGTTTCACTCTGTTTATATTCTTAGCTAAGTTAACCAGCTGCTGGCTGTAGCTTCATATTTAACACACAGACATGAGAGCGGTATCAACAGTAGCAATTGTTGCAATGGATCAATAAAAATCACAGGTTTCCCACGTTTTTCACATCAGTATTCAGGTCAGTGGCCCCTATAATTATGTATGTTATAATGTTTGGCATGTCTGTTTGGGAGTCTACAATGTCCTAAGCCTGACTGTGGAGATTTAAGTGTGGGGCATGTGTGCCAAAAAGACGGCGGTGATACATAACACAGTTACCCCATTCACAGTAATTGAGGTGCAATCCCTCACCCATATGGCATGTATTTGCCATGCACACATGCATGCTCAATAGCATCTCCATACACACATGTTCATAACACTTTAATCAATTAGTATTTGGATTGCATGGGAATGTCAGCTGGTAGCACTCAGGAACCCCTCCAGTTCCTCTCGCGCACACACAGGCAGATCATACCAAATCTCCAATCCTGCCCCCGACATCCCCTAGCGCCCTTTTTTTTCTGCATGCTGTCTATGTGCAATATGTAGATTGGTCTTAACTTTGCTGACAAAAGATAAGAATAAAAAAATCATATTGCACAGATTAAGCAGAGTAAGCATATAATTCATGCAGTTGGTATTGTTTATTGAGAGAGAGTGTAAAAATCTGCATATTTCTTGCCACGTGTGTTCCCTTAACATGCATATACCTCCACTTGTGGTTACAACTGTCTGTAAATGGACCCTAACCACCCACCCAACACACCCCCTCTCTTCACCTTGCGAGATCAGGAATGCATAGACACGTTCAGCCCGTAATGTTCTTTACCGTTTGCACTGTTTATGCAGCCTGCACACTCATTTAAATAACCTTGATTACTTTATTTTAATGTGTGCGTGTGTGTATGTTTGTGAGTATAAGTGGGCGCATGTGTTTGTATGTGGGAGAAAAGCGAGAGATAGACAGGTTACAGAGGTAGTGTAGTGTTCCTTGGCACTTTTAATTTCTGTCGATTATGACAGTGTGTGCAGCCTGGCTTATTTGTTATTATATCATAAAGTCTGTGTTTATTTTAATAAGGCTTATAATGAATGGCACCATTAGAGTGCTGAATTCAGGAATGTGCACAGGCGGAACAGCACTGATTGCCCATTCAGGTTTTCCACCCTGTTTTCTTAACTGGGGGAGGTGAGGGTGTTGCTTTGGGGAGCAGCGAAGGGGTCTCAGGACTGATTCATATTATAATTAAAAAAGTCCATCCATCCATGTGCAGTTTTTTCCTTTATATTTTTTGCCACTAGAAGGGAGCCATTGAATGCCTGTGCCTGTTTTCCTTTTTGAAAAACTTTTCATAACAAGGAACGCAAACAAAAATAAATAAATAAATCAAAAACATGAATCAAACTTTATTCAGCCTAAAAGCTCTTTTTATCTTTCCTTCGTTTTCAGCTTTGACAGACTTCACGCTCCTTGTTTAGGACCTGTCAAGATGCAATCAGAAAAGGTAAATAAGGACTTTTAATCAAATTATATGTTATCTATCACACTTGCATCTCCTTCGGATATTCAGTGTACCAATGTGAAAAGAGATCAGAATGTTTTATACGATTGCAAACAATGTTCTGTGCAACTTTAATCAGCTCATTCTCCTTTGTCTTTGCTGGTTTTCTCACACTTTTGCAATTAAGCAAGAATTTCTTTTGAAGTTGATTGCCCCCTTCTCTCTCATTGCTTTTGTCTGTAGTTATTCAAATGAGAGCAGAGCGACCTGGCATACCACCCTGCATTGTGCCTGCTGAGTTTAGACCACTGCTATAGAGCATAAACAAAAACTGTTTAATTAGGTGCCTTGCACTTTATTAGTCCTTAACTCACAGTTAACACACATGCATACCCATACACACACACACACACACACACACACACACACACACACACACGCACACACCAGCATCCCTCCTGAATACACACACAACACTGCCTGCATTACAGTCTTAACTTATTGAATAATGAGGCTCTTGCTGGGCTTGAACAGAGAATAGTTAAACTGCAATGAGGACCAACTTGTGCTCGTGGGTGCATGCACTTGTGTTTGTGTGTATATGTGTATCTTTTTTGGATGCTGACAAGGAGGAAGAGCTTGTTAAGAAAAATGTTTTCTTGGCCAGAAAACAGGAGCTCTTTGCTAACTGGCCTTTTTTGTCAGGATAACAAAAGAGAAGAGGAAATATGCAACATTCAAAATCTTAAAAGCTGTTGAAACCACCTCCACCTTTAAACATATGGGGGCACATGTGCAGACGTCCTTTGTCTTAACTGCTTGGTTTTCTCTAACTTGGCTCCCTCCTTTGTCCCTCTGACAACTTTGGCCCAGTAGACTCTTTAGGGCCGGTCACCATGGAGACCTACCTTTAAGTGGCGTGGGAGTGGTGCAGGTCAGGGGAGGTCAAGCTGAGGGACTGTTTTGGCAAACTGAGCACGCTTCATTAGGCCTTTTGGCTTGGGGTTCATTAAAACTGCAGGAGAGGACATTCCAGGAGACTCTATTAACCAAGCAGTCTTGTGACACGCTGTCAGGCCAACAGATTTCAAACATCTTGTGTTAAACTCCCCTGCCCACCCCCTACCCCCTAACCCACAATGACCCACCCACCCTCCCACAGACACACACAAACACAAAGGCACAATGGCACACACACAAAACATACTTGCACACGCATCAGAAAACAAGTGTAGAGTTCATATACACATGCACAAACACGCTTGGAATCGCATGCGACTCTCTACGTCTTCTGCGGCGCTGCTGCTGCTGCCACACTCTTCCCCCACCCCCCACTGCTGCACCCTCCTGCACACAACAATAGCCTCCATCTGTTGGCCCCTTCAACTTTCCCCGGCAGTCCTCTGGGGGGTTCTAAGTCTGCAGGTGGAGGGAACTACAGTCACCCTGCCATTGATGTGGTGACACCTTCAGATCAGAATAGATACTCAGAAGGAGGGCAGTGGAGGGAGGGAGTGGTAGAATGTTTTGGGAGGAAACTCAAAAGAAGGAAAAACAACTAAGTTTTATGAGGGATGAGGTGTTATAGAAGTAGGGGTGGCCAAGGGTGAGATGATTAGGACAGAGTGACAGGGTGAGAGGAAGATGTGTGGGTGGGAATGTAGTGGTAGAGGGCGCAGGGGAAGAATAAAAGAAAGGCGCATGCTCCGTAAGCCACTCACAGTCCATATATTTAATCTTATTGTTTAAGTGGAGCACATGCCGGAGGATGTGGCTAAAATGACTTACAGACTCCCATCAGATCAAGTCACACAATATAAGTGAATCACAGTATTTTGGTCAGATCAAAATGCAAGCTGCGGCACTTCTGAGAGAGCCTGTCAGATCAGTGCTTTTAGCTGTCCACTGTATAAGCAGGTATAACTGGATTATCCTTGTGTTTCAGTTGGCAAGCCTTATCATGTAGGCTCTATGGTTGGTCAGTTCAAACTGGGCAGATTACAGTTTGCAGAGAAGAGGTTTAGCCTCGTTTGGAGCTCTGATATGTTAATTAAAGTGGATTTTCTGAAAATGGGGACGGGCAGGATGGCAAACTCCACCTCAACAAAGCCGGAAGCCCATCTGTTGGCAGAGGTGTATTCGGGCCTGATTGTGTGTGTGTGTGTGTGTGTGTGTGTGTGTGGTTTTTTTTTGTTTGTTTTTTTGTTTTTTTTGGTTGTTGGTGTTTTTTTTTGGTTTTTTTTGGTCTGTGTGCTCTTGTACTTCTATCCCTGTGAGAACCAGTTTGAGCCTCCCAGAATGAGGACATATTTGTGAAGAGAGGTCATTTTGACTTGTGATAAGTATAGCAAAGGGCTAGTTTACAGATAAGATAAGATATATTTTATTTATCCCACTTGTGGGAAATTTACAAAAAAGGGGGACACTTCAAACTGGGATCATACCTTCACAATTTAAGACATTTGCTGTACAACCACAAAAAGGGAGGAAAAATGTGATTCATAAAAAGTATTGTATTCAAAACTTGTATGAATCAATAGGGTTTAGCCTTGGTTTTCCTGCAGCATGTAATCTAACATCGTACCAGTGTAATTCTTTGATTTTTGTCACACAACTGGTTTTCTGCACTGCATTGTGTTTTTGGTACTTTTATGTTATGAAATGGCTCAGTCTGCAGCAGGTAATGTGTATAGGTCAATCTGCAGTAGCCTATTGACTTTTTTTCCCTTGTAGCTTTCAGCCAGCACAGCTAAAATAAAAGTTGGTAAGTTCTGTGTGATGGTTGAAGTCGATAAAATATGAGACACACTAGCAGGTGGCCAGCCATTTCCTCTTGCAGCTACAGGGATACAGTGGGACCGTTTCTTACTCATTTTGCAGTATATGGGTTTCTGTGTTTCTTAAAGGCTGAATTATTATATACCATTTTCTTTAAACTTGCAGCTTAATGTGTAGGCTAACTGTAAGAAAAGGATGTCAACACTAAGTATTAGTGTTGTACTATTGAGGTTATGATAATTATAATAAATCATTTTCCAATTCTTTCTCATATGCTTATTCATGTTGCACAAAGCAGAATAATTACAATGAAAAACACAGCCACCCACACTTTGTGATATCAACAGCAAATATCAGCTCACTTCAACAGCCATAGTACTGGATTTTGAAGAAAATACCTGGCTAACTGCTAGGCTACAATGACTATCCCCTAGACGTCAACACTCAATTATGTCTCTCAGCTCAAAATGCACTGTCTATTCATTACATAATCTGTCTTAACAGTAGCTCTGCCTTGGGTGTTGGGTTGAGGTGACAAAAACTCCTCCGGCAAGCATCCTTGCTCAGTAAGAATAACAAATAATGTAAACTGGATTTGAATCATTGAATCACTCCTTTTGAAAAATACATTATCAGACCTCCTTCAGTAATAAGAAGAGAAAATCCCATTCTCCTGAGGTAAAAATTGCAAAATCGTCACCTCCCTGGTATTACTAATGCTGTGAGGGAGAGGTGAGGAGGAACATGACGGCTAACCTCAGCTCACTGTAGTTAAAGCTGTGGTTGTGGGAGTTATGGTGAAAGGTTGGTAGAAGAATGAATCTATTCAATGGTGGTTCCTTCATAGAGGATATAGAGGTGCAAAGCTGTGTGTGTGTAGGGGGGGAGCATGCACATTCGTATATATCTGTGCATGTGCAGGGTATGTGTGGGGTATATTTGTGGACAGCAGAACATAAATAATAGAACACAAGGGTTTTGTTATTAAAGTGGCCTTTTATTGCCTAATAGCTTTTGTTTAAGGCTTGCTTTGGATCCATTCAATATTGTTTCTTTCCATGCCTTGTTTTTGCCCCCATTTTTAGCTCGCCCAGATTTAGCTCGGTTTCATCCACTAATCCTTCTGTTTTGTTAGTGACACTGGGAGAACAGCCTGGGCTGTGTGGCTCAGCCCCGCCTGTCAAAGCCTATAACATCTCTCACCAGGATCAGGTTATTGCCTGAGCTCTGTGTATCTTTATATTGAATTGCTTGTGATAGGAAGCTCTGGTGTTGTGTTTGTATGGTGTGTGTGTGTGTGTGTGTGTGTGTGGGCTTCCATGCACATATGTTTGTGTGCACATTTATTGTACATGGATGAGGTGGCGCTGAATAAGTGAATGGGACATACAAGAGTGGATACAACAATTGTCTTTTCTGACCTCAAATTTCAATATTGTCCCCTCATGTCTCTTCTACCCACCCTCCCCACCTCCTCACCTCCCCACCTCCACGTTCCCTGCTCCGTTCTCCATTCATCCATCACCACAGCGGGGGTTGATAGATGGGGCGGCGGAGACGTGGCGAACGTTAAAGTTTGTGGGCCGTGGATGGACAGCTCGGCATGAATATCAGCGGCACGGACAGAGTAAGCACTGGGAATTGGATGAGTGAGAGCGAGGGAGGTGTCAGCACTTTCCCTCCCATGCATTTTCACTCAGTCGGATTGAGTCTCATTATCTGACCCCGCTTCTCGTCCCTCTGTGACCTAATAATATTGTTTCAGCGATCCTGTCCAGCCTCTGACCTCATGACTTCACACAGGAATCCGTTAAATGAAAAAGGAGTCAGGTACTTTTTAGCTTTGTGCTGCCTCCTTGAACACTGGCAAAAATTATTATTTGTTTTTACTGTTTATCAAAATGTTGCTGCAGCTGAATTGGCATCACTCATCAATTATATCTCTGAATTTATTAGTCTGATAAGGATTATATCCAGTAGTCCCTCTCACACTTGCTCAGTAAGCCTCTTCATGTTGTACTTTACCTAGACAAAGATCTGCATAAAACCTCATCAACAAGATCTCGTTTGATTGGTCGCTGGTGTTTGTTTGTCATTAAAAGCAGAATCAAAGTCAGAATATCACTGAATTAACATGGTCATATAGGAGCTTGTTAGGCATCTGAGGTAAATGGGGGAGATTTGGGAAATAATCCCTCACCAATCTGGACACCACAGCTGGTTGTCTCAAGCCTCTCTATCCATCCTGCCACATACACACGCGCATTTCCACACACACATAAACAAACGCCCCAGCTCTGAACTCCACGTTGCTGCCAACATGCATAGGGACACAGGGGTGGGGATTGAAGTGGGAACAGCAAAAGAGTGTGTCGGTGTGTTTAATTGGGTTTTTCCAAATCCGCCTTAACCCTGATACATG
The DNA here is from genome assembly GCF_001640805.2 of Lates calcarifer. Classification (NCBI taxonomy): domain Eukaryota; kingdom Metazoa; phylum Chordata; class Actinopteri; family Centropomidae; genus Lates; species Lates calcarifer. The sequence goes on along the minus strand of NC_066847.1, from coordinate 22,615,328 downwards.
TACCTTCCACATGCTCTGGCATCGCTTGGTCCACAGGTCACCCAGAGACAGCAACTTGAGAATCTCTGCTTGCAAACTTGCCAGCAGCGGGACAAGGTTCATGTCCCTGTTCAGACTTCATCACTATGACAGACTTTTGAAGAAAGTGCAGCTGAAGGGGGGATTAAGCAACTATCTCTGCTGTCAGACTTTTTGAAAGTCCTCTTATCTCTGTTTGCTACTTGTTATTTTAGTGATGCCTGTAATTGTCATTTCTGGTTTCTGGTGATGCATTCTCTCTCGTCTCTGCGGCTGCCTGTTAAATCTCCTCCTTCCGTGGTCGACTGGTAGCCAGATCGGCCAGGGAGAGAGAGAGAGAGAGAAAAAAAACATGCTGACCTTGTCTACAGATTTAGAACACAGAAGCATCGCTGATATGGCAGCTGCACTGTGGCAGGCAACAGAAGCCGGGGCTCCAATCAGATCATCAGGTCAGATGGCTGTAGTTAATGCCAAGGCTCAGAGTGTGGATGCAATACTCTCCAGCTCAATGCACAGAGACAATTTTGCAGACCTTTGTTGGAGCCCTCAGAAGTCTTGAAGGGTTACAGAGGCCCTTTTTCATTAAATTTACAGCTTTCTAATAACTGTGGGTGCTGAACTAGTTAAATCCTCCTCTTGGTTGTGGATTGTATATTGGGCGCCGAATATCTGCCTGTCTAAACTGTTAGCTACTGACTCCAACATGACATATTCATTTTGTAATTTTTTTGTTGTTTATTTTGACAGGTGACAGAATCTGAGCTGCCACCTTACTTATGGCATTCCAGATGATTTAAGCACACCACCCCTACCCTCCAACCCCATTTACCCTCCACACAAATACTGTACACACAGGCATATACAGGAGCTTAAGCACACACAAAAAATGTAGCATGCAGCCTCACTCCTACTGCATTTTTCTGAATCAATCTCCTGGACATGACCCTATCTTTCCCTCTTCCACATATTGTGTTGCTTTTCACCGTAGTGCTTATTGCTTTCTTTGATTAATCTTCCTCCTTGCTTTCCCTGCTGCACTGGTCTGAGTCAGTAGACTTCCTGTTGGTTTTCAAAACAACTCTTCATGTCAGCCTTCCTTCCTCCCGTCTCCCCCCTTCCCCTGCTCCTCCCTCGTCTTCTATTCATCACTCTGCAGCCCATTTTACAGTATCTTTCTGTCTCCTTCCTCCATCCGTTTCTCTCGCTCCATTACCTTGCTCGTTCGTGTCCCCTTCATCTCACCCCTCTGCCTGTCCAACCCTCTGACATGAATTCTTTTTACCCCCTTACTGTATCTCCCTCCTCTTCCCTGCATTTCCCCTCTTGCCATTCATCTTCAGGTCCTCTGTCCATCTCCCTCCCTCCCCTCCCTCACCACCTCTCTGTCAGGCCCCAGCTCCCTCCCCTCCTCTTCCTTCGTCTGGCAGTGGAGCGCCTCCACTCTTGCTGACAGTGCTGTTTGTGTGAACTGAGTGCTGAGCTTCACAGCCCCCTCGCCTCCCATTGCTCCCTCCGCCGCCTCCCCGCCCCATCCTCCACCTCCCTCTCTTCTTTCCTCCTGCCTCCCACCTACATACCCCTCCAGGCGGGGGAATTAACCTTCTAGCCCTGGGCTGCTGGGCTTAATGACTGTCTGTGGGGCCAGCGCCGACTACACAACCCAGCTGCTAACATCTGGGCCACACACACCCACTCGCACTGCCCGTGCACACGCACACATTGCTCACAGAGCGGACACTGGACACTGGCATTGTGCAGCATGCAGTATGCACAACATGAGGTTACAGTCCTTGAATTTGTGCCACTATGAGGGTGTGTGTCATTATCATTCTTTCTTTGGTGCTTGCTGCACAAATGTGGGAGTCTCTCAGCACTGTTCTCACAGACAGTGGTTGGTCTATCATTACTGCATGGCTGGCCCATAGTGGAACAACAGATGCAGCAGTACAGCTGCTTTTGTGTTTATACTGAGCAAATGACTCGCACGTATAGTCAACACAGAGCCACGGCAAGTGGACTGTCAGCAGATCAAATGAAAAATACATGCACGTGGAAAATAAACATGACCTTTAAGTTGTCTTGCTAGAGGAGCTTTTAGTATGTTCCACTGAGCAAATAGTGGTATTCTCCAGCCACCGTTCAGTTGGAAGTATATAATTGACAAAAAGGTGGAGGCGAGGGAGGGAGGGTAAGGGGGGTGGGCAATATTCAGAAAAAAATAAATAAATATTCCACTGTTGAAAGTGAATTCTTTGGCCTGTCTGTGTCTCCATCTCTGCAGCAGAGCAGTTCACCCCAGGAGTATTCACTATAGGAAATACAGTAATGTGGATACTCTATTCCATTCATTATGTATGAGCATAAATGTTACAAACTAGCAGCTGTGAAGACATCCATGTTGCATCTGTATCTTTGAGGGCTGCTCTGCTCCTTCCAACCCAGCACAGTGAAATGCTAAATAATGGGATCCATGAATACTCCCCAGAAAGGCAGAACAGAAAGAAAAGACAGGCATGTTCCTCCAAACTTATTACTGGCTCACTGCAACTTTATCAAGATTTTATAGTTATTTATTCGATTCTACTGAAACACGAGGTCCTGCGAGTTTTGAAATCAGTTTGTTACCACGTGGGCCTTAAAAGTATTTTTAAATCCTTTGACTCCTCAGGGCATCTGTGACATTGTTATTGTTTTTTTGACATCTATATTGCTGTTCAGGTGACCCCCATGTACCCACCTCCACCGGCACTTCTCATATACACACCTTCCCTTCATTCTTCAGTCTCTGCTCTCTGCCTCTCTCCTTCTCTTCATCTGTTTGCCTCTGTCTTAAACTAAGGAGTGAGAGAAGGGGGAGTCCCATTGGCATTCTTTAACATCTCCGTTGCTCACTTGTGTTCAGAGAGCCATCTGTAGATCAGGAAGACAAAAAGACGCTCCTGAGCCTTGGCGTCACTCAACAGGTAAGCACAGCTCTCTTTCTCTCATGCAAATCCACACACCTATTCAAAGATTCTTGGCTTTTTTAAGAAGGAGGTACGCCCTCTGTGTGCGTGTGAGTGTGTGTCTGTCTGTCTGCCTCCACTCTCTTTCTCTCTGTGCACCCTAGGCAGGCAGATGTGCTCGAATTGGTGGAGGAGGGTTGAAAGAAAGTTTTGCCTCTCTGTCTCTCAACTTTTTTTTCCTGGGGAGAGTGGGGTTTGTGAGTTTGTGTGTGTGTGTGAAGCCAGAGTAATCCAGTAAACCTGAACACTTCGAGCTGAAGGGAGCGGAGACAAAGCACGCGCAAACACCTTACTTGGGTTGCTTTGAGAACCTTGAAGTTGTGCTGGACGTGTACGTCATCCATCTGCCACTGAATCCTCTGGACAAGGCTGATATGGTTTAGCCTTGTCTTCCCGCAAGGCTGAGGTCTATTTCTGTCTGTGTTTAGCGCATCCAACCAGATCCTAATCAGCCTGCTTAAAGAACGCCATGTTTTAATGCACAATCAATGATTGGGATGTGATTAGATTCTGTTGATAATCTAATCTTCATCTCTTAGAAACCCTCTCTATCTGCAGTTCAGTGTTAAAGCATTAATGGTTCACAGCGCTGCTCCTATAATCTACAGTAATTGGACCCACAGGCAACTGGAGAGATTGGTGAGAGGTTAGGTCAGTATTAAGATGTAGGACCACATCTGAATTGGGTGGAGGCGCATGGAGGTTGAAACTTCATTTTCTGCACATTGACTGATTTCATGGGGTTCCACGTTAAATTGGTCTAGGATTGAGTGTATTGAGTCTTTTGATGATGTTATGAAAGACGCCATTAAAAATCTACCTGTTGGGGTCACGCTGAATGGCTCAGCTACCTCTAATGCCCTTGCGGGGAGAGTGGCAGCCTTGTCTCTGAGAGCAAATCAAATTTCAAATCAAACTTTCTCATTTGCATTTGTAAGAAGCTGGTGAAGAACAAAGTGAAAAAAAAACTCTGGCAATGAGTGCTGCAGGAGTAAAATATGGGTCTTTCTTAAATTTGAAGAAGAATTAAATCGCCATTCAGTCAGGTGTTTATCTAATGTAATATTTCTTGTTTTGGAGTGTTAAATGACACATCACAGTTATTGCTTCACTATCCCAGATTTTTCACACAAACAAACATGCATCAGTGAATCAAGATTCTCGTGACTGGCTATATTTTTAAAGCAATCAAGGCAGTTGTTTGACTAGGTAATGGGAATGTGGGGAGGTCGGGCAGGTTGTGTCTGCTTTCATTAAGAGTCCCAGTGAAAATGATGACTCATGAGGTCAGCAGCAACCTCTCTGTGTTGGCCAAACACTTCCCTTCCTCACAGGGGGATACCTACTATTTGAGCTCTAAATCCCATATTCTGGCTCCTGCCATTGTTCTGTAGACAGCTAAAAGAAATCAAGCTCCTCTTATCAAGAGATGGATAACTTTATGTGCATTGCAATGCATATGGCGGGATATAATGATCGTGTCTGTGTTTACGTACGTGACGCATTAAAAGAGACAGAGATAAAAAGCAGACAGCACTTTTAACCTCGTAAAAGAATTTCTATTCATTGAAGAGGGAAGTAATTGCCCTTGTGTGTTCAAAGAGTATGCTGGGGGCTCTGAAATACACAAATGTTTTGAGAGCGAAAAAAATAATTGAGTGTGAGTTAATTCTTATCAAAGCCTGTTGGAGTGCAACTAATCGACTGAGGGGAGATGCGTCAGAGAGCTGTTGCCTTCAATTCATTTTGTCTATTCAGATGAGAAAATATTTAGTTTTCAATTAAGGAAATCACTATTATTTGTTCCACTCCTGCAGCAGATAAATTGAAGTGATTACAAACTGACTTAAAATCCACAGAGAGCTCTTCCTGGTCAAAGAAGGAGGAGTATTGGATGCAATGGGCACAGACCCACAGCACTGCCTGCAGTCTTAAATCCAAATAGCTCTTTTTCCAACATTTACAGGAAGAGCGTGCAACAATCCTGACAGTAGATCACACTTTTACATGTATCCATCTGCTTACATGTATCCATACAAAACACAAATACACAGTTGCATGTTTTAACTGCGTTACTCACCAATTCCTCACCCCTAAACAACAAAATAGGCAGTTTGTCAGTACACTCTTGAATAACCCATGCAACCCATATATTGTCTGATAAACTATCTCTAATGTTAAGGTTTTGTTTATATTAGTCAACTAGCAAACATTATTATCATCACAGATGCAGCATGCTGCTGTTATGGTATTGTCAGATTGACAAATGTTAGAGAAGTGGTCATGGTCCTACTACAGAAACTTCCCAACTGCTTGGTAACCATGGTAATCAGGGTTAGGACCCAATTTAGGAAAAAAGTCGTTAGAGATGAACAGTTCTTAAGTTAATTATAATAATTTCTGCACACATAGAAATAGTACAGTGGGAGACACACTACACACTACTGCTTTTATTGACACTAATTATAAACATAGGATGAAAAAACACAAAAAATCATACCATGAAATAATTTCTATACCTTTGAAGTCCTGACCTTTTAACATGCCTTATGGCTTTTTAAAGTTCTGTTTTAATTGCATACTGATGCAGGATTGATGGACTGATTGACTTATTGACTGATTGATTTGAAGACTGCTGTAATGATGTTGTAAGCATGTGCTTGGAAGGTTGAGAGACTTGGTCAGAGTCAGATGCCAAATTGAATATTAAATAGTACTGCAAACACAAGATACAATGTGTCAGAAAGTCAAACCTTGAAAAATAATGTACAGTATATATATATATATATATATATATATATATATATATATATATATATATATATATATATATATATAGTTTTCATCTTCATATTCATCTTGTAGGGGATGTGGTATTCCTGTTTGTATATATTTCATGTGTTTTTTTTTTTTTTCTTTCTTTCTGTCTTGGTTGTTCCAGGATCAGGTGTCAGTGGTGAGATGGACCTCTTGTCAGCATGGATTGCGTCTCCTTCGGCACTACCCTTTCTCTGTCTCATCTGGGGTAAGAGAATCAAATGCCACCATGGAGCCATCTTTACAGTAGGCCTTTACTGTGGCCTTTTCATGGCCCATTCATGTTCAGGCCATTCAGCTGAGCAGTGGGAACCTTAACTGTATTGAAGCCTTAATTGAATTTTTCAGTACAGCATAATAGCTTCTGTATGTTTACATGCAGGAGTTGGCTTCTCAATCTGATTCCTGAGGTGCCACAGGTTTACAGTGATGGATGCACTGTAAATCTAAGTATGTTAAATAAAAGCCGGTTAATCTCCTACTTATCTCTTAGGCTTACACTGTGAAAATCTTGTTTTAAGGTACCATGTTTACTGCAGTATTGATGGGCTTAATGAGGCATCTACATGTACATACAGGATGTATCTGTTTTCATGTTTGTATTTTCAGCAACTGTGCAAAATCAAATGTGGTGAACAGGGCCAACTGTTAATTTCATCACTGTTACCATGGGACCACTTTCTCCATGAACAGGACCTCAGGTGGAAAGAAACTTTTTATTAACTGGTTTTTGTACGGAAAAATGGAAACTTAGTCTTAGGGTATTTCCTGAATACTGTCTCAAATGTAGCATGGCCAACAAGGTTACTCCATGTGACCATGGTAACCGTTCTAAGTGGGTTGTTATTTCATACAGGCTCAAGGTGAATTTGTCCAAATTGAGCGGTATGGTAATGTGCATGTTATCCTTGACAGTATTCATAGACTGGGTTTGTCCCCCTGTATTTTTACCTCTACCATGGGTAGCTTATACACACAATAAGTAACACCAACATAATTTCACCTTTGTTTCTGGGTATTATGCACACAGTATTTTCTTACTAGTTAACATGGTGATTACTACAATGACTTCCAGTTCACACAACTTACTTATTAAAAATAACCTTAAGTTATCTGACAGTTTAGTGGTGAATGTGATCTTAATGCAATGCTACCTTATGACAGGAGAAAGAGGAAGAGGAAGATTTAGCCATAAACAAGCCTTTTCATCCAAAGGCATCTTTACAATTGTACATGAGGGGCATGCTGTACCTAGAGAATTTGTGAAATATTGCTTGGAAAGAATCAGCTACTCTCAAACAAGATTTCTTTATCTTAAAAAGTAAAAGAGAATGTAGAAAGAAGGACTGAGAGGCAAATTACATACATATATAATTGTAGGCAGCCATTCTTGAATAAGGAATGGAAATCAATATTTCACAGCAGATATTTGACATGTCATAGCAGGAAAGCACAGGTGTAATTAATAACATTAATTAAAGATGGCTGCAGTCCATTTTGGTGTAAACACCATGGTATTGTGCATGCTCACTCACTGGCATGGCTTACTGGGACACCCAAAGCAATGTTATTACTTAAAGCTGTGCAAGGAGGAGTGAAAATGTGTATCAGTCAGTTTATTCAAATAGGCCTGCTTCCCCCTCCATTTAAAGCTGTGTAATTCATATTTTTATATCAATAGTGGGTCAGGATACTTGTAGTCTGTAATGGGAAAGCTCGCTGTGACAAACTTAGAGAGAATTACCACCTGTCTCTGATATTCCTCTTAGCTTTACAGAACATTTTAAGCATCTTTTACTGTAGTTCATTATTTTTGGTTCTTTACGGCCTGCTTTACTGTTCTGGTTCAGTGTCATTGCTGTCATCAATCTCGTTTCCAGGTTTTCAGTTACAGCAGGCAGCTGTTTCCAGCACCCCAAAAAAGAGATAATAATAATAAATGTTCAAAAAAAAACTGCTTAGCACTTCACAGCACAGTCAGAGAAAGTTGGTAACTTATCGTAGCTTTTAGCAGCTAAAACTATTCCCCCCAGGAGTTAGTGGAGACCAAAACAGAGCAAACATAAAACGTGAATACTGGATTTACATCTGTTGGATGACCAAACACATGACTCCAAATGAATACTTATGTTGTTGTGTGTTTGCTGAAAGTGTAAATAGAAACTATTTGACATATCAAATTAACAAGGTGATTATATTATATGTCAGTGTTGTGTTTGCAGCCTGTCCTGCTTCCCCCAAGTGGCCAAAAAAAAAGAATTTTTTCTGAAATTTTAGTTGAACAGAAATAACAAACATGTCGCTTGGTGAGGTATTAACTTTACCTTCATGATTACACCATTAAAATGTTTGCCTGTGACATACTAAAATGTAGGGTAACAGTAGCACAAGTAGGGAAGAGTTATTAAGTCAAACTGACTCAGTGATACAGTGTCTAAAGTTTGCTAACAATGGCTAACACTATCCACCATGAGCTACTAAGTAGGCTGAAGCTGCAGTGGCAAAACCCTCTGAATGCAATGAACTAAGCGTAAGTTGGTTTCACTGACAATGAATTCAACTTGTTGAAAGAGGAAGAATATGTTATTCCTTCATCTACATGCCCTCACTCACTTTTGGACATGAAAAGTCTTATGGCTATATTTTAATATGGTATTTAGTTTTTGTATCTCAAAATAACACAGTATAATACTACTTCAGCAGCCTCTGTAGATCACTGTTGAGTATTCATTTATGTAAACTGTATGCAAATGCACTCCTGTGTTTGGTTGTTTGTATGCATCCTCTGTAATGGCCAATCTTGCCCTTCATATTTGACGTGAGGTGACTGGTTCAGCCTTGATCTGAGAGCTCTGCCTCTCACTCATGTTGTCAGACGCAACAGAGCATGCACTTCACAAACAACTTGGTCATTGCTTCAATGAAGGTCAAGATTCAAACAGCTGAGCAGAATCAGGCTGGCTTCTCTGTGGGGCATTGTTTAAACGAGATTCACACTTCGATATTAGGTGCTAATTGGAGTATGCAGTCGCGTTTGGCTCCTTGAACTGAATTTATTCATAAACCCCTATGTGTAATAATCATATAATCCTAGCCCCAGTGTTAGAGGCTGGTGGGTGGTCGTGGGCTTTAAGGTTACCTTCCTAGCTCATGCGCACTGCACCACAGAATGTCACCTAAGAGCTTTGCTGAAGGATGGCCAACTCCACCTATGACAAACAAGGGGGATTAAAGTGATAATCATTACTCTTCCCAGGAGGAATTAGCTGGTGGGACATTGACACTGAAGAAAAACCACAGGTGAACGAGGTCTCTGATACCCCATGCTTTTTTCCTCCTCCCAATACCCTATCTGCATGGCCGAGGGGGGATTTAATTCGCAGTAATTACTTTATTGACTCATTTTCAGGGCCGTATCACTGCAGTTTCCCATCAATAAAACATATGCCAGGATGAATAATGTGGCCAGACACAATGGGGTACCTTCTCAGACAAAAGACCACAGGACTGCATGTGGTGGATGTTTATGTCATGCCTCCCCCTACTCCTTTTATTTCCTCCCTAATGCTCATTACACATACTTGCCCCTTGTTCTTCCTCTTTACATTAAATCCCATCACATCCATTTCCTGCTCTAGGATTCCACTCCAGCTGCTTTTGTCCTTCTCCTTTTATGTCTCCAGGCACGCAGGCCCAGCAGGCCTTCAGGTCTGAGCCCAGGAACCTCACCGTGCGGATGGGAGCCACAGCTGTGTTGAGGTGTGAGGTGCTGCGAGCCTCAGGGACTGTGCAGTGGGTGAAAGATGGCCTCCTCCTGGGACCTGAGAGAAGCCTGCCAGGCTTTCCACGCTACAGCATGATTGGAAACCCCGAGAGAGGTAAACAGTGATACTCACAGAATATGTTTTACAGCCTTGTGGGTTTTGATGGACCTATCCAAACCTTGTTTGATAAAAAGTACCACTAAAAAGACACCAGAATTAGTCACCGCAAATTGTCCCTGGAGGTGATTCAGGCATTCAGTTTGAGTTTGGCAAAAACAAAAAAATCTCAGAAAAAGGATCAACTCAGAAGATCCAGCTGCCTGTTGTTGTGTACAGTGGAATAAGATGAAATAACACCGATCAAGGTAAAGCTGTACAGGCCAGGACATGATGTCAGATGTGGAAAAGGTCAATAAAAGTATGATGTTCTAAATACAGTAACACAATAACAGCTGTCAGTGTAAGATTGATCCAATATTTTTTGATTGTATAAGAACTATGTTAAAATTTGATTACAATGTGTATTTTCTGTTTTTATGTCACTTCGTAAACTTGTTTTTGAAAAGACCTAAATAAATATAGTTTGTTGTTAAATACTTAATTATTTTCCTGTGACATAGCTCATATGGTTTTAATTATGGAGTGCTGCTGTCAACTCAGGAGGCATCCAACAGTATAGCTTGATGTTGGCTACTCTAAAAGTAAATGAGATGATGTTGTTGCTATGGCTTCAGAGTGCTGTAATAAAGCAACACATACATTACGGGAGCCTTATGGCACACAGGCTCTGTATATGGAGAGCATCTGGGACTGAGGAGGTGATGCGATTGTCAACAGCCTCTCACACACTCACACTCACTGTCACTGTCACATGTAAAGATTAAAAAAAGAAAAAAAAATTATAGCAACAGAGTGTCAGCACATCAGTGAAATGTGGCAGGGAATAAAGTGTGTTGCAGAATCTGCTCCACAGTCTATAAAAAGTAATAGCCAATTAGAAGGCAATCCCATGTAAGAGAAGAGCATCTGTTCCTGATCAGCCCCGCAACAAGACAAGCCGCACTTGACTTTTGCACAGTGTGGGAGACCACTAGTGACACGCAAATGCTGAGAGATGCATACAAGCATGGACGTCGACAATGTGTGCATGCTTACTAATGCCTAGAGTTTACATAAACATATGTATAAAACAGTAGAATGATGTTTGTTAGCTAATGAGTTGGCAGTGAGCAGTTAGCATTACAGCAGGGTCAGGATTAGAAAAACATCTCACCTCATTTAAAAATCAATAACAACACGATAAGAATGTATACACATGAACATAAAGAATACAAACAAAGACAAGCTGTCAAACACTCAGACATACACTCATGAATAAAATATCCATCAGTGCAGGTACACTTTACCAGGAAAAGAAACCGTGGACTGATGTATGCAATCACTTAACACTGCACAAAAAGAGCAAAATCATTTAAGATGACACTTGACTGCACTTGTTACTCCACCAGTTTTCACTGATTGTCACCATCAGTGATATTTATTGATGCTTTAAAAAAAAAGCCTGAAATCACACATTAACACACAAGGGAGAGGCGAGCATGGATTTCAACATATACTTGCGGTAGATGTAGCACCCTTAGTTTCCCTGAGCTGAGGCAGTAATGTGAAATGTGTATCCACACAAGGCTTGATGTAGTATTTCAAGCATTTGTAAAGATAAACACACAAAGAACAACAGGTAGAACAGCTTGTTCAAAGCCCCAAAGCATTAAGTGAGTTTTCCTTAATTTATTTTCAATGATTGATCCGCAAGTTATAATTTAATTGTAATGTGTGGCATGCAGCCAGTAAACTAGGCAAAATGTAATTATGAATGAACATCCATGAATACATGACATCACATATACTGCCACTACCTTCACAGTGTTAACTAACATCAATGAACTGATTTCAAATGTTGCAAACTGGCAAACTGTCTCACATGAATATGACCTTAACCACTTTCTGGGATTTCTTATCTTTGGTATGTTGGCAACACTAGATTGTCTTTGCAAATTAAGTTGCTCTTAAGTTTAATAAATCTTGTGTCTTGGAAAAGTGTTAAAATATTCTGTACCCTTAAATATGTGAAACTTAACAGAGCCAGAAAAAGATGTGATAAAGATCCTTTGGCTGGGTCACACCTGTCAAGTGGTGTATGTACTTTTGCTCTTGTTCTTCAAAATAATGAAACCTGCATAGGACATGATTTATATTGGATCAGTTTGTACCAGGTATAATAGAATAGCACTGAACATATAATGCCTAAATTATAATAATGTCTAAATTAAGATCAAAAACTGACACTGGTTAGTTTTCTCTTTCCTTTTCCACTTCTCAGTGGGGATTGACCTTTTCCAATTATGTAACAATATGAATTTTCAGCTTTAAAGCCAAAACACAAATGCAGCTTTGCAGAGAGAATATACTTTGCTGCAGTGCAGACATAATGGCTGTGTAGATATACCGTATCCCAAAATTTGGAAATAAATACAGAGTAGTAGACAAATAAGCAAATCACGTTGCAGCCATCCGCCATCTCCCCTACCATAAATACACACTCCCTGCAACTTGATTGCACTATTTGTGAGTAATTTCTGGAAAGAGGAATATGATTAATAACTTCAATGTCTCTCTCTGTGCACTCAATGATAACTTAGACGTGAAAATTGCTTCTGGTTGGTGTTAATTATCTTGCCAGCTTACTTGACACATGCATTTTTAGGCCTGGGTGGTTGTCAGACCAAGATACTATTTTGCACATGTTAGTAGGCTGTGAGCCAGAGAATCAGAACGCGAAAAAACAACACTGAACATCATCTAATCCCCACAGGTTATGGCAATGCATCAAACAAATCAAGCCCTGTTGGCAGGGCCAATCTCAGAAGAGAGATACAGAGAGAAGGACTCTGCCTGGCATCAATTAATAGACAGTTTATTCAGTCTGTGTTGTGAATCTGGGATTGGATTTCATTTACCATACTGGAAATTGATTCTGAAACAAAATGTGTCTGCTATGAGTATAGACAACCACTTGCATGTCAATGGAAGTGCCTGCAGCAGGAGGTTCTCAGCCAGTGAGATGTTTTCATTCTACAGAAATAAGACAAAAATCTATTTTTAACCAAATCAAACACCCAAACATCAATAGTAGAGTATATCACTGTACTGAAATGTCAGACTGTCATTGTACAAATTGCTTTTATTGTTAATTTCCCCATCTACCAAGTTCAAAATTGCCTAAAATTCAGACACAGATGGAAAAATAGCCTGCAGGAGGTACCCCATCAATACACATGCAGCATCATATTCAGTGGAGTGTGAGCAAGAAAGCAAACTGTATCCCTTCTCTATGTAATTATTTGCGTGTATTTAGTGTGCTCACCACAACGTAATGTGTCACAAAAATAATTAATCTCTCCATTTCTATTCCAGGGCAGTATCATCTTCAGATTGAAAAGGCCCAACTGGAAGATGATGCCCTCTATCAGTGTCAAGCGGGCCAGTCTGAGAGCAGTCAAGCAATCGTTTCCAACACAGCCTGGGTCACCATGTTAAGTGAGCAAAACCACTGAGTGTGTGAAAAGAGGGGACATGGGAGCTTATAAACACGTAATTTTTTGTCAGAATGATGGAATAATGTATGGCACAGTGAGCATCCTCGGTACTCCAGTAACAAACACGACCTCTTCACCGGTGATCAGCATATAAAGAGCTTTTAAATATTCATATCTATTGATAAAAAGCTTTAATTTGCTCAAGATAGTCAGTTGCATTTGAAGCAGGGACTTGGTACAGTAGAAGTCAGCAACTTCCTTCACGGGCAAATCACATGTGAAGCATGTATGAACCGTGAGGAAAGTTGCAATTTTTGTAACTTTTCAAACAGTATTTATTTCTTTAACAAGCACTATGCAATCCCTGCATGTTCCAGCAGGTCACTGGCTTTACACAGCGGCCGCACAATGTAAAGTATCAGTACAGCCTGGACTCCCTGGCAAGCCTCAGGGCGATCCATGTCTCTCTCTTGCACAGGAATAAATTATCACAGAAGTGACTGAAAAGTTCCTACTCAGACATGAGGTGGAATAGATGTAATTGTGCAGCTACATTAGACCACCTGTTGCCACTCTGTAACAACCCGTATCTCTCTCTCTCTCCCTGTTCCTCTTGCTTGTGGGAGCGAGCCCATATGTGGCGAGGAAAGGGACTCTAAAAGAACCTTTCTTCTCCCAGCGCAGTTCATTTACTTACATCCCCCTCCCCATTCTCTCCATTGCACAATTTCTCCCTCTCTTCCTCGCTTTCAAGCTTTCTCTTTGGTGACCATGGAGAGGGGGCTTCTTTTGGGGGGGTGAGGTTGCCTTGGCGATTCTGGCGGCCTCAGTCTCCACTGGGAAGAAAGCAGGTTTTTCTGACATCAATGGGGTCTGTAGGAGGGATGGCGGGTGGTGTGGGATAGGAAGAGGCAAAGGGGCGCAGACGTCTCTCTTTGAATGGCTGTGTTCTTGTTCCACACTGCAGCAGTCTGATGTCCTACAGCAGGCCTACACCTGCAGCTACAGCAGGCTTGACTCCCACATTTATCACCTCTAAGGTGCCCCATCGCATGTGCACCCACATGGACAGAGTCAACACATTGCCTTCGGCTTTGTCGAAAAGGTCAAAATTTGTGGGAATTGTGTTCGCCTTGCATCGGGGATCGCCGGTAGCCATGTTTGCCACGACCGAGACCTACGACCGCTCCATGTTCCTGGCACACTCAGATCTGAGTCCTCACCACACGTCACAGCTGGTGTTTTTGTTCAGCGTCTCGGGAACACTTTCCAGCTGTTGATGATTTAAGATGGATGGCCGCAGCTGTGCTGTTGCAAAGGGCAAAGAGTGAAGTGACTGAACTTAAAAAGCACTCTGCAGCCTTGGTCCTAAAGGGTCATTTGTTCCACCCCACCAACTCAACTGATTCAAAATACGTGACTAATCTGGGGCTTGATAATGAGCTGATGAATTCAATCTCCTGTTAGTGCTGAACTGGGACTGGAAACTGTGCATCCTTTTGAAGAGCACTGTCTCTGATGAGTTCCCCACGGACTTCTCCATCACTGAACTACAGCTCCCAAGGCCCCACACCCCTGGCCAGTCAACCATGGCCATATCCCATCAAGCCCTGCATCAAATCAAAACACTATAAACTCTTTATGAGGAGATACAGTGGGGGGAGAAGTAAGGGGAGGGGAGGGTGAAAACAAAACAGAGATTGCTGGTCGTATAATTGGATTCTTGGGTCAGAGGGAGTGGTATAATGACTGGCTAATTCAAGATGGATCTCCACAGGCAGTAAATAGCAGGGATGGAGGCAAAAATGTCAATAAGCTCCATCCATGGGCTTACAAAGAGATGTTTTCAAGACATTTCCATTGGTGCAACATAACTCCTGTGTGTTTTTGCCTTCCTGCAGGGCTTAGATAGGGGATTACTGCAATAGGCAGATCAAGTGGCACTGAGTAATCCATGACAATAACAACCTCTACCCCCCTCTGCTGAAACCCCCCTCCTCTGCTAAAACTTACCCCGCACTGTGCCCGTCACATACCTGACACATCCTGTGTCTCGGTTTATACCATTACCCTTAGCATTTAATCCTATTAATGAACAACTCTCTCCCTCACCGCATTGCATGCCTGTACAGATGCCTCCTGCAAACGTTCAAAACAGTTATTTGATGTGTTCTGGTTTTAGACTGTGTTACTCATTCAGTTGCCATAGTTGGGTCTTACAGATATATGTGTGTGTGAGTGTGCCCATGTGTGTAAGCTTATTATCAGTCTTGGTTGGAGGTTAGAGGACATTTTAGGAACCAAGGCTATGGTGAGGTTTTTGCGGTAGCTAATGAGTTTAGCACTTGAAGAGTATATAATGAGCCTTCATTTTATGATTCCCTGTTATGAATAATGGAACAACTTATAAATGGGGGCACAAGCAACGTGGAACATGGCGACTTTATTCATCTTCGTTCACGAAAAGTTCTGACAGTCGCCCAAGATATAACCCCGTCAGAGGACAACGTGTTATACGTTGATGTGACGATGTGCATATTACAGTGCCAGACTGATGTTACAGTGTCAGGGTCTTTGCCATTAGCAAGGGCGGTGGGGAGTTAGTGCTAAATAGGAAAATGAGACACAAAAGGGTTCGCTTTTAAGTCTAATTTGAATCTATCACCAAGGTTCAGACCTGGATGGGTGTAAAATATTTTCTACAATTGGTCATTTGGGAGACAGAGGCTGATAAATAAGAATTGAACTGTTATGTAATGGACCCAAAACAACAAGGTAAAAGAGACATTAGTAGCGGGACAGGAAGGGGGGAGTGTATGGGTAGGTGAGGGATGATGGGGGTGGGGGGTGGGGGTGGGCTCTTATTTCTGTTCTAGACACCTGCTCCACCCCCACCCCCCACCCCCACCCCCGGAACAGAGGAGACACAGAGTTGGGGGACACAGAGAGGAAGGGGAGGCTGAAAAAAAGAGCACAGTTTCAGAGGCTTTCATTCCCAGAGATCACACACCTGAGACCTACAGCGTGTGTGTATGTGTGTGTGTGTGAGAGTGTGAATGAGTGAACGCGTGCGTTTTTATGCACATACGAGAGGAAAAACACACCCTCGTGCATGTAAATGTGCACGCTTGAGTGGTTTTGGCCAATCAATCCTTGTCTTCCAGAGATCAAACTGATGAGCTGTGTCTGTCTGCCTGTTGAAAAGTCTGATGCTCTGGTCTCTGCTGTTTTCTTAAATCAGCATAATATGCTTTTTAGAGACTGTTTTAACCCCTGGGCCTTCTCCAATATTTTTTTTTTCTTGCAGAGAATCAGCTGGGTATCACATGTTAGACTGCGCACACTGGCGCCTGTTTTTAGAGTGAGCTAAGATGAATGTAGCTTGTCTGCACATTCACTCGCCTGTGTCAGTGTTTTTTTTGTGCGTGCAAATCTGCATGCACCGTAGACTTGAGTTTATCTTTGGGTGTTTGTGTGCACGGGAGAAAAGAGAGCATGTGCATCTGTATGTGAACGAGAGAGAGAGAAAGATAGGTGGAAAAAAGCTGCTTATGCATATTGATGTGTGTCTGCTAATCTGCTTCTTATCTGCCTTATCCATCCATCCGTCTGTATTTGTCTAATGAATCGAATTTTGCGGCTCACTGTCTCTCGTCTGAACGGCAGGAGCAAGTCTTTGCTATCTATTTTTGTGTTCATATATGTACCTTAATAAGAGAGACAGAGCTAGAGAGCAAAGAGAAAGAGAGAAGGAGAGAGTAACAGGCAGGGAGACAAAATGAAAAAGCCGACAGGCAAGTAGACAAAGAAGGGGCAGAAAGAGTTAATTAAGAGAACAGCATGTTTGCTGTCTATTCCTTCCTCTGAGTGTATGTCCACTAAACTGAGTATAATATGTGTTTTGTTGTTGTCCACATGTGCTAATCACATTTGTACGAATGTGTATGTGCATCTAAGTTCATCCTGACTGGGCTCATTGGGTCACATGCTTTGCCTGAGTGGATGTGATGGATGGAGGACTGTAATTCCCCAGTCCAAGCTGGAACACACCTTCCCCCGCACTTCTGCAGTTTAACTGCAGTGGTCAAGAAGGATAGCGAGGGGAGTGGAGGAGAGTTGGAGAGGGTGGGCTCTGGCTGCTAGAGAAGGGATGATGGAGTGAATGAGAGATAAGAGGAATGGGCCAGCATGAGCGAGCGAGGAAAAAATTAGATACCTGCCTGCCTCATTTGCGAACATATCATTATTCTTATTTTAGGATTTGTTAGGCTGCCAGACTCTCCTGGAGCACAACAAGTGATGCGCTTATGTGAGTCGTGCGGGGCCTGAGTAGATTGAGAGTGCAGGGGCTGTCAATAGATGCATGGCCCAGTCATCTTCTCAGGGAAGAGGGGGGGAAAAACAAACAAATGCATCTCATTATTGCAGCGCGCGCCTCTGCAGTGCTCTGGGTAACCCATCACAGTCCACACAGATTCAATTGCTTCTTTTAAATCAGTTTGAAGCTGCAGCCACATCTCATCTGTCTCAATAGCAGACTAGAGCCATCGGGGTGACTGTGCACACAGCAACAGCTCCTCCTAGTGGCCAGGAATTAATTGTATGTGCCAAAAGAGAGTAGAGAGGAGCTTTATGGCTGGCTGGTTTGGTTGCTTGTGGTCCAGCTGTTTGCCCACACATTAGCAGTGGATTTATCTCCACATTTAGCAGCAGCTATCTCCCTGCCTCTGCTCTCCTCTGCAGCCCGTCTTGTTCTCCCTTTTCATTCTTGCCACATCCCTTTACTTCTCTGCCAGTCTTTCTTCTCTCTCTCTCTCTCTCTCTCTCTCTCTCTCTCACACACACTCACACACACACACACGTACTGTTCCTGTACTTTCCAACTCCCCATTCTGTCTCTGAGCTCAGGCAGCCTTTGCACTTCTACTGATCTCTGATGAAAGAAAAACAGCCTTAACAGTAACCATAGTTTGTAATTCTACAGGCTCACCCACTCGCAAAAAGCTGGCACAATAGATGATCAGGTTTCTGTAGTGTGAGCATGATTGAACTGATAGTCTTGGTAAAGAGTGGCTCACAGATCTGCAGAAATCTCTTTGATGATTAGTTGGTGACAGATTTCACAGTTTACTGCCAAACAATTTTGGTCCCTTGTGTTAAAAGCTATGTTTTTTTCTGGAATTCCTATTTATGGTCAGATAAAAGGATTGTTGAGTAGAACAGTGAAGAAGTGAGGGCTGCTTTGATCAGTCCAGAAAGCACATATTTAGCTTGGGGGTGATCTGAGAGGAGAAGTGTTTGGTGTTTGCTATGATAGATTAGCACTGGATTGGTTTCATCACTATTTCATCTCTGTATTCTCTTCTTGTCCACAATTTGTATTCTAACTCAACAGAACATCAAACCTCGCTGTAGTAAATCACTCAAAAGCTGACAGCGTGACACTCCAGTCACTCCCAAATGTTACAAGTGCTTATTATCATATCATTGCATAAGCTAATATCCATCTGTGACAGCAGCAGCCTCCACTAACCCAGAATTAGTTTGATGAATATTAGGTTACTGATGTGATAAATGTGAGCTTCTGTTTCTCTCACACAGTTCCTCCATCCAGTCCATACTTTGAGGTAGAAATGGAAACACCCTGGGTTGCAGGGAGGATGTACACTGTCACCTGTGTCGCCCCTGACGCAAAGCCCGAGGCTGAAATCACACTCTTTAAAGGTGAGTCACCTGTTCAAATGTGCTAGCCTGACAGGCCCAGAAACAACGGGCAGCAGCTTTTCCAATATTCCACATGCTCGGATCACAAACCAGAATATTTAATCACAGAAGCGTTGCCGAGGATAAAATGCGAGTTCAGTAAAGATTTCTCATTTCATAGTCTTCGAATCGAAGAGTTGAAAAGAGCAGACTCTGTGTGGGAGGAAATAGCCTGAACATTTGAATTTCCAATTTCCACTGAATTGCATGTACAGTGGATGTATCACAAGTTCCTAGTTGTTCACAAAACAGCTGCAATTTTCCTATTTTCTGTTTTTACCTTTTGCTCCCCTGTCACACTTATTATACTGTACATGTACTGTGCCTGAAACAAAAATAGGGAGAGAGAGGAGGAGAGAGTTGTATTGTTTTCTGTTGGTGTTAATTTGTCTACAGGGTTCTCCTGTAGGTCTGGTTTCCTTGTTCAAATGTACATCTTTATTGTATAAGATGTCAGTTTGTTTTGGTCATGTTGTAATCTCAGCACTTATTTGATTTAGACAAGCTGAGACAGTGTTATATACTGTTGCTGCAACACAGTCAGATATACATATTTATTGTATTCCAGTATTTACCATAAAATTACACATGAGAATAACACTGATGTTGCTGTTTCGCATGAACAAATTTACACACACTGTTCTCCCTTTTTGTGCACCTTCCCCCCATTGTGCCTTTTAGATGGAGTCAAGCTGACAGGTGCAGAGTCTTTCACCGTGTCTGGCTCAAAGGATAAGCTCCTGAACACGCATGCTGAAGTAACGTATGTGTTCGCCCGCCTGCCAGACTCATTCTCCTCACCAGCCTGCTCAATCTCTCCAAGTCTTGTCTTTGTTTCTTGTTTCCCTTGTTTTCACCCCGCTCTTATTTTCTCCTTCTGTCTTAGTGAGCACAATGATTTCTGCACACAGCGAACTGTTACTTGGCACTGCGCGATTGAATTAGCTTCCGTCAGACGCACAAAATTACATTCCAGCAGCGAGACAGATCCGATCCTCACCGGTTCACCAGGTTCCCTATACATTAAACAGGACCATAGATTGCTTTAATCCTGCTTGTCTCCTCTGTGTCAAAGATAATAACCTCTTGTCATATGCTGAGATAACATTGGTACTGAGGAGCTGCAACGTTGTTCAGCTCTATTGCAGAGCAGCCAAGGTCTTAAGCAATATTGATGCTCTTTCCTCATATTCACACTGAGTGTACGCAGCAGTGGGCCGTGTGTGATTGTTATGCTTGACATTGTGCTGCAATTTGATACAGAAGACATAAACTGAAAAAGTAAACTAGACTCAGAGCGAATCCACTGCATAGAGAGGACCAGTGGATCTTTCAATATACATCACATAAAGTGCATGTTTGAATTTATTGTGGCTCATGCAAGTGGCCAGACAGAGGTGGAAAGTAAGTAAGCATATTTACTCAAATACTGTACTTAAGTGTCATTTATAGGCACCTTTACTTAAAAAAAGGTAATAAAATACAAAACAATGTTAGAGATTACCCGAGTAGTTCCCAAAACTTTTTGTCTTAGGGCTCCTGGTCACATTTCAGATGACTCTGTGTAGGAGAACTTTTGTTTTTTCTTCTTGCTGCTTAAATACTGCTTGCAAGATGATACATCAGTATAACTTAAGTAGGATTTTGACTACAGGACAAGTAGTACTTGACTCTATTTGCAAGGATCTGAATACTTCTTCCACTACTGGCCGGACATAACCATGATGTGATGTTTTGAGCTTAAGAACTTTGTATGAGCCGATACAATAAGTCTTTCATCCTTCTTGTTTCTCCTGTCTTTCTCTTGCCTCTCAAAGAGTCACCGCCCTGAGCTCTGACAACGGGAAGCAGCTGGCATGTCGTGCCAAGAACTCCGCCCTTTTCCGGCCTGTGGAGACCACGTTGACCATGAGTGTGTACTGTGAGTGTCTCAACCATTCTGTAAACTGACAGTCAACACCCCCAACCCCCCCACCTCTCTTTCGAAACACTCACATACAGACACAACTCAATCACACAGGAACCCTAACTCAGAGAGGCCCAAGGGTATCCTGCCTTGTGCACTCAGTCTGCGTTAGCGGTCTGAGGAGAAACATTCAACCTGAAGGCAAACTCACACCTACTTGAAGACAACACGAGTGTGACCGCCTCCACTTCACGCGGCTGCCCCTGGTGGGCTGAGATTGATATGACAAGAGCACGAGGCTGTTTTCCACAGCAGTGGTAAAATCGTACCAGCCCTGCAATTAAATTTGAATTAGTTTAGTTTAGATTTACTGTTTTATTCAGTAATCCTAAAATTATTTACACTCTCAGTCCTATTTCCCCCATGTTAACCAAAACACATAAACCAATTATTAGACCAACTGAGATGGATTATATCAGCGAGGCTTCAAGTACTGAATTTTTTAACAACATTATAATAACCAATATGGGAAGCTAAGGCCACTGCAGTTAATAATAATGAATCCTAAAAAATGAACCCAGCAACTTTTGTGCTCATCAGCTCAAATTAAATTTGGAATCCACTGAGGCAGGACGGAAGGCAGATTCTCTTGCTTTTTCTTTCATGTTGTTATCACAAAACTGTGTGAGGTTATATAATAAAGTTGTTACAGCAGCACACAAAGGTGAGTTGACACGTGCAGCCTCTGTCTCGCACTGCATCTGGCGTTCCTTTTTCCTCTTGTTTGGCAAGGCAACAATGAAACCTATTTTTGTTGAATGCACACAAACGGTGACTCGCTGCAGCTACTGTTTACTACAGAAGGTTTAGTATTTTCTACTCTGTTGATCAGTTGAAGTAATTGATTGCTTAGGCCCGAGAGTCTACCCACCTGCTTCTCCCAGGCCTAAATCATGTTGTTGATTAAAGTGGAGCAGCGCTGCTGACACCCTCAGCAGCCAGCACTTCCTCCAGCTCTGCCGCCGTATTATCCATGGACTGACTAGACACCTTAATGTTGTCTCTATCTATACTCCACATTAGACGCCACCACTGCTGTTTTAACAATCGCCCAATAACCGTGAGCACTCCTCCTTTCCTTCCTATCTCCCTGCTCTGTATTAAACAACATGGGCTCTGTACTAAGTGCTAATGTTGCAGAACTTGGGACCACCGCTGCAGTCTTACTCAGCATGCCAGCCCATCAAAGCCAGCGCGGTGGCCATTTTCAGGCAGCCAGATTGTTAGCAAGGTGGCAATTTGTCATGCTGGCCCAGGGTCTGCAGCCTGCTCTATGAAACTGATTGCAGCAATAACAAAGGCCCGTCCTCCTCTAATTTATTTTACTGCGTATATTTTATTCAAGGAGGCTGTAATTTATTCATATTTCATGTTGCCTTATTACTGTTTGAACATCTGTTATTTTGCTTTATGGACTTGATCCAGCTCACTGCTCCCTTAATACTTAATGCTTTCATCAGATCTGGACCTTTTATCCCACAGTCATGTTGAATGTGCCCAATTTATTGGCCCTGTCTCAACAAACAGGGATGCTCCCTAATCAATTGCCAGGAGTGTTCTCATCACAGTGCGGTTTCTTTTTTATGTGGTCCTATCGATGGTCACTCCACCCGGCTCTTTCCCTGAGTTACTACATCCCTTTTCTTCCCGCACCTTCTTCACCTCAGTTTTCCGCCGCCCTCTAATGCCATTCATCTTTCTCAAGTCCATTTTTATTTTTGTCTGTCGTTTCCTGGCAGTCCCACCTCAGCCTCCAGTCATTGTGGGTCTGGAGAGGGAGGAAGTCAAAGCAGGGACAACGCTCGTGTTGGAGTGTGTGTCTCATGGTGGAAACCCCCTGGCCACTCTCCACTGGACCAAGGTAAATCTTCTGCACCATCTGTTAAGGAAGCTTTGCAATGTGCTGTCACACTGACTCAAAAATGAGCCATATTAGTTCAAGAACTTGCAGCGTAGATAATCCCATCCCTTCTGTCCTGTCCGTCACTGAAAGCATCATATGGGAGCATGCAACTGTTCAAACGTACCCATTTTGAGTTTTACGTGTCCATCTGTGTGTCAGGATGGGGAAGTTCTGTCTACCACTTGGGAAGAGGACACTGTGCTGCAGAAGTCCAGCAGCACCCTCAACCTGAAGATCACCCCTGCTGACAACCAGGCAGAGCTGTGCTGTGAGAGCGTCAATCTGGTGTCCCCGTCTTCTCTCTCTGTGCACTGCAAAATCACTGTGCTCTGTGAGTGAAAAAAGCGCTCATAGTGCACAGCACTGGAGCACACACACACACTTACACACACACAAAGCCCTGGCAGGTCTCACGGCAGTGGATTATTAAGGATATGGACGTGAAGCAGAGGAATATAATAAGAGTCTTACCTCCAAAACCAATTCTTTTGCTGTCCCCAGCAAAAATTCTAATGCTAATATCATTAATGAAACTAATGGTTATTATGGCTGCAGCTCATATTTCCGAAATGCCTCCAGATTAGTATCACTGCGTGCTCTTTCAGAGCTGCTACACTAATTTAGCTGAATTGCTTCAATGCACAATCCTGAGGCGGTAAAGCCTACATTTTGTGCGACAGTAACGCCCATGGTTAATAGATTATACTTTTCTCTCTGAATATAAAATGTTTGTTTCAGCAACAATAAAACAAATAAGAATTAATATTCAGCAGCCTCGGTGCATTGAGTCTAACAATAGCCTGATTTCCACTACAGAGCCAGACAATGTAAGTCAGAGCTTTAAATGCTGTGTGATTGATGCACCTATTCTATGTAAATACGACTTGGATTAGAGCCGGCCCTCGCAGAAATCTCTCTTGTAGCTCTCGCTATGTAAAGGTGGCTAACATTACTCCAGTGCTCCTTCTTTACTCACAGGCCCCGGTGCCATGCCTCCCAGTCATCCATTCAGGGATGTTGAAAATGAGCTGCTGACTGTCTGACTGCGCTCTAGGCACTGGCAGAAGCTGGAGGGCATGGAATACGTCTCGCTGGTGTAATATGAATATGCCTCTTTTACTTTGCAGCACCTGCGTAATTTCAACAGTCTCCACGTGCGGCATGCACAAATGCATCCTGCGGACACAAAAATACGTGTAAGATTTACATACATGACCCCTCCCTCCCCCACGTCTGCCAGCTCGGTCCCCAGCCCTTGTATTCCCCCGAAGGCTTTTATGCAGCTGCATCACTTTGCCTGTAGCTATTGTACCCTGTCTCCCCCTGTGGTTGAAACGAAGCAGACTTCAGAAACCACATTGAAAACCTCCTGAGAAAACAAGTTGCCACTCAAAGTGATTTTCCCTCTCGCCCTTGATACAGCGCTATGTTTCACATCCCAGAATAGTTGCTCTGCCACTGTGATCAGCATAGGAAGCTGTTGAATGTGCTATTCGTGGGGCGATATTTTTACTGAGTTGTGTTCGCATGTTTGCCTGTGCGAACGCAGTTGAGCCCGAGGAGGTGACTCTGACAGGTTCGTTCACGGCCACCGAGGGACAGGAGTTGAATCTGATCTGCTTCGCCACCTCCAGTAATCCCCCTGTCCAGATTCGCTGGTGGCTGGGCTACAAGGAGCTCAACAACACTGTTGTCACTATGGAAGAGGTGAGACTACACAGTATACAACTGCACAAATCCTAAATCTGTCCATCTGAGCAGGTAGACAGTATTCACATACTGTAAAGAGACACACAATGGGTCGTTGGTGAAAATTGGTGAACATTCTGGTTGGTATAAAGAGAGTAGAGACAGAGTATACATGTTTTTGTTTGAAGGCAAAAGTCATGAAAAACAATTTACAAAAGCATTCCCCTTCAGTCAAGTTTGCCTCTAGGGTAGCAACAAAAAAACTATTAAAATGCCTCTCATTGAGTTAAAAAAAATCCTCAATTTGAAATTTGACCTCATGTGAACCTTTATAGATGAAAGAAAATGGTATGACCATGAGCAGTCTCTGAATAGGCCCTGCTGCAGCTATGCAAATGAATCAGCTGCTGATTCCAAAAAGAGTATTCTGCTGCTCTTCTCCTCTTTTGTGTATGTTAATAAGATCAAAGTGAATAAAAGCTGACACAGAAGATGAGCAT
Organism: Lates calcarifer; assembly: GCF_001640805.2. Taxonomy (NCBI): domain Eukaryota; kingdom Metazoa; phylum Chordata; class Actinopteri; family Centropomidae; genus Lates; species Lates calcarifer. The sequence goes on along the minus strand of NC_066847.1, from coordinate 22,590,304 downwards.
TATTAAACAAGCTCTTTATTCATCTGGCAGCAGCATTTTCATTTGATCTTACACAAGGCACTCGGTGTGCCGTGTGTGAGCTTTAATGCATCTGAAACAGTGTGAGGTTAATGAAGACTGACGCTCCTGTCCAGTGTCTTTGTTAGTCTTTCTGACTGTGGCTTTTATAGTAATCACCACAATAATAGCTTTAATAACCAGATGTGCTGCATAGGCATGACCACTATCGGGCAGGTGCAAAATGACGCTTAGCTTAATTTATGCAGCAGGAGAGTCAGATGAATGTGCTTATTTATCACAGACCATGCACAACATCAGTTATTACAGCAGCTAATTTGCCATCTGTATTCGCCAAGACAAACCAGTGTGGGTTGTTTTTCTCTCTTATTTTGTTTCTCTCTCTCTCTCCTAAGACTTGAGAACGCTGTCTGTCCCCCAGCTCAACTGTCATATGTGCTCTGTGTCTGTAGGGAGACAATGGTGGGATGACAACCATGTCCAACATGACCCACCAGGTCTCCAGGGAGGAGGATGGGCTTAAGCTCACCTGTGAGGCATTCAACAAGGCCACACACTTCTCCAAGACCCAGACGGCCAAACTCACGGTCTATTGTGAGTAAGCCTATGCCTAGGTCTATGTTGCATTAAAAAAAATTATCAAGGAGAATTAAATTTTAATCTGGTACTTTTGTTTGTTTGTTTGCTTTTTTTTTTTTTTTTTTTAATCAAAGAAACGCATTCTTTGTGGGTCAGGGGGGGTCAACTGTAATTACAACTCTCAACAAATATAATCCTTGACACAGAATGAGCAGCTCTTTTGTTGTATTTGTGTTAGAGGAAATGTTTTCAGAACAAATTTTCAAGCTGAAATTCTTCAGTGTAACTGGTTTCGACCTTAGCTCTTTTCAGAGGCCAGTGATTGTGAAAATATTCTACCAAATTTCAAACTTTTGTTGATCATTTTACAACAGATCCCCCTCAAAAGGTATGGCTTGATACTCCTCTTCAAGATGTCCCCCTTCATGCAGGGACCAAAATTCGTCTAATTTGCTTCTCCACCGGAGGGAATCCCACTGGGACTCTGACCTGGTTCAAGGTTAGCACATATGTATGTCTGTCTGTATGTGTGTGTTAGTGAGTCTAGAATACACACACACTTTTCTATGTAACCTCCCTGCCTTAGAATGGAAAAGTGGTGACTGATGCGCTGAAGCAGACGTCGTTCGATCGGGGTGTGGCTCGAGAGCTGGTCCTGGTCCTGACGGCAAGTGACAACATGGCTACCTACCGGTGTGATGCCAGAAATGAGGCGAAGAAGACCATCTCTGCCCACACTAAGCTTATGGTTCACTGTGAGTTAGACTGGAGCTCTAACACATAATAAACACAGCCTAACCTTTATTCCAGTTAGCTGGTAGACAGCAGCAGATAAATGGATTTGGTATAAGCCTATTCACATAGATTCTTCGCTGCAACATTTTGTTCTCCTCATCTTCATATTGCCAGTGAGTAAAGATGTTTTTTTTTTTCTTGTGGTTCCCCCATGGTTCAGTTGCACCAATAAGTATGAAGATCACAACCAAACAGGAGGAGCTTCGTCGAGGCCAGGTGCTAACTCTGGAGTGCCAGGCTGGAAGCAGTAACCCCAAGGTCAACATCTCCTGGAGCCTGGGCTTACTCAGGTTAGTCAATGGCAAAGTATACATTGCTAATTCAGCATCAGAATTAGCCTGAATGACTGATGTTTATCCTGTTAAATGCGTTAATACGCAGGATTGTTTAGTGAACTTTAACTCCCCCCGTTGATTGGATTAGCTGGATGGGATTTGTGTCCCTAGGTTCCAGGGAGCAGAGCAGCCACCCAAGAAGGCTCAGTATGGTGGCGTTTCGGTGCGTAGTTCTTTATCCCTGAATCTGACTTCACAGTATCACAACCAGAGGGTCATTTGCCAGGCCCACAGCCCTGTGCTTTCCGAGGGGACCAACACATTCTTCAAACTCAATGTGCTTTGTAAGTAGGGGGTGAATTGTTTGCTTGTTTCTTTCTCAGTTTGTTTGTTTCTTTCTTTTTTGTTGGCGGGTGACCAAGAGATGTGGTTTGCATAAATCGTAAACGATGCATAATGATGATCTATAATGCTGTGGATGTAAGCCGCTTTGCTGGGGTACTTTTGCACAGAATTGTTGGTGTGTAGTGTGTGTGTGTGTGTGTGTGTGTGTGTGTGTGTGTGTGTCTGTGTGTGTGGTTTTTTGGTTGTTGTTTTTTTTTTTTGTTTGCTGGAAACCTTTGTTGTGATTTGTGGGTCTGTTGAGCTCTGCGGCAGTGTGTCCTAATTGTGCATTTGCTTTGCTGCATGGCCATGTTTGCCTTTGATGCCATTTCACAGGCAGCAGCCAGCCACTGTTTCAAAGCTCGGTGCTGTGTATGAGCATGAAGGAATGTCACTGTGTGTTTGTGCGGAGCTGCAGTTGGACAACAGTACTGTCACTCGTCGTTTTAATGCCTGTCCCTCTGCCTCCCGCATTGCCTTACTCCCCCGTTGTCTAAGTGTGTGAAGTTGGTTAGATCTGGAATTATTGGTGGGATGTCGACTTTCTGCTGGTTTGACTCTCATTAGTGTCTCTTACTTCTTTCATGCTCAACGTGTTTTGTGCGTCTTTGTGCTGTTTCTTGTCACTCCGTGGGCCCGGGTTTTGTATTCGTGTACAGTGTTTTTGGGGCGAATCCAACTCGCTGTAGCTGTATTTATTTGCCGTTTTCTGTGTCAGACCCGCCAGAGTTCAGCCCTCACCAGCCAACGCAGGTCCAGGTGGTGGAGGATGACATGGCAACCATCCCACTGCTGGTCTCAGCTAACCCAGAGGAGGTCTCCTGCATTTGGCTGCGCCGCAAGGAGGAGCTGGTCAAAGGTGATTCAGGGCTATGTGATGGCTCTATAAACCAGGTCCTAGTTGAGCTGAGCCAGCAAGTAAGCACTCAGCTCTGCCATTCAGGGTCTGAATAAAACATGGCAGGTTAGCCAGCATGGGACCCTGCCAAATGTGATTCTCATTATGGCTCTAATGTATGCAGTCTAAATGAGGATTGCTGTCTCCCTGAATACAACACAACGGTTCTAAACCTGGCTTCTCCTCCAGGCCAGTGTCATCAGGGCCCCGCCGTACCCACTCTCTTTCTCTGTTAACTCTGTTAGCTCCATCATACGCAGCCTCCGCCATAAAATGACTGTATCCTGAATGTAGAAAACCCCCTATTACATTTTGAGTGCTGCGGTACAGGAGGTGTCTCTAACGCGGCCTATTGTTGGCTTGATGTGGGAACCCAGCCAGGCCAATCAATAATGCAGGATTAGATGTCACTTAGAGACCAGTGGCCAGAGGACATGCGGTTGATGAGCGTGTAATGAATACTTAATTTACCATTGGTTTGCATGTGTTCGTGTGTGTGTCTGTGTCTGTGTGTGCGTGTGTGTGTTTTTGTAAAGAGGGGGATCTGCGCTACAGCTGGACAGACGAGCACTCGCTGGAGATCAAGAACGTGACGAGGAAAGATGGCGGCGTTTACACTGTCAAGTGTTCAAATGATGAGGGTGTCAGCCAAACCTCCATCACGCTGGACGTTCAGTGTAAGATCCTGCTCACAGAGAATGAATGAGCAGACACATGCATCTTTGAGCCCTCACACATAGTCTAAGTTTGTTGCTGCGCTCCTCATTTTTAAGGTGGAACATTTCAAGTTTTCCTTTACCTGTAGATGATTTTGCACATGGTAAAGATGACAGGAGTGGCAGCTGCACTGTAACTGTAATTTTCTCCTGTGTGATTTGATGAGTTACATTTGAAGGGACTCAATAAAGTACTCCAGGATGAAAAGGATGGGAGAGAAAATATAGAAATGGTATTTTTTCTAATCATTACTTCTTACATGGCTGCAGTCCATTCATAATGAAGTTCTAACATTCCAGGTATATCTGGAAGCCCTGTGGGTCAACAGTCAACCACATCATTTATCTCTGCTGAATAGCCTTATACCTTTAAATACAGAGAATGAGCATAATTTTTCTTGGCAATAATTTTCTATTTTGTGCATTGAATTTGAATCTATAGCCTTCTAAGAGCATGTCTGAAGCTGCTAGGCATCAGATCCGTCAGCACATCCACACACTCACACACACACACACACACACACACACACAGAGGATCACCAAGACAACAACACTGACTTTCAGCTCCCACCCAGCAAACATGCCTCATTCATTAGGCCTCCATGCAAGGCCGTTGCACCTCCACTGCTGCCCCAGGCCCAGCCTCGAGCTCTAGGCCCTCTGCCCCGATACTGATGATTTAATAATGGAAGTGCTGAAAATGTAGGTCTGTCCGTTTCACCAAAGCCCACGGTGCACGCCTAATGGATTCTGCCGTTCTGATCTGACTGGACTTGACAGTTGTAGATATTCATAATGTATGGGGGATTGTAGTAGCTTTTATGGGTGGCGGTGTAGCCCACTTAACAATGTCGGTCTTGGTTAGGGAGCTAGCATGGGTGGATCCCACCAACCCAGAGGCCCGTGTCTCTCTATTGTTTCCTTCCACTGTTCTTCAAGTGTGAACATAGGTTTGGACAAGTAGGCACTAATGGCCTTATTGCTGCAAGTACATGGCACCCATGGGAAGTATAAAAAGCTTGAGGTAGAGGCAAACAAAGACAAGAACACGCGTTGTGCAGTCTGGAAGGACAGACAATTTGACAGATAGACGGAGGAAGGAGAGGAGGGGGAATTGGTCAGTCTGCCATAATCCAAATGGGGATATACTGACGATGTAGGGCCTTGCGGGTCACATGGCCCGATTCTCAAAAGCGCCTTTAATGCTTCAACATATAGAGAGGTTAATGGCATTGTATCTAAGACAGAGAGGCCAATTAAGACAGGGTTATGGAGAAGTTCAAAGGCAAACTAGTGTAAGAGTAATTATAACAATGCAGCATGCCTGTTAAATGGGTTGGCAAATGATTTGCCCCCAGGTTGACATATTTACCCTTGGTCCTGCCTTAGCTTTGTCCCTTTTTCTCTCTCTCAGATGCTGCCAGTGTCAAGGCAGAGAAACACCCGGTGTTTGTGAACGTGGGGGAAACAGCAGACCTGATATGTGTGGCAGATGCCAACCCCATTATATCTGACATGTTCTCTTGGAAATGGCTGGTGAGAGCCTACACACACACACACACACACACACACAGAAACACAATCATCCCCTGAATTATATTTCCTTTATCTGGCTTCCTTTCTATTATTTTATCTGTTCTTACCGTTTATCACTGGCCTTTCTAAATGCACAGATGCACCATATTTCATTGGCTCTAACTATCCTTCCACCCCACCTCTTCCTGCTCTACGCTCAGCCCAAATCCAGAAAAATAGCTTTCATTACTGCTGCGTGACTAAAGGGCACATTTGTCAATGCGACGTGGTCTCTGTATCTACTGATGCCTTCTCCGGTCTAACCCACCCCCTGGCAGTACCGTGTGTCCCGTTTTCAACCTGCACAGCCCCCTCCTTTTCTCTTTTCCCTGTGGCTCTCCAACCTTTGGCATTATCCTTCTCTGTCCTCAGAGCTCGCTCCCCCCGATGCCCTTCCCATCCCCATCTCGAGCCTTGATGGTTTCAGGCTCAGCTCTCCCTCACTGTCTACCTGTTTTGCTCTCGAGCCCCCAAACTCCAGCCCTTGCCCAGGAGGAGGGGATTGTATTGTATTGAGCGATAGCTGCTGTCCTCCACTTATTGCCCCTCACTCTGTCTTCCGCAGGGAGAAGGGGAGGTGGAGATGGGAGAGGAGACTCAGGAAGACGAATCAGGCCTTCTGACCATCCATGATGTGACTCGGGCTCATGCTGGTCTTTACCAGTGCACAGCCAATAATGGCATAGCACCCCCTGCCAGTGTAGATGTGCAGCTGGTAGTGCAATGTGAGATTACAGTATTTACTCTCAGTGTCAGAGGGGAGCAAAACATACACGAACATCATGTTTTTGGATCAGTAAAAACATGTGTACAAGGTTTCTGCATGAATAACCTCCATGTCTGTCTTTCCGTGTATAGTCAAGCCAGAGCTTCAGAAAGGAGCCCAATGGAGGAAGGTAGCAAGTAGAGGGGATGGCACCACTACAGCTGATGTAGTGTGTCAGGCAGAGGGTATTCCTCGTGTCGAGTTCTCCTGGGAAAAAAATGGTGTACGCATGGACTTTGCAAACCCAAGGTGTGAAAGTAGACATTATTCTATTTTACAATCTCTTGCAGTATGTTCACTATTAACCGAGGTGCCACAGTCAGCATTTGGTTACATATTGATGAATCCTCACAATTAGATTAACTTCTACCCTAATATAATATATTCTTTTGCTATTTCTTGCTATTTCACCACTAAATCCGGATTTAGTGCATTTTATACTTTGCTTTTCACTATGCAAATACCTGTTTAATGCTTCTTTGATGTGTGAAATTGGGTGACTTAGTGCAATCTGCAGGACATCACAATCCCCACTGTCGCCTGCTCAGGATTTATCTGTCTTTATATTTGTGGGTGTGTGTGTGTGTGTGCATGCTGCAGGTATGAGGAGTGGACCGTGAGGGAGGGCTCCTTCCACACCAGCACAGTTCGGGTAGTAAACGTGAGCGCGGCTCAGGACTATGCTGTCTTCAGCTGCACTGCTCGCAACTCACTTGGGGAAGACAGGCTAGATATCCAGCTCGTCAGCACAAGTACTTATGTACATTTTTGTGAATATGTGTTTGTGCATGTTTGTGTGTCTGTGTGGGTGGGTTTGTGTCCTTGGGTAACTGAGGTTCTACACAATGTCCTTCGTCAGTATCCTAAAAAAAATTACATATGTCTTCATGAGCTATGAAAAACAACTCTGCTTTGTTGCAATGCATTTTTCAGATAATGATATCCAAAATTATTTAACTTAAGATGTTGAAGAATTTTCAGTTTTTTTTTTTTTCAACTGAATGTGCTTTTAGCCACTTTTAGTTCACTGCTTTGGTTATCTGACCAGCACATAGACTATATGGTTTAGTCTTACTGCTCCCATCAACACACTTACCTCAATCTAAAAACCTTTTGGAACTGTTTCTAGCAGGCAAGCTGAGTGTACACTACCTGAAGCCTGAAATTGCAAAGAGCCTAATTAAAGGAGTGGATTATGAAGAAAGTCAAGCATCTGCTGATGTTAAAGACCCAAATAAAGACTTACCGTTAGTGGACTAAACCAGAGCTTCAAGTCAAATGTATACTGGGTGCTTGCTCAGCCTGGTGTCTGTGCCTGCTCAGTGTCAAAGAAATTGTTAAAGCAACTCGATAAACCTACATTTGGTGGGCCTGTTTTGCTATGATTTTTTTTTTTTGCCCCCTAGTGGTCAAAACCCACCTAAGGCAGCTTTAAATGAATGGCAAATGATCAAAGTCAGTAGTTAGGGCACACAACATGTAGGGATTATGCATATCACGTACTTGGCAGAAGAGCACAATTTATTCCTTTGGTTCTAATTTGGCAGCATCTCAAAATAATTGTGTCTGTGCTGCCTTGTCCAAGGTTTATCAGCCTTTTCCAGCAACATTACAATAGTGTGGGAGGGCCACTGAACAAGCAGAATTCTGTAAACTGGAGAGTTGTTGGTCCTGAATGTCAACCCTTTAAGGGACTTATTCCAGTACTCTATCTCAACCTTATCGCTGAGCCCATAGCACTATTTCACTTCTCCCTCAGATAATGCAGCAGTGATATGCTTTGCTCTCTCGGTGTGTTTAGACTTTTCTGCCTTCAAGCTACCAGTGTATCCTTGCACCACTGCCATAATCAGCACAGTCCTGCTCTCAGCGAAGGCCCACAGCCATCATTGGACACATTTAATGTTTACTATAAAAACCATAAAATACAATCCAATATTGGCCCTGTTTTCCCCAGTCATTTTTTTTTAGTGCTGTGAATATTCATAATTAATCTGACGCAGTGATAATAAATTTTATATGCTTCCTTATCATTTTAGAGCCCAAGAGGAAGAGAGAGTTTTTCTTCTTTTTTTTTTTTCCTTAGCATGGTTTTCTCAGCATTTTGGATATGAAGGAGACGAGATCCAAATAAGGCTGACCTCTTTGCCCTGGAATCTTATGAGTGGAGCTGATAGTGGGAATTATTTACTCTGCAAACTGGGCTGCAGCCTGGAGCCAGGGACGAGTTGAGCCCCCCCACCCCATGTAGCTGCTCAACTATCTCTCCTCCTTGACTATCTCTCCCTCTGCCCCCAAAACCACCCTTCTTCTTTTTTTCCATGCTCCAAATGCAAAATAATCCACTTTCCCTTCACTACCCTGACTGAAGCAGTGCCTCGTGTCAGGCCGAAGGCCTGGTTAGCGTCCTTTGATCTCTGTTCACAATATTGATAATAATCAAGAGGCTTCATCCTTCATTGCACGACTTTGGTTGGATAAATTGGACATATCAGTCACTTTGTTCTGAGGGGGATCAGCCATTGCTTTGCCTATGTTTCCGGATCATTCATACAACAAAGCACAACCTTAAGAAAAAAGCAGATAAGGAGTGACTCACAGTTAAAAAAATGCAAAGCTGTTGCTGTCAAATAGACATTCTTTGGAAGCCTGTGGAATAAACTGTGATTAAAAAGAGATAAACTGTTAAAAAAAACAAAGAGGCTTTGGAGGCTCACTGACAAGTTTTCACCATAGTGATCATCTATTCTCCCTGACTTAATTTTATTCACTGTTTTTCATTATTTATCATGGACAGTTAGTGCCAAATTCCTTCGCACTTAAAATAATCTTGTACCTAAAAATATGTGGTGTACGTGTCATGTATTTCCACCCACAAATAATATCCAAATCAACTCAGAGATGAATAGTTATTGTTGGTTCTTCTGACACTTTCTTAACACATCTGTTGAGAGCAATTGCGTTTTTAAACCAAATCATCTTACTGTGAAAAAAATCTGACAGTTCCTGTGCACTGCGTTTGAATAGGACAGGATTGTGAAGGTGGCCCATGCATCTGAGAAAAAAAAAGTGACCAGTTTAAGTGTGAAATAATCTCTCAAATCATTTTTCCTCGTCTTTTGCTTCTATCAAGAAGAACATCACCTCCGCACTCGCTTTTAGTAACATTATTTTTGCCTATTTATACCAGCTCCAAAGCAGACAGGGGAACCGCAGGGGAGTAACAGTCCTATAGGCCAGCAGAGCCCCATGTGTTATTTCAGAGACAGCGGATAAAATCACTCAACTATCTCATGGCACACATCTCACTTTCCCAGCACCTAAAGCCTTTTCAAATAGCCACCTGTCGAGTGAAAGGTATTCTGCTCTCCAACAGAAATCAAAAGCAGGTTTGCTTTTCCCCACTTTTCCTCTTTTTTTCTCCTGACCTCACCCCCCACCCCCCCACTCAGGTCACCCAGATCCTCCCACCTCGTTTCGTCAAGTAAGTGTTACCCATGACTCAGTCACCCTGGAGTGGATCCCCGGCTTCAGCGGAGGTTTGCGGCAAAGATTTCGCATAAGGTGAGGAGATGTCAGGAAAGGATGTTTGTTTAAGAAAGACGCCCTTTGGCAATCAAACAATTGTAACTTGATGTTGCCTTTTGGTCGACAGATACCGTTGGGATCAGTCAGTCAGTTACCTGTACGTGGACGTATTTCCACCCACAGCAGCAACCTTCACCGTTACCGGCCTGCAGCCTGTCACCACCTACAACTTCTCCGTCAATGCCCTCAATGCAATGGGAGAGAGTGACTATGCTGACAACAATGCAGTACTGACCATCACCACCAAGGGTCAGTTTGGAGTAACCCCTGCTTGACACTGACAGGACTCTACTGTATAACAGTCTGAGAGGTTATAATACATTTAACAGAGGCTTGTTGTGATTAAAAGTGCAGCATGTGAGTTCTTTTGTTATTCTCTTTCTTTCTTTATAGAGAGGCCAGAGCCAGAAGAAATCCCAACAGATGATGACTCAGTCTCACAGAGTAAGTCTTTTAATACAACTCTGTGAAAAAGCTCTTAAGGGCAGTTGGAAATTGCTGTTTGCACAGCAGCTAGCTTCATTTGGCTAAATCATGTTAATGTATGCACCTCCAAGGCTGTTAATGTTTGCTCTGCCAGAGTAGCGGTTGTCATGGCGCCCACCCATACTTTTTCTCCACTGCTAGTCTTTAATCAATAAAGACAATTGAGAAAGCGGTTGGGTCTGTCTCAGTCAGTTTTTATCATCCAGAATCTCCATATTATTTCCTCTTTAGCTTTCATTGTTATGCATTGGACTAATGTTTCTAATGTTTTGTGAACTAGGTAGACAAGAGCTTCCAGCATATTTGACTGTGGTGTTCACTGTGGTGTTTGGAGTCCTGCTGGTGTTGAATTCACTGGGTTGCTACTTTGGGCAGAGGTGGAAAAAGAAGCAAGGCCAGTCAGGTAACCATAATGATCTTTTCATCTATGGATGTGCAAGTGTTTCCTCCATCACTTTTCTGTCATTATAATGTCCTGACTCCTCAGCGAAAAACTCTAAAGCGATTACTCTGAACCATGATGCAATTGTCAGCTCAGCCTCTCACTCTCTCCTCATCTCTCCATGTCCCTCCTTCTATTCGTCTATCCTGTCTCCTCTCCTTCTGCTCATTCTCTAGGCCTCCACCTCCCGCCACATTCATCCTTCAAAGCTGTCACTTCTGTGTTTCGTCCATATCTTTTATCTCATTTGCTAGCTTTATGTCCTTCCTCCATCTCTCCCTCTGTCTCTTTCTATTTGTTCTTCAGTCTAACTGTCAAGTTCTCCCTCTCAATCGTTTATTTTTCATTCCTCACCTTCCTCTGCCCTCTGGTTTTTTTACATAGATTTTTCACAGCTTACTTGTCTCTCATTCAGTCTCTGCGCTCTGGCCTTTTTATTGCCCTGATCAATTTCAGTGCTTATGAGATGATGCTCCTCTCTTCAAGTTCTAATTTCCTAACACTAAGCCTCTTTCCTCCTGTTTCTGTCCCCCCACCCTGCAGGGGGTAGAGGAGGCAGTGTGCTGGATGGAAAGAAGAATGAAGAGGAGGGGTAAGTTAAGGCCCTGCAGTAGAAGTAATAAAGAGACACACATCCAATCCACTCTAAGAAGTCTGAGACCTGATCCATTGGCTGACCTAGCTACTAAAACAGCCAGGCAGGCAAAACAACAAGCTTCTGTCAATATCCATTTTTATTAGTGTCATCAAACTCGCACCACAATCCTGCAATAAACGGATATATGCACCGCATGATACATTGTTATTAAGAACTTAATGTATGCAGGTAAAAAGTTGCAGCGTTCTCGGGAGGTGTTCTCTGTAAGTTCATATTGGGGATTAAAAGTTGTTGGGAAATGACTCAAGCAGATGACAGAATCTGATTTCTCAATGTAGGTCCAGTCAGTCAACTGTAAGCTACTCCAATAAGTATGAGAGCAGAGAAAAGATCAACACCGCAGCCCAGCGCACCCTCCTCATCGAGTCTGGATCCGAAACAGACAGCAATGTCTACGAGAGCTACACGGCGGTAAGAACAGGAGAGAGGGGGAGGAAAGGGAAGACTGGTATGAGAGAAAGACAAACGTTTAAGGCAAAAGAAGAGAAAATAAAAATAAATAAAAATAATAAATAAAAATATTCAGAGATGAAGATGATGAGATGAAAGAAGGTTGAGTAAACAGATGGGTGAGGGAGTTGGGGATGAGGCGGAGGGTGATTGGATCTGGCAGAAGAGGAAGTGGAGAATTCAGCCATAACAGGGAAAATGGATAGATAAACTAATGAAACCTTTAGCTGTGCACAGAGATGGAACCGAGATCAATACCTCACAATTAGCATTCAAAATACACATCGATCTCACAGAAATTATCATTTTGTACTTTAAAAAGGCCAACAAGGATTTGAACCTTGAAGAAAACTGTTGAGCGAGGTAAAAGAAAACAGACAGTGCTGTGCTGTCAGAATGGGGTATAATGAAACCTGAAATCCCCACAGAGGAAGGCTTTACCTCATCCCTAATTTAAAACAGTGCGTACCTGTAAGGGTTGCTTCAGCCAAATTACCAAAAATATATATTTTCTCAGTAAGTAGTGAGTTTCTTGAGAGCAGATAGTTTTGGTTTGATTTGCCCAGCTTTGAGATATTTGCTTGTTAGATTTCTACCCAGCACATTGCAGGTGGTCTTCATAGCACTGAAATCAACATCTTATCCTATAAACAATATCCCCATTACTCTAGAAATTCCTCAGACTTCACTGTCTACTGTTTTTATAGGGACTTCTGTCTCCTTCAATAGTTCCAATTAAAACCATTCACAGCAAGTCTCCTCCATCTCCATCATATTGGGGAGGAGGCACAAACCAATCCCAAATATCTCAGAGGTGAATGTCTAAAAAAAGGCAAATAAAACCGAACCTATCAGCATGGTTGTATATCCGTCTGGAGGCAAGTCAAGAAACTAATTTGGGTGACGCGACCCTCCAGTAATTCACTGCAATCCCCTCTGCTCCAGTGTAAAACATGTGGAATTGTCGTTTACCCGAAATTACTGTAGGTCAAAGCTGATCTGATGCTATCTCCTCTGTTTCACTAATCTTAGGAAAGCTCCCATTATTATTACCCCACCGGTGACTACATGCCTTCTCTCAGTCCACACCCTGAGGAAACACGCAGACCCGGTGAGATGTAAATATACCTCCGAGTAAACAAGGCAACAATAAACACTTCATGTCCAAAATATGATGCAGTCTGAGCCAATCAGGAACTGCATGTCCAAGCTAATTCAGTATTCAAGTGCATTCAATCTGAAAGATTGTAAAATAATTCCACCATATTTATGGGTTCCGTGTTTATGTTCATGTGCTCTTCAAGATGCCACCCATCTCCCTGTAGACTCTCACAGCCACTTGTATGAAGATGTAAAAGACGGGCGTCAGTACCAGGACATCCTGGCTTTCTCTCCTCCTTCCCCCCTGTCCTCATTTGACCACAGATTGCCTCCTCAAAGGAACAACTGGAGATCACCAACTTACCCTCAGGTCTGTAAACAAAACCTATGATGAAAGTTCCCATTTGATTTTATTAGTTACATTTGTTAATCACAATGCAGTTGAAAAATAACTAACACATATGCAATGGCAACTGAGATGCAGCCTGTCTCTTGGCAGGGCACTGAGAGAGCGAGGGAGTCGGTGGATGTTCGACAACCGTGGAGAGATTCTGATCTTCCCTTTGAACTACAAGGCGAGTTAGTCTAGAATGAGAAGGTCAGAGCAAATAAACGTGCTATGACAGGGCTTTTTAGTACAGTGTTATTCATTTTCTTCTTTTTGAACGGTATCTCACAAGTCACCTCTGATGAACCTGTACATAGAGAAGAAAGGAGCTAGAATTACTTGATGTAAAAATGTCACATAATGCAGTACTTCTCTCTCAAGTGTTTTGAAATTTCAGTGTATCTTGAGAACATTGAATGTTTTTCTCAAAGGACTGAAAGGACAACAAGCTGTACAGAAGTTAAGTAGCAAGGCAGAATGATTTGGGGGGAAAAAGTGATTTGAAAGCCTCAATAACCTCATGCAATCCAGAATGTCAAGATGATTCTACTTTATATTGCCTTTTCTTATAAGATGGAAAGTTTTTTTTAACCTCATATTTTCATATCACCAGCTTATTTTCTTTTCCCTCTGCGATTTTACTCTGCCCCCCCCCCCCCCCCCCCCCCCCGGGACCTGTCATTGTTCTTTCACCTTTACCCTACTTCTTGAAGTCAAGTCCTGGTCATTACCCGCAGCCGCCCTCTCCCTCTGCTTTGGCCTGCACTCAGACATGAATCGGTTAGTTAGAGAAAAAAAAAAAATGGAGTGACATCGCTGTGATTGGCACCGGGGCAGAAACAGCACAGACCCGTGGTGCAACCCAAGTGGACATCATCCCCTTTTTGACCCGTGCAACGTCTACATTCTCCAGCGTGCACCCAGATATGAGTATCTTACAACAGTTGCCCATCACCCCCCCACCCCCCCTCCCCCTTACCTGATATAATGAGTTTCAGACCTCACACTTAGTCTGTGGGAATCCCTACAATAGGATAGTACTGAGTGGTATTTAGCATGGTTATGTCTTCAGGAGTTAAAGCCATATCTAGGGCCAGACTTTAATCCTGTTTTCTCTCGAATTGAAGTTCAGTTCACAACATCAGTGAGAGAGAGAGAGAGGGAGAGAGAGGGAGAAACCATTGAGAGAATTTGTCTCACTGACTGTGGGCAGTCAAAGAGAGATAGAGACAGGATGAGAGGGTTAGGCTAAGCTGCAGCTTTGGTTCCTGCTACAAAAAAAAAATCTCCTCTCCACTTCTTTGGTTTTCATTATTGTTCAAACTGTAGTTCAAGGAAAACAGTTCACTGTGGGCTTTTACTCCACAGCCTTTACAGTGATAATAATCATCATCTTTATTTCTTTTGTAGAGCACTTTTCAAAACTAAAGTTGATTTTAACAAGACAGCAAATGAAAACTGACAAATTATTAAGTCAGATATAAAATCTAATAAAATAGAAGACAAATTCTTTATATCTATATACCATTTCCAGTGACACAAGATAAATGAATAAGAAATACAATTGAACTAAACAAGACTAAGAATTTACAGGGGCTGGATGGGGCATGAATGTCTGTACAAAATTCCATAACAATCCATCCAATCAGAGCCATGCTACTTAGCTAAACCGAAATCAAGATAAGCTTTCTGATAGATTAGTTCCTGACTAAGCCAGCCTCATATGTTCAGGCAGGCTAATACAAAGGTTATTACAAAGCCTCAAGGCCTTATATATACAGTATTTGACTGTTCTGCTGGGAAACCGTGGGTCCTGGCATTCATCTGAATCTTGTGCAACAGCACTCTCCAATGGCAGGGGCCAGCAGCAGTTGCTCAAGGAACATGACAAAGAGCCCAAGTTGATCTTGAGGAACTCCCCAGGTCCCAATCTGATCCAGCATCTGTGAGATGCACTAGAACAAGTCACATCCATGGAGGCTCCACCCCGCAACCCACAGGACCCAAAGGATCCACTGCCAATGGCCTGGTGCCAGACACCACAGGACACTCTCAGAGGTCCCGTGTCTGATGCCCTGATGGGTCAGAGCTGGTATGGTGGCACGAGGGGGATCTACCCAATATTAGGCAGGTCCCACTGATGCTGGATCAGATTGGGATCTGGGGAGTTTGGAGGCCAAGTCAACACCTTGGGCTCTTTGTTTTTTGAGACATTGCCTGCTGGGGAAGGCCCCTGCCATTGGAGAGTGGTTTTGTTCCCATATACATATGTGTGTGTGTGTGTGTGTTTATGACTAATGACCACTATATATCTATTAATGATGTGCATTTTAAGCTGCACATTGATGCTGTCATTGGCATGGCAGCTTGAGAACTACACAGAAGACGAAAATAGACGATGTCTTCCTGTATTATAATAACCGTTTGTGTTCTGTGTGTATTTGTGTAACTTCATCTTTCAATGTTTAGTGTGCAAAGATCACAAACTTCCTCAAAGTTTCCATGGTTCTTTTAGGTTCCTGCCACATTGTACTATGCACACAAATAGAAACTGGGCTCTTATTATATCTGTACACAGAGCAGTTTATGCACCCACCCACCCCACTTCTGCTTCCAGCTTCTGCTTTTTCCCCCCAAGCATCGGTCTTATGAGTACACACATGCACATGCATCATACTCTGCACAGGCAACATCTAGTCCAAAGAGACACGCATATAATAATCTTCATTTATTGTTCCTAAATAGATATATAATCCTTTTTTTTTTCTTTGATAAAGACGATGAGGTCTGCTTTATGAGATTTTCTTATTGCTAGACCAAGGTTCACACAGCATCACTCTTTATTGTGTTATTACTGTTATGGAAATATTTAATGACAGAATATGAGAGGTGATATTAAACCCTGATGAAGGTGTTATTGTCCACACATTTGTCTAACCTACAAAAATTCTTGTTTCCTCAATGGGGCCTGACTGCCTAGAGATAAATCTCTCAATGTTTCACTAAGCTGCGTTCCCTCAATTAGGCTCACCACTCTCCATCATGAGCTGTCAAGGTGTGTTTGTCTCATTACTGAACAATTGTTTAAGTTCCTGTCAAGCCGACTGCTGTGTTCATACCAAAGCCTGCTCATAATGCATCGTTTCAGTGCCGGCACGAAGCGTAATCTGCTAAACTGAAGGCTTGACAGCTCAATGCTGTATGTCAACTTCTATTTTTCCTCATTTGCCTCATGAACATTTTGATATGTTGTGTTCAGAGGAATCTCAGGGGAGCTGGAACACACAGGCTGCACCAGTGTGCAATTAAGTCAAAAGAGAAACAAATAAGAGACTTTAATTACCACAGCTCTAGGAGTGTTTTCACATCTATTTTACTCCTCTCCTGAATGTTTTTTTCCTTTTTTTCCCCCCCAAAAAAACAAACATGTGATTGAATAATACTCCTTTATCACTTTAACAGGTTGTGCTACCAGTGGGGAGCTAACTCGAATTTAACTCAAATTTCTTCAAACTCCGTAATTGCTGTCATTATTCAGATTTTTCAATTTAAACTAAACAGAAATCAAATCAAAAGCAACCACAGGTTTTACAGATTAGAATGTGATTTTACTGGCAGTTATTATGATTCATTTTGTGACTGCTCTCCTGTTGTTAGTAATGAGGATCTAATTTGCCGTCAAATGTGGATGAAAGAATGCAACTAAATAAATAGAACAGTAGTCCGTGAGGAAGTAAAAGCACAATCAATTGTTTATTTTGATGAGGGCTGATGTGAAGGGAGGTGAAAGAGCATGTGATTGTCTTTCTTTATAGGTCCTTTTGATTGCTGGCCATAGTGTCATAGCTGTCAAAGATCACATGGAAAGGCAAAAGTTGAAATAAACAGAAAAAGTAGATCTGCTTATAGAGCCTAATGGCCCAGAGAGATAGACTTAGACTCAGACAGACTTAGACAGACTTTATTGATCCCTTTTGCAAAAGATGGAGATTTTTTTAAATCACTATAACGCAGCATGCTTACAGTAAACATCTGTCTCTATACAAGATAGTCTGTACTTTTTCTTTCTTTCTTTCTTTCTTTGTTGTTCTGCTAATCATTTTCGTATACAAACAGATTGTGATAGGTCACTGATAACATGTAGTGGTACATCGGAGGTCAGGATGTGACACTTATTCCGAAGTGTTAACAATTTCCATAGAAACGTGACTGAAGCTGATCCAAAAGCATCCCCAGCACTCTAGACAAAGAACGTCCTCTGCTAGTGTGGATGAATCGCAGGCTTTGTCTGCTGTAACAGTCTTAGGTTTGTGCTTCTCAGTTGGGTAATGCTGTCAGGTCACAATCACACGCACCAATCCTGTAGCCTTGAAGCAATAGTTGAAGATTCTAAAATAAATAAATTAATTGAAAAATGGTAGTGATGAGGATTTGATGAGGAACTAGTTTTAAAATGTACTCAAGAAAACAAATTGCTCCTTTAGATGCTTGTTGAAAAGGTTAATATTTAAAGTTAATGACAGTGTGTTCAAAGAAGTATATTTAATAAACATCTTCACCAATAAAACGAAGCCATATAATTAAAATATCCGCCCATGTACCACATTATTGAATGAATGTAAACATATCAACAATCTCTCATCACAACAAGGTAATTCATGTTTTGTTTGTGAGACAGTGAGGTGGACACAGATGGCAGATGGACTTGTGGATATAAAAGACTGTATAAACATTGAAATAGACAGTCAGCCTGACAAGATGACAGACAGGCAAACACACAGGTACAAAACTGAGAGACAGTTTGCTGCAGGAAATAGACAAATAAAAGAGGGAGGACAAAGCGTCGTGCTGAGAGACGGCTGAACTGCACACACCGATCATAGCAGAGTGAGTGAGGGAGTGAAAAACTGAAAGCCAAAGAGCAAGAAGGAGGAGGCCATGTCATGAGAAAGAGTGGGTGAGCGAAAGAGAGCAACAGAGTTCACACAATTGGATGAGGAAGTAGCGATGATGAGTGCGTGGGGTGTGGTTGGTTAGCCGTTACTCCATCAGCCTCTCAGAAGTCACATGCTGAAAAAAGTATTGTGGGTGATGAGTCTGCGGATAAATCTCTGGACCCGGGCACCTCTCAGGATGGATACTAAGGTAAGCATAATAGCCTGGATGGATGGATGACTAAATATCAAGAGGGCTGAGGGGTGTTTTGGTGGAGCAGGCTGGAAGGAGATTGATGGAGGATGACAGACAAACGGATGAACAGACAGACGGAGAGTGAGTGAGAGTGCTCTAGCTGTGACAAACAGGCGGGCGGGTCAGGCCAGGGGAAGGGAAAGACGCCTGTACAGCCCAGGGGAAACAGGCCTCATCTTGACATATGCTCCGGAGTGGAATGTAGATTGGCATGACCTGCTAATCTGAGCTGTCACAGCTCATGACGGCCACAGACACTCACCTGTCATGCTGTTTCAAGCCTGGAGGACGAGCTGCCACCAGGATAGGTCAAAGATCGAGATTCATTTTCTGCTGGGGGTGGATTTAAACGAGCCGCCGGCCCAGACTTCAATCTGTCATCCTACCTGCTATTGCTGTACCTGCTCTGCAGTTGTTATTATTTGTATTGCATTATTGAGCAGGTTTTCTGTTTTTCTATAGTGTTTTATTTCAAGCTAGGGTCAGTGTGTTGTGAGGGGGAGGCAGAAGTATGCTTTCCCCCCTCCAATTGCTGCTCACCAGAACAAGATTTCCATTATGTTAAAAAGAATTGTTTTGACACATCCTCCAGTGCCTTTTTTTTTTAATTGGTGACAGTAGCAAACTTGAAACATGGAATGAAGTTTGATCAATAGCGCAGCAAAGTTCAAAACGGACACATGTGGGAGGATAGCATACACAATGTGCATCCTCGATCACTCATTTTTTGACAAATTTGACAAAAAAAACCTGCAGTTATGATATGTGTATCTTGTAAAGTTTGACATTCAAAGTAAGAATCTGTTCTCTGCCGTGCTGCGTGAGGAGTGTGGGTGCATGTGTGCTTGTGTGCAAGACGCGGAAGGAGAAGTGGCCATGTGGTGCCAACCTCAATGAGTACATCTTCCTGTCTGGTGTACAAAATGTTCCACAGTGAAGCAGATCCTTCAAATTGCCATTTAGTGTACATTTCCCTCATACTCATGCCCTGGATAAACGACTGTAACATCATTACAGTGGTTAAGGAGACACTATGCATTAACAGTGTCTTTCTATGTGCTAATGAGTCGACTTTTTGTCTGGATGTTGTGGATCTGCTCCAGTCCTCTGCAACAGATGTACCGGATTGCCTGCATTTATGTGATCTGTCTTCATTTATGTGGAGTCACCTGAAATATCTGAGGGGCTCTGGACTTCTTTGTACATCCTAGTTGAAGCGGCTGAGGTTGTTTCAATTACCTTATCTGTATCTTTTAACCACAGGTTGTGTTAAAACGGCACAAGCTGGAATACAATTTGTTGTATTATGTTTTTTCTTTCAGATTTATCTGGCTTCCTTGACCTTTTTCCTGCTTGTCACATTTAAAGGTGAGTGCAAACTGATCTGACTCACTGAGAAGTCAAATGTGAGCTGAGTTTAAAGTGAGATTATGGAACTTCTGCTGAGCAGCAGCCACCTTGGTCACAAATCACAATAACAGCTTACATTCGGGTCACAGAGTAACCATCATTTTCTCTGAAAGATTCTGTGGCAATGTTTAAAAAGCCCAAAAGGACATTTTAAAACACTTACCATTATTTTCCAGAATATGTATATGTAAAATGTTCAGTCTGCTGAATGATATAAACGATTTCTGAAGCGCTCACCAGATTTCCAAATCAAAACAAAGATGGCAGCCTGCTAGTTACCTGGATAAGAAACAGAGGCACAATGTGGGATACCAGTTAAAAATCTTTTCATCATGCAGCAGACAGAAGATTTATTCATCCAGACAGTTAGAACAGAGTAAGTGCTTTTAAATGACCTTGCTGATTTTTCAGACTTGCTGTCTTTTAGAGAAACCGATGGTTACATCTGTGACCTAAATGTATGCAACTATGTAACACGCGCAAGCTCCCACACAGTAGATGAGACAATCCTGGAAACTCCCATAGAAAAGCTCCAAGAAGCAGCTGTATACTTCACTGTAACAGAGTTGAAGAACTTAACCAGACATAGTCAAAGTATAAATCTCACATTTGTGCTGTTTTAAGTATGTTTTCTGTGTGGCATCTTCTCGTGGTGTGCTACATTGTAATGTAATGCAGAATTGAAGTTGTAGTGGGTGTTTTTCCCCCAGTGGCCACAAGGAGCAACAATGAGTCCCTTGAAAACAAACTTTGACAAAGAGCTCAAAGGTGAAACATATGCTTTACTGGAGAGTTAATGTGGTTAACTGCCTCACTTCCACTTATGTGTTTTGAACAGTGGCTTTTCATACAAAGGTTTTTTCATAGAAAACTGGGGCTAGCCTTACAGTAGTACAGGCAGTGAAGGGTAGAAGAAAACTGACTCAGTAACACAGTTACACATCAATATTTATCTAAAGTTTGCCAAGTTATTGTCCACACCAGACCAACACTGGTGCAGCCAAGCTCCTATGTCTATTGACTTGAGCAAATTTCAACATATCATTTGTAAGAGGAAGAGTGTTATTTCTTCTGTCAAAGGTTGCATTGTGTCACTTTAGGCTGCAACCTGGAAATTACCAGCTTAGGGGTGTATGCAAATGATGAGTAAATCACTTCCATAAAGTTGAGGAACTTATGAAATCAATCAAATGGCATGGTCAAAACTGATGCAGTAGAGGCAAAGATATCTTGATTTTCAGGCCCCAGTTACACATAAGTCAGACCAAGCTCCATGAGTACAATAATGTAATAGTTATAATAATACAGAATATACATTATACTGTGGGTCATTTGGTCCACACACACACACACACACACACACATACACACACACAGGTTATATGACTTAAAGGTTTAATACAAATATTTGAGCCAGATGTATATCATTACGCCTTAGTTAAGTCCCCTCATATGGGTTCATTAAAGTAGCTGGAATCACAGCATTATCCTAAGAAAGTAGAGAGCTTCAGCACTAATTGGAAGGTGCTAAGTGAGTAAACAGACAACGGCCTCGCTGTCCTGTAGTCTCACACAACAATCCAGCTCTGTTGTGGCCAGTGGTTTTGTAAGAGCTGCTTCTTTGTAACTGTGCCGCGCTGCCCCACTCACAGGACTATTACTGTGACATACTCTCAGTGCATCTGCAGGCCTCTCTCCCCCTGCATGGCCAGACACACATTCTCATGTCTGGCCTCTGCCAGGAATACATCACAGCATTGTTTGGAGAGAGTCACTGGGATAAACAACGCTGTTCTTTGTTCTTCCTGCAAAGTGTACAGTACGGAGGCCTTCACTATGAGGCTTCATCTGACTTGTGTTTTTGGTGATTAAAATGTGTCTCTTTTTTTCTCCCACCCACAGTGTCAAGGGCTCAGATTCCCCCACCCGAAGATCAAATGGAGTCTGTGAGCAACAACACAGAAAACTTGACAATAATGCCCACTGCTCTGACTCCCACTGGTATGGTACTTGTAGCTATTCTGAGAAATACCACTTTGTAGCCTTTACAGTCTCCATACTATTTCATTTTATCTATCTATCTATCTATCTATCTATCTATCTATCTATCTATCTATCTATCTATCTATCTATCTATCTATCTATCTATCTATCTATCTATCTATCTATCTAGCTATCTATCTAGCTATCTATCTAGGTTCATCAGGTTCATCTAATTCAGTTGCTTTTTGTGGTGTTAACAGGAAGAAGAACAGAAAGCAGAGTAACTAGAAATGGTGACTCCCCCCCGGAAACTAAACAAACCACAGACCAGCACATCAGTTCTAGCAGCCCAAATGAGGCCATCACATCTGAAATTAAGACTTCATCAGGTAGTCCGATGAGCCATTGGCTCAGTACCTCAATAACACCAGTCATTTGAGTTTAAACACATGTGATTTGTATTAAAATGTTTCTGTCACCTTTAGCTCCCAAAGGGAACACAACAGAACCACAATCAAACGTCACATCCTCTCCAGGTAACGATCTTCACCCTCACCCTGACTTGTTTGAACGCCCAGTTGGTGGAGCCATTGAGTTTGGCTGGTAGATAGACTGTGAGCACTCCAGTAGGGCTATAACATCCCCTCACACCTACAGCACAGGCTCACAGAAGGCTTCCCCATCAAGAATGCAGAAAGCTTTAAAACTAATTATGAGATAATTAGAAAATGTTAAACTCCCTGTCCTTGTTGAGATATATAGAGGAGTGTTTCTGCTGTATTTTACAGCACCGGGGAAAGAGAGAGAAGTAGAGTGAGAGAGACAGAGAAAGCACTGATATGCTTTAGAGAGTGTTAGCCCAAATTTCCTCTGAGAGTCATCCCACTGAAATATTCAGAGATTCAATTAAAAATGGAGTTAAACATAGGAACGTACCTGGAATTTAATAGGAAGTAATTATGTATGGACTCATATGGCAAAGATAAGGAGTCAATATGTCCCAGGAAAAAAAAGTTCCAATATATGAAATTATGCTTTTGCATTATGAAACTGTGTATTATGAATATTATCAATATTAAATACATGAGGAGAAAAGGAGCTAGAAAATCAAAAAAAGTCACAGAAACTAATGTTTTCTCTGTCTTTTTTTTTATTCAGCATCCGCAGCGACATCCCTCCGATCCACAACTAAGACAACCACCAGAAATGAGTCCTATAAAACTGCCAAGGGTAACTAAAAAATTTTCCTGCTCTATAGTTACGTTAAATGCCACAGGCATTGCGATTTTATTGTTATCTCAGGGCAGACTGACAGTATCACAACTCCCCTGTCTTCCAAACAAAACCCCTGGCGGAGTGGTAGAATAGAGCACCTCACTTCCTCTCTTGCCAACAGATTAATGCCTGATTGTACCCTATGCAAGAGGAGATAAGATATTTGTGTCCTCATGCTGTGCTGGCTTACCACAGATAGGGTTTTGATACACCATCAACAGCATGTCAACGGGGCCAGTAGATCTGTCATGCCATCTCTGACTGTTGTTCCCTTGGTGATCCTGTCTCTCTTTTTCTTCCTGTTGAAGCTTCCTGTGTTCAACAGTCAAACTTAATTCACTACTTTGCTTTCTGTTTTTACTTCTTAAAGTTAAGACGTGGGACCAGGATTTCACCTACGGTAAGAAGCTTGACTTGACTGTGTGTTTTTTTTGTTTGGTTTTTTTTTTTGTGTTTTTTTTTTTTGTTTGTTTTTTGTTTTTTGTTTTTTGTTCTGCTATTACCTGTTGTGCCTGTGGTTGAGTGTTTCATTTGTGTTTCATATATTCAGATTATGAGTCCTTGCGCCATGCTGGGCTGTCCATTGCAGCACTACTCTTCATCGTGGGCATAATGGTTATTGGCTGTAAGTATGACACTGACAGCCACTTTTGTGTTTCATAATCTCTTTTAAACGACTGTAATTACATTCAACAGCCCTTCTCACTCCTTCTTTTTTCTTTTCTCTTACTGTAGGTGGCAAGGTCTGCCGGCTGCCCAGGTGTCGCAAGAGGTCTTCCAAGTAAATATTTACAGCCATAATTTTGAAAGACAATAAAAGCTGGCAAACAAAAGTGACTACGGTGAATTGTGCTTAGATCACGTTGTTGTGAAACTGCAGCTGAGGGAGTTGAGTAATTTATATAACAGGCTACTGGATGATATATGGCAAACAATCAGTCACATCAGACATATCATAGCTCAACAGAATGCTGACTAAAATCTTTGTGATGATTAATAGATCAGAAGGATTATGATTAAGCTACTTGTTGGGCGAAACTGTTAACAGAGCAACTGCAACAACTGCAAACTGTTTGTTTTCCTTTCTGCGAAATATTTCGAAATATAATTGATTTCTTACGTAGTGTTTGATTCTTTAATTGTTCTGTGTGTTTCTTTTTTCAGGTCATATCGAGTGGCTCAAGGATAGAGAGAGCGAGAGCGAGCATGTTTATAGTGACACAAGGACAGAGCTGCAAGAAACCAGTCAGGAGTCCATCAGAAGGAAAAAAAACACTCAACCAACACCTGGCAACGTGTGTGTGCATGTGGACTAACTTACTGTATGGTACTTAGTAACAGCGTCACGGGAAAACACTGGATAAACACAGGAAACATAAATCATGTTTCAATCAAGTAAAAACAAGTAGAAACATCAACTGCTTTATCTCTGTCAATGTTATTTCTATACTTTGCAAAAGTGAACTGAAATAGTAAAAGTGATTATTTATCTTGGAAAATAATGAAGAGACGATTCGTATTTTAATCACACCTTCAGCCATGAAGCAGGCTTGTTTCTAATGACCTTTGTATCTTATAACTGATAACACAGCCATAGGCGGTGTCTCACAGCCAGGATTATTATTAAAGGTTATGAAGAATAACGCTGCAGCATCCCATATTTGACAATCTCGCACAACGCTTATTTTCTGTCAGGCTCTAAAAATGAAAGCTGGGCCACTTTTTCTTCCTTCACACTCTTTACAATTTCAATCTCGACAAAAACGTGATACTCAGTAAGGGGTGTCAAAGCCTCTTAGTAGCTCTATGCTTGTGACTGAGTAAAGCCCTAGATTAAACAAGATCCACTAGTGCATTATCTTTGCATCCATATGGCATCAAAATGATGGAAACAACAAACTGGGAGAAAGCAAGTGCATTTTAAAACAGATTTAATGGTAAAAATAGACACAATCCAAAGTTCAGCATAGCTACATAATATAGGGTTCACTGTCCTAATTGCTATCAGAAAAAACTCAAGGAGACAATACCTGTGCAAACAAAATCAGTTCATGATATAGAGTCTCCTGCTGCAATAGGTTTCTTGAGAGATATAAGGTCATGTATTACATTCTTTGTAAATTATTATATGACGGAAAACCACCATGAATGTCCTTGGCACAAATAATACATATGGGCTAATCTGCATACACAAGTGCATATAAACATACCTATTTAACATTAAGTCAATTTTTATTTTATTTTTTGGCTGCAATGACACTAAATAATACAAATATTTTACATAAAGGACTTCTTGGCCACCCACCACAACTTTTATACACACAATTTATAAATGAACAGCAGAGAGAAGATATTGCCCCTTAAGTGTATCTATCTATCTATCTATCTATATATCTATATATATATGCCATTTAGCCAAATATGATGTTTTCTATCAAGAGACAAGAGAATATGTAAATACATACAATATATTATTATGTATGATATTAAAAGCTTAAAAAAGATGAATTGCATATGTTCACAGAATTCCTTTAGCACTGACAGGAAAAGAATCAGCCATTGTAAAATAGAAAAAGCCTTTTCCACATACAACATGCTGAGATAGAAACAAAGTACAATAGTTACATTTGTTACAGTAGATTTACATGGTTAGTGTCATGGCAGAGAGGCGTTAACAAGTAAATAGTAGAGAAGAGCAGGCTGGACTAAATACTGCATTTACTTTTGGATTTTTGCACAAGTCTGTTCGCTTTCTACATTTCAAATGTTGCGCTGTGGTTTGTTTGTCTGACTCAAAATATGAGTGAATGTAAAGTGAATATGAGTAAAAATGAGAAGATAAGCTATACAAACATAAAAAAGTGAAATGTTTATACTGCAATTTTTGTCCAATTGTCCTGCCATTGAAATGCTGGCACCTACTTTAGGTGTATTGGGCAATGCTACACTCTTGAGAAATAACATACTGTAGACACAGAGTCAGATATGAACAATGCACTGACAATACTCACATCTGCCAATCTGCTTGGGATTCATCATTTTAAGACACTTCAGCACAGACCTATAGTCACTGCTCACCCTGATGAGGACATAAGTGCACAATTGTTTTGGATTGGAGCCAGTGCTCCTCATGAAGCCATGAATTTAAAAAACTGACATGTCCTAACAGTGGTACATCCCCTTCCCCTTTAAACAGAGAAAGTTCCTGTCTCTGTATCAGAGCAAATAAGGCAACCGCTGCCTCGGGTTCTAAGATAGAAAGCTTTCCTTCACAGGGCATGATTGATTTCCATTTAAATGAAAACAGAGAAGCCATCATGCTTTGTATGAATGAAACACAGGCATTGTTGGTTTTTTCTCCCAATCATCCCCTACACTTTATTTGATTCGCAAGATTTTATCCCTCCCTCACACCCAGCTTCTCTCCACCACTGTGTGGGGCATTAATCAAACTCTCGACAACATTCACAGAGCTATTTACAATCTGCAAGACTAAAGTGAAAGCCTTTCAAAACGAAAAAGAGAGGTGGAAAAGAAAACATCATCATTCATGGCGGTCGATTAATTTGCTGCCTTGCTAGGAGGTGTTCACACTGGCTATTTCCACTTGTTTCTTTTTTACGGAGGTTGAGAAGAGGGGGAACAGGTTTTTATCTTCCTATTGCACTGCCTCCTGTCAGTACTAATGGGCCAGGAACAGAAGATGTCAGACAAGTGAATAGCAGACTGAAGTGAGTACTGGGCTGGCTTAGTGTGGATTAGCATGGTTTGTCTCACTCAACCACCATTTCACACCGACAGGTCTGTTCCACATACACCAAATCAAATGCAAATACACTTTCGCTGCATAGCTGGTGGGAATAATTTCTTGTTTCAGGTAGTAAAAAAAGGGGGAGCTCTGGCTGTGCTAAATTATCCCTTTTAACAAAAGAAGCTTTAAGCCATATTCACTGGCTTTGATTTGGATTCCTCAAATAGAATCCAATTAGAAGGTTTGAATGTGTTCCAAATGTCCCAGGCTAAATTGTGTGTATGTGGAGTACAAATGGCTGGGACAAAGACAAAAGTATACAACAGTTAAAAAAAAAAAAAAAAAACACATATTGCATATGTACTGATAGGAGGATGTGTAGGAACGAATGGTATGAAGCAGGCTGTTGTGCAAAGAAGTCTAACTGTCCTGAGTCAAAGAGTAGGAGATGACATACATAGCTCCGTGCATTGCTCCTCTCCTGCCTGTGTGCTGTAGAATTGTGGCTCCACCAGGAACTAGACAGCCCCTTTCTGGTCCTGCTCTGCAGGCACAGAGTAGACCCTGAAGAGAGAGAGAGAGAAAGAGAGGGAGGACAGGAGGGGAATAAACAGGGGTGGGTGGAGTGGAGGTGGGGGGGTGGGGCAAAAGCAAAAGTATGTCATCTTTAAGATATTTTTAGGCCCGTTCTCAGTTTGTTAGCAGAAAGACACAAGAAGCATCCCAGTGTGTCGGGATTCAGGAAACGACGTGTCTGCCTCATGCTGCAGGGGCTCTGACAGGTGCACAGTAACTGCATCACCTCGAAACACGGCTCATCCCCAGGTGGGACTTATAAACCTGGCAAGGCACTGTTGATCCAACAAGCCAGAGGTTGCTGTGTGATTAAGCCTCTTTTCAGCAGAGCGATCAGTCAGCACCAAACACTGCCAGAGCTGACTGCAGCCCCAGGAGGCAGCCAGTAATCCTGTGGAGGAATTTAACCCTTGCAGATTGACTTGGGTGTCTGCTTCAGAACAGCAGCTCTCCTGCTTCTTGAGGATCTCAGGAGACTAATTTGAACTCTGTAGCCTCTCTGACCCAACCTGTGGGTCATGTATTACTGCACACCAGAACAAAAGAAAGTGATTACTCTGCAGAAAACCTCCCTAGAGCTAATTGTGGTTAAATAAGCAAAGTGCAGAAGGGAGGCAAAAGTGTGAAGAGAGAACATCTCTCCGTATAACTGGTTTAGGCTGTTCTTCTGTCTGATGTTCTGCTGTTGGCAGATTGTTGTCATGGTGCCAATATCGTGTTTACAGGGCTGTTTTATTCCTGAGTAGAGTCATCTACTCGGGCCTCAAGTTCATGAGGTAAGCTTTGGAACAGGTTAAGTCCTGTCCCATTCGGTCAAACAGACCCAGTGGCACAGTCTTACGGCTGTTGTTTGATGGCTAAGGTGGAAAGGGTTAGATGTGGGGAGTGTTCGGCGGTGGCGGTGTAGGGCCTCAGGCTATAGTACTAATTGCTGTACAAGTCTAGACAGGCTCAAATGGGTGGATGCTGGTTGCGTTTTGCCACCTGAGTGTTTTTTTTTTTTCCTGATTTTGATGCTGACGAGTTGGATGAAGTAGGACAGATTGGCAAGGGAGCAGAAAGGCTGTTACCGACCAGACTGGTTCTGTCACCTGCAGGCTGACTTAACGTCACGTGGAACATGCATGTCATTGTAAGACACAAGTGTGCATTGTTTGTTAAAAGAAAATGTGTGTGTTCCTCTTGCTGAGTGTGGAAAAATAAGTACATTAAAAAAATAAGACAGCATACTTCAAAACCCACTGAAAAAACTACAAAAATAAGAACAATTTATTAAGATCAAATATTAACTTTTAAGTGAAGAAATATGACCTTACCCTTGCTGCCGACTGTGCATGTGGCGTCTTACCAACATTACAGCTGTGAGGGGGAAAGAAGTGGAAAAAGGTCATGGCTACACAAGAGAAAAGCTCATATTTGCTTAGATATTAACAGGGTTACAAGGCACACGGGCACCACAGTGATTCAGGCCAAGCACTGAAGGGTTCTACAGCAGTGCATTTGTTAAGTGTGGGAATGAAACAACCATTATTTCACATTTCACTACATTATCTCTGAACAAAACACAGAGTACTTACCAACTATCACTGCAACTGAAAGAGCCACCACAGCTACAGCTACGACGATAACAATCAGGGTGAGCTGCTCTAAAAGACAAAACAGAAAAGGTTGGCTACAAGCGTATTGAACAAATAAGTGAGTTAACTTGACACCAGTGTGTGACATTATGAATCTTTCACACTTCTGTATCCTTCACTAAACTGTATTTTAACATCTTAACATATTTACTGTATTGTGGTAATTATGACAAAATACTAACCTGACTTTTCTGCTTCACCCGTAGTTTTATCCATTGAAGAGCCAGGAGCATGGCCATTTGGATATATTTCAACTGAAGGAGAGAACAAAGAGAACAAGAAAACAGTTTCATCAGTTCAACAGTTGTGCTGATTTCAGGTGTACTGGATATCTCAATCCCCTAAATTAATATAATTAATATAACAGAAGATTGAAGTCCTTAAAGGAATAGTTCTACAAAATATGATTTTCTGCTTTCTCGCTAAGTAAGATGAGAAGATTGATACCACTCTTGTATCTGTGATCTTGTGTCTGGCCAACTGTCTAGTACAAAAAACCAGTCTAGTCTGTTATTTCTTAATCTAGTTTTACCAGTAGAACTACAATGTGTTTTTTACACTTTGTTTTTGTATGGATTAAATACACAAGATACAACATGCTAATTAGTGAGCTTTAGGGGTGCTGCTAGGTGGATTTTGTTACTTTTGGACAGAGCCCGTTAAGCTGCAATCACATTTCCAGTCTTTGTGCTAAGCAAGCTAACCGACTTCTGACTACAGCTTCACATTTATCATACAAACATGAGAGTGGTATCAATCCTCTTATCTAACTCTTTATGTTTTTATGTGCATATGCTTGTGTATACAGAAAGAGAGACAGACGGTTGAGGTTTCGGAGGAATTGTAGCTCTCTGCTTCTCTGAGAACTAACTGGCTGCAGCCCTGTTCTAAACAGATCTTTAATTCTATCAAATGTCAATCAAAGCGAAGATGAGGAGTGACTGAGCGAGGCGTGGAGAGAGAATGAGAATGCCAATGTTGATTAGCTGACCAGCGGGATGGGGGAGATGTCGACATGTTCATTGGCCTTTCAGCAGAATCCACAGGGCCTCTCCAGGGAGCTAATTGATTCCATTCAGGGGTTTAATGGTTGGGAGGAGGGAGAGCCAACTGAGGCCACAGCCCTTCACGCATCTCATTGGACTAGAACACCCCATACATGATGCTGACTTACTGACAATTACAAAGGCCATAACCTTCATATACTCTCTTCTGGACAGCTGCCTTTACAGTGTTTTCTAGTTTTTTCTGCATCAAACAGAAAACACTACTGCCCTCATATCCACTCTCTGGAACAAAAGTAATAAACTCACCAGTCCCGTAGAGATCCTCATCATCTATTTCTGTAAAATAAAAAGAAATTAGTTAGTTGTGGTACAGAAATGCACGCATCTCAACTGTGATCACTGTGAGAACTCTGCTATTGTACAGTACAATAGTCAAGATATAGCCAACACCTTTAATCTTTTAGAAAGAATATTGATTGGGGGTTTTATGAAGTCAGTTTGGGGCCAAAAGGTCTGAGAGCAAAGAAATGGACTATAAACAAGAATCAATATTGCACACAGAAAACCAAAACTACCTACGAGAAACTGTAGGCAATAACAAAACTACATCTTGGGTGTAAAGTGACCAAAACTGAGAGTAAATAACAAAACTTCAGATGAGGAAGGGAAACCAATAAGTGAGAAAAGGGAGAGCTCTGAGTGCATCACACAAAATCATGCAGCTCCTATTGTGCACTTGGTGAAAGTGATCTGGGGAAGTTTATTTTCCCCCTTGTCCTGCATGATGAATGTACATCACATGTTTCTGTTTGACATGAAATTCACTGGTTTGTGTCAAAAAACATGTCTGGTGCAACCCTTGACATGTGATAATTACTTCATACGTGGCCTAAAGGACCAACTCAGCTCACCCAAAGTGAAAACGCAGGCAAAAAATTGGAACTGACAGTAATAGGACGAGAAACATGTGGAAACAAGCAAAGGACCTGAGAATGAAAATTACAGTGTGATAATTCCTTTCAAAACAAATTAACAAAATATGCTCTTTGGTGGTGTGTGTGGATGTGATCTCTCGAGTTTAATAAAATTAATTAATTTGAGTCAGGCTTTTTAGCCCTAAATTGACTTCAAGCTGTAACCAGGTACATTCCCTTGTTGATAACCTTAGATAGCCCCATGACACCCGCACCCAGCTGAGTGAAAGGCTTCATTAAGTGCTTCTGTTTTTCCTTTTTTTATACAGAAGATGATTTACATACCATCATCAGCTGATCCTTCGCTCTCCTCTGAAACAGCTGCAAAAAGGTACAAAGTAAAAATACACTCACAACACAGCAGTTTTATAAGTTAAATTATGCTCCACAATGCTGCTACATTCACAGGACACTTACATGGACTGTGCAGATAAAGTTTAATGGTATACATGAATTTAGAGTACTTGGTGGAGTCTATCTGCTGCTCTTTTCTAGTAAAGTAAAGCAATGGGAGCAGTGTTGCTAATTTCACTGCATGTGCTTTTCTTTAATGTTATTCTTATGGCTGGCAACACTTTCTTTCACTGTAGCACTTTCTCTTTCAGGTGGCTGTATAATTCAAAAGTTGGTGCATACATTAATCCTGTTGCGTGGAGCACAGGCAGTGCTCATACGCAGGTAGGTGAGAAAAACATGCTGGCACAGGGACGCACAGACCCTGATTAGATGTTTATCACCTGAAAGCGTCACAGAGATGAGAACATACCAGTAGCGGCTGGCAGCAGCAGCAGCAGACACAGGAACAGCAATCGCATCATCTTCAAATGCTGTGGAGG
Source organism: Lates calcarifer (assembly GCF_001640805.2). Classification (NCBI taxonomy): domain Eukaryota; kingdom Metazoa; phylum Chordata; class Actinopteri; family Centropomidae; genus Lates; species Lates calcarifer. The sequence goes on along the minus strand of NC_066847.1, from coordinate 22,558,546 downwards.
GAGGAGGGAAAAAGAGAAACCGAGTTAAAAATATCTGCTATTAATATTCACAGCCATTGATGTGTGTGAAATCTTGGTGTTTTGGTTTAGAGATAGAGTGTGATGGAAAGCAGAAACGCTGTCTATTATTCGGGCTTGTCTCTCACTTTTGAGTTTCAGGATCACATACTGCAAGTCAGTGGAAAACTACAAATTCCAAGCCAACCAGTCCTTGCACTGTTTTACCTGGTTTAGAGGTATGCATGCAAAGTCTAGATTGTAATCTGTGGTGGGTGGTGGCAAGAGGGTCAGCGAGTGACAGCTTTATTTTCCCGTAGTGCTCAGCAGAAAAACTGTTGTGATTTTGGTCACTGTCGACTGGCAACAAGTGTCTATTCAACATTTTCCCTTTCCTATGCAAAGGCCAGGTGCCAGGTGTTGAGCAACACAGAAATGTCTACTTGGTTTAATATATCCTGCTAAGCAATATTCTTGTTTCTTGTCATTCTAATTGGGAAAGGAAGATGAGCTTGAGTTATAACGAAAACACATACTTATCTACCAACTTTATCTTGAAACAAAATGAAAGACTTATATTGGCTGTGACTTTTGTTTCCCTTTTTTTCCCCTTCTGTTCTTCTTAAGGAAAAATGTCACAACTTCCTCATGGCACATGGCCCAAAACAAACCCTACCTCTGCTCCCCATCACCGCCTGATAGATGTGAAACGCAGATGTCCTGAGCCTGGCAAACAAAGCCCCAGATGTATCCAACACAATATGAATGGTGATATTTTTAAATGGGAAAACATGGGAATGACCTCTCATCTGGTCCCGGAAGATGCCTCATTGGTTGGATTTAGCCACTGAGGCTGGCATCGGATCAGGAACCGATAGTCAGAGACGCTGTACACAGAGGGAACTCTCCCATTAACCTTTGTGCCAAATGTTACACTGTATGCGTCTCTTCATTGTTAGCCATGCCCATTGTGTCCTTGTTTCCTCCATAGTTAATGACGGAGAAGAACTGAAATGACCTGCATTGTTAAGGTGCGGATTATCAAACAAGGCTCTGAGGGGCAGTAGCACCCCCACACTGCGACTTACTGTTTCCTACTTATTGCTACAATTTAAGGAAGTGGATTATGCTCACAGCATGGCGAGCACATTCCAATTACCATATTAGGTGAATGGAAATGAAAAAAGAAAGGCGTGAGCATTAAGAATTGAAACCGCTCAACATCAGTTTATTCTTTTAATAAGGTTTTTGGCACTTTTATGAAAGACTAAGGCATCAAAAATCTGTCCATAAACTGTAATCTTATCTATACATGCTACCAAGGTAGTCGATGTCTACAAACTTTCATGCGAGACAAATGTCCACCCTGTAGGGCCGTAGAGGAACGAGCGCAGCCCAGTCCACAACAAGATTATCTTCATGCTAAATTAGCAGAACAGCATCAAGAACTATTTTGGTCGACTATATAGGAAAAAGATGTTAATCACACAGCAGAGGCTGATTGGAAAGGGAGTGTACTGTGGGCTGTTCTGGCCTCCTGAATAGCTGCAGTAAATCTCCAAACACAAATAACCTAAGAAGCTGCAAATAAAATCCCCTTCTGTATCCAATTTGCTTTTCAGAGTCACTTTGGGTGAAATAATAAGCTGATCCAATTTGGAAATATTTATCAACCCAGTCCACTGCCTCTGTATTAAACTGGCTCCTGACGCCTGTATTATTTTTCAAATTGGGTAATATATTCTTGTACATTTGAATGCCGATTGAATTTGTTCTTTAATACCAGAGCCAGTTTGCAACGTATAATAACCAACGGCTTGCTTATAAACTAGACATGCCAGTTGCTTTCTAGCTGGAGATGCAAAGATCATAGACAGTAACATATCATAAAACTAGAACGCAATGCTGCAAGAAAGGTATACTGTACTGTTGCTGGAGGGTGGATGAGTCTTGTTTTTGTTCTGTTTTCCCCAGTGCAGTTTTCCTGACAGGACTAACCCTGAACCTCATACCTGTCTGGTCAGGCCAGCCCACGGAACACCTAAATCTTGTTTAGCAGGTTTAAATTTGACTGATGAACCCTTTCCAATCCTTCCAGCCCACCCAGTACAATCTATATCAACAAAATACACAAACAAACAGAGGTTTACCACATGTACATAAACAGAACAACATGCAGAGACACAAACTCTTTTCTTATCTGCTCGCACAGATAACAACCCTCTGCTCAACCACTGTGCACTTCTTACAAGAATTTGACACCAGTGATAGGAATCACTAACATGCAAAGATATCAGAATTACTGTGGCCTAGAGAGTTTATAGGAAAACGGATACAAGCAGGAAAAATTGAGAGAAAGACGAGAAAAGATAGCAAAGAGAAACTTTGTGATTATTGTGAAGATGTGTCAAAGCTAAAAACAGACTTGCTCTAAAAAGAATGAGCACAACAACAAGGGAAAAGAATGAGTGAGCGAGAGAAAAAGCACTCAGATCATTTGTGATTCATTGCCATTCAATTTTATAAAAGTGGTAGCCTACTCTGCTTCAGTGAAGAGAGAAAATATTCTTATTGAAATGTTTACTCAACTCTGACATCTCTACAGTAGTTGTTTATCTAAGTAAGGTTGATGCAAATCCCCTTTTTTCCTATAACACAACACAGTCTTCAGTGCCACTGGACCGCAAACAAAGTAACAAGGAAACTAATGACGAAAAAACAAAAATAAAGCAAACTCACAATACCTTAGTTGGTGCCATGCGTACCAATGAGCAATCCAACAGTAATGACTGAGTCTGACAACTAAGTAGTTATATCCAATATGAATTGTTTGTAGATGACCTGTTGAGCATCAGGCCAGTACAGCTAACAGTAACACAACTAAGAGGATATATGTGTGTGCCTGACAATGACAGCCGCCTTGGAGACACATATCCTGTATTTGCCTAACCCCTTTATCGCTCTCTCTCTCTCTCTCTCCCTCTCACTCTCTCTTTGTGTGTGTGTGTGTGTATGTATGCAAAAATTTAAAACCCATTAATGCACACAAGAATGAACAGACTCCATGGTTGCACTAAATAGTTGGCATTTTCAATCTCTGCTGTGACCAAAACAGGACATTGCACTGCGCACGTACACCTCAGGTTTACTTTTTATCAGATGGAGACAAAGCTGTTGTTTTGTTAACAGCACTATCACAAGACCTAGCCCAGACACACTGAGGGTGCGCACAATCCAATCTGTCTGAAATGCAGCCTCATCACTCCTCCAAGAAACAAGCAACACAAAATGTTTGGGAAAAGACTCAGCGAAGGCGATGTGTGGAGATTTCAACAAAGATGTGATGCCCCTTCTTTCACCTCTGACACTCCTTGGTCAAACACTTGGTTATTTGTTTGCAGACTAATATTTAGGTCGAAAACGCACCCAGGAATCCTCAAGACTATCTTAATAGTCTATACACATGCACACAGGAAGTGAGATAAGTGGTGCAACAGTGTGCCAAGTCACTTTTTTTTAAGTTCACAGCACCTGTAACTTGCTTCCTTCAGGAAGAACTCTGCACATTTGAATGGATAAAATTGACTCATTGTGTAACAAACAGGACTGCTGTTGTTTAAAGCTGAAATGTTTTTCCATGAGTTACACACTGAGAAAGTTACGGGTAACTCGCACACAGTTTGTTGAACTTGGCGAGAGAAAAAAGAAAAACATGGAGGAAACAGTGAAAAAGCTGCAGTGCAGGGATATGATGATGCTCATTAGCCAAAAAAATTGTCCACTGGTGATAATTCTGTATAACATTACAGCCCACATTAACATTTTAAATACCAGCCAATAACCAACCAATACAGGAGAAAGACAGTTCTGATGCAAAATGTGTATTACTTTAGAAAAAAATAAGGTTTTAAAATAGTATCCTTGTTCCTCTTTCCTCGTCTCTGCCCTGAAACTTGACGTACTCACCAAAGCTGCACGTCAATCGATCAGATGAGCCACCGAGGAGCCGACTCGTTAACAGGAAAAGCTGTCTGCTGCTGCTGTGTGGGCCAATAAGTTCAGAGCAACTTTACTCTCACCTAGAAGGGGATTCACTGCCAGCTCATTTTGTGCTGAGCTGCCCCTCACCGTTTGCCTCTCAGTCAAGTTTTTGCTACAGCGGAAAATACCTCCCTGTGCCTGTTCAGAACTGCTGCTTGATTTCCTGAAAACGATGAGGTTAAGATACTGATGACATCGTTGTGCATGAATAAGTCACACGAATATAACGCAGTTAAGTGTGGCAAGTAAAGATGTAACTTGCCATAGTTTCAGGTAGAGTTGAGTGTTGATTGGTGATTATTTTTATTTGAACTGGACCAGAAGTAGCATAAAAAGGTACTTAACCGTTTAAATAATACATTTAAAATGACAAGTGCCAGTCAGTTATGGTTATTAATATTAATGCAGATCACCTGGCAGCTGCTGCCTAATTAGTCCACAACTGATGACGTCCACACCGACTGACAGGCTGACTGGCTGTTATCTGTTGTACCAAGCACAGGTGGGCTAATTGGCCGTCTTTGCCATCTCTCAATTTTTACTGGCAGTTTGTGCGTTGTTAGCTTATCGCTAGCTCTCGACATTTCCGTTTTCTTATGACTAAAATTTGTCAGTTGAGGAGGGGGAAACATAATCGATAAACCATATTCCATTCATGTAAGTTTTCTCGTTTAAGTACAGTAATGCAGTTTGTACTGCTGCTCCAGTTATTCCTCGTGGGACTTGGTAAGTGGCATAGTTGCAAGTTAATATTGTTTGTAGGTTCTGGGATGTAGTTAAACCAGACTCAACTAAACATAATTTGCATAAACATATAGTAGTATAACCCGACTAGTTTTTCAGCATGCTAATCCTCCTTCACTCCAGTCAACCCCCACGCTCTTTTTGGATATTTGCAGCACACCTGCGTTAGCATTAGGTTATTTCTCTTTCACCTGCCTCACTCAAGTCTCAACAGTTCAGCTGTCTACCTTGAGAAGTTCTATTTGTCTAGTTTTGAGTGATGAATGGGGTGCGGCTACGTCTTAGCCCTTGGAATAACAAAAGATACTAATCTGTGCACTGTTAAAGGGAATTGTGGTCAGTAATTGGTGACTTGAGAAATCTTCAGTTGCCTTTTCTCTGCATTGGGATGTATATATGCAGAATTATCACACCAGCAATCAGTTTGCCCCTTGTTACAATGCTCTTGCAGTGAATACAGGATCCTTTCATATTAGCATTTGCAATGAGAATCCATTCAATATAAGCTACATACAGTACATAAGTGTTAAAGATCAACTGTTAAGAAATTATTCAATAGCTTTATGCAGGTTACCCAGAATATAGGCTGAAAGGTCAACTTACATTTAAATGAGCTGTTGTTTAGAATTCTCTCTATATACTGCTGGTATGTTGCTGCTCCCACGCCAAGATCCTTGTTATCATGGAAACTGCCAGAGTGAGTGTGCACGTTAATGCAGGTGTACTCAGTCAGGAACTAGGAACTGTGTTCTTCATTGGCTGCTGGGCTTGTTGAAATCTGACACCACCCGTCTTATCTGTTACACAAGTAACTTACTGCATACAGGGACTCTTTCGCAGTGTCCTGTGAATAGACGTAATAATTCAGTGCGACAATATTTACTATCATAAAATCATCACCTACTCTCAGAGCTCTATATTTGTCTGTTAATTATGATATTGTACACTCTATTTGCATATTTCCTGCAGATGTGATGTGGAAGTATATTCAAATGTTTTATATTGAATTAAAAATGTAACCCTATTTTATGTTCTCCTCTGCAGGCCTGTGTTGGGCCAGTCCTGGTAGGAAGTTTCTGATGATGTTTCCCCCTCATAATGACCCAACAGCAAATGTTAGCCATCAAATAACTATCATGGCTTCTGGTGCTTGGACCTTAGTCACTGTGAGGGTTCTGGAAACCAGCTTCAAGCAACGCATCTTCCTCTCTGCTAGCCAGTCGAAGACAATTCACCTGCCATTGTCTGTGGGAATGGCCAGTGCTCGCTCCTCCTGCCTCCTCAGCGTGATATCTGTGAAACCTGTCACAGCCCTTGCGTCATTCTGCACCCAGACTGGTTGTGACCACAGCCTCCTTCATGAGGTCTCCTCCTGGGGGACCCACTACTATCCGATTACTCCTCACTTTTCTAACCAGACTGCTGTCAGCCAGATGGTCGTCACTAGCTCGGACAGGGAGACATCAGTGGACGTCTTCCTCTCAGGGGAAGTGCTCTTTAATGGCAATATGTACCCCAGCGGCAGTGTCCTTAAGTTGCATATGGGGACACTACAGAGCGTTTACCTCCAGAGCAACACCAGCTTTTCTGGCTCAGAGTTGTATTCCCAGGAAGCTGTTGGTGTTGTTGTTGGTTTTACATGCTCCAAACACATACCTGCGGGCTGTTTGTATGGATTTGCTCAACTAAAACCAGTTTCTCACTGGAGTTTTGATTACATTATCCTTCCTTTGGTAAACACAGGAGTGAGTTCTCGTTTCCTGTTGGCAATGGCTACTATCAACTCTGATCTGGACATGACCACCAGCACTGGGCGAAAGAATGTCTCTCTTGTTGGTGGCGTTATGAAGGTCATCCCAGTTGTGACATCAGATAAAATCCACATTACTAGTTACAGTCCTCTTCAACTTGTTTTCTTCAGACATGACAGTGGGCAGAGTTTTTCAACACTAACTGTACTGCCCTCAGTAGAAGATATCTGCCAGACTGTACCTATGTCTGATGCAGGTGATATTAGTGAGCTGGAAGAGAACAGTACTCAGACGGGAGATTTAAAGTCTGGTGTTAAATTCTCCCAGAAGGGCAACTTGTCTCAGCTGCTTGATAATGCAGAGCTCAGTCCTCTTCAGACAGACACAAATGTGGGACAATATCTGAGTGCCATGAGCAAACTGCATCCAGCAGTGTGTAAAAAAAGTATGTATTGACATTTTCTGAGCAACTTTTGATAGTTGATTATTTCACGTGGTGAATGTGTTCATCCGTTTTAACACACGTATATGTGAATTTTTTTTTTTTTTTCAGCTGCAGCTTCTTGTGAAGATGTACACTGTGGTCATAAACGGAAGTGCTTTATCAAAGATGGGAAACCATTCTGTTCTTTGAAAACTAAAATATGCTCTGCATGGGGTGACTCTTATTACCGCATGTTTGATGGAAGAGATTTTGTCCTACAGGGAAACTGTAACTACACTTTAGTTCAAACTACCTGTACAGACTTAAACACTTCAGTTCCACTGCAGATTAACATAGCCAGAGCATATTTGAACAGTGCCACTGTCTCCAGCATCTACACAGTGCAGATAAGTGTCCGTGGCTTTAATATCTCCATAGTTAAAGAGGACAAAAATCATATTAGGGTGAGTGCAGTAAATGTAGTAAATATACACTTTTGTAGTTGTTTTTATATAATCATATATATTGTTCTTGCATTTGCACTCAATAGATTGATGGACAGACGAGGAACCTGCCCCTCATGCTGGGAAATGGGTCCCTGAAATTTTATCCAAGTGGCTCCAGCGTTGTCATGGACACTAACTTCGGCCTGGCTCTGCAGTATGACTGGAAGCACCATGTTCAGATTGAAATTGGCCCAGAGCTGTATGGAGTCGTATGTGGCTTGTGTGGAAATGCTAATCACAGCTCCTCAGATAATGGTGCTGATGAGACCCAGACTGTGGATTTTAATCTCCCATGGGTGGTGAGCAGTGATACAGGCTCCTGTATTGAGGACTGTGGTAGTGGTGTCTCGTGTCTAGGGTGCACTCAAACCAAATCCTATCCTGACACTAAAGTCAGCTCCTTCAGAATTGAATGCACTCTATTACAGATCAGTAATGGACCTTTTGCAGATTGTCATTCATATATTGATCCTGAGCCGTTTGTTAGTAGTTGTGTAAACAGCCTTTGTCGCAGCGGAGCTGCCTCTTCTATGTGCAAGGTTTTGACAGCCTATGCCAACATCTGCCAGAGGCTTGGAGCCAGGATCCAAAACTGGAGAACCATCACCAAGTGCTGTGAGTCTTAATTTTTTTCTTTTCATGATTAAAAACACGGTGTGCTGAAAAAAAATTTATTGGAGTATGTTGTTCCTTTCGCAGCTATGGCTTGTCCTCTGAACAGCCACTATGAGATCTGTGGCTCTGCCTGCTCTGCTACCTGTGCTAATCCAGAGGCCCATCATAATTGCACCCTGCCCTGTGTAGAATCATGCCAATGTAACAGGGGATATCTACTGAGTGGTGGGGAATGTGTACCTCATAGCAAGTGTGGTTGTCTTCACCAAGGTTCCTACTATCTCCCCAAGGAGAACCTCTGGGTCGATGAGCAGTGCCAGGAGAAATGTGTCTGCCAGCCGAAATCCAAGAAGATTATGTGTGCTCAGTCCCATTGCCAAAATGGAGAAGTGTGTAAGGTTCTGAATGGAGTGCTGGGCTGTCACATGGATGGGTCTGGGGTGTGCATAGCCAGAGGAGATCCTCACTATACCACCTTTGATGGGCGAAACTTTGATGTCTATGGAAACTGTAGTTACCTTCTCACTTCTCATTGTCCCACCTGGGGAGACATGGAAGACTTTACTGTGGAGGTGCAGAACCAGATGAAGGATGCTACCAACGTTTCAATTCGGCATGTTAAAATGGTGGTCTCTGGTTATTCCATTGAGATGTCAAATGACTGGAGAAACAAGGTTGAGGTACGTTTATTTTTTTTGTTACAGTACCTCTAGACATATTTTATCCACTCCACTTTATAAACAGTACTCCCCTTGTTTCAGGTAAATGGTCTGCTCCTGCATCTTCCATCTGTGTTGAGCCAAGGCAAAGTAAAGCTCTACATGACTGGCCTCTCAAAGTGCATAGAGACTGATTTTGGTGTTGTTGTGACATACAGCTCTGACGTCCTGACCGTCCAAATGCCAAGGAAGTTTGCTGGTAATCTCTGTGGCCTGTGTGGGAACTTTAATGATAATCCAGAAGATGATCTGATACAAGATGACAACTCTGATATCTTTCAGGCCATTAGACACTGGCAAACCAGCAATGAACATGAATGTGTGGATGTGCCTATGAACACCTCAGGTTGCAATTTACAGGATATGGCTCTTTACCAGGGAAAAGATTTCTGTGGAAGGTTACTGGATACAGAGGGAGCATTGCAGAGCTGCCATAAAACAGTTGATCCACAAGATTTCTATGATAATTGTGTTCATGATCTTTGTTACAGTAACCAGACTACCCTGTGTCAAATTCTGTCCGGCTATGTTGCTGTATGTCAAGAAATGGGAGCTATAGTGGATGAATGGAGGGCTTCCAATTTCTGTAGTAAGTTACCCAAGTGAAATCCCTTTTTTTTCCCTAATATTAAATGTGTGCAAAACATTAACATTTTGAATGAAATTGTTTGTTTTTTTCCTTTAGATCTCTCCTGTCCACCTAACAGTGAATACCAGCTGTGTTCCAGTCACATGTCTGACTGTGTGGAAAGTCCTCTAATGGTGAAATGCAAAGAGGGTTGTTTCTGCAGACCTGGGTTTTTCCACAGTGGTGGCAAATGTGTACCAGACTCTGAGTGTGGCTGCATTTACAATGGTGTTTACCATGAAATCCGTGAGAGTTTCTACCCTGATGAGCACTGTCAGCTGCACTGTGTCTGTGTGGGCCACAACACGGTGCAATGTACTAACCAAACATGTCCAACTGGAACAAAATGTGTCATCCAAGGTGGTCAGAGGGCATGCCATGCATCACAATCTGTTAAATGCACAGTGATGGGTGGTAGACACTTCAGGAGCTATGATGGACATAGCTTTGACTTTAACATGGGAAACTGTCATTATGTTCTATCCCAGCTTTGTGATGAGGAAGAATCTGACACTATTGTTACCATCCAGCATGGACAGCTGTACCTCAGGGTCCATGGAGTGAATATGTCACTGGAGATGGAGCATTTGGGAAAAGCAAAGGTAAGCTGCTGCACACTCACAAATTCATACTTTTCAGTGTGCCTCAATTGTAACTTAAACATCTTAATTTTTCAGATTAATGGTGCTCTGTGGGGTCTTCCTATCCAACTGGATCATGTAGCAGTACTCCGGTCTGGCTTGCTGACTCGTGTTGTTGTAGACACTGGGGTGGTTGTCAGTTATGGAGGGCCTGACCTGGTACAAATAGAGCTTCCTGCCTCCCATAGAAAAATGTGTGGCTTGTGTGGACACATCAGTACTGTTGCTATAGACAAGAAACTGAGCCTTGCGAGTGATGTTTCTATATTTGCATCTTCCTGGTCACTTTCACCACCTGGATTGAACTGCTCTGAAGAATGTGATCTCTGTTCAGTGTGCAACTCCACTAGAGCAGCTGAATTTGCATCGGATGACATCTGTGGCATCCTGCTTTCTCCTGCAGGATCATTTAGCGGATGTCACACTGCTGTACATCCAGAGCCTTTTTTTCAGAACTGTGTGAATAACTTGTGTATGTCTAATGGGAATGAAGAATTGTTTTGCAGTAGTTTGAGAGAATACACTCTTGCATGCCAGGAGAAAGGAGCTGAAGTCAAACCATGGAGGGGTGAGAAGTGCTGTGAGTATTATTAATCATGATATTAAACTATTTCATTAGTGTGTTATAGTGTACCAGTGCATGTAAACCACAGGCCTGCACACATGCTTCTGTTGTACTTTAAGAAATCTGGCAAACTAGCTGGACTCTGTACAGTATATGAACTCTTTTTCTTTTCTTTTTTTTCCCTTCCCACAGCACTCTCATGCCCTGAAAATTCTCACTACAATATATGTGTTGATGCATGCCCTGAGTCCTGTGGTGTTTTGTCTGATATTCACTGCCCATGGCCCTGTTATGAGGGATGTCAATGTGACTCTGGATACATGCAGAGTGGTAATGGCTGCGCCAAAGCTGAGCAATGTGGTTGCTTCTACCATGGGCACTACTATGAGGTAAGTAGCTACACATTACTTGGCTTTTACCAACTGACATGTACATTCTCTCTCTCTCTCTCTCTCTCTCTCTCTCTCTCTCTCTCTCTCTCTCTCTCTCTCTCTCTCTCTCTCTCTCTCTCTCTCTCTCTCTCTCTCTCTCTCTCTCTCTCTCTCTCTCTCTCTCTCTCTCTCTCGATACAGTGCAACACCCAGTATGTGATCTGATCTGAAAATTGTTGCTTTGTTTGACTTCCAATAAATGTCTTGGTTTCCTGAGGGTGTGCTGTTGTGACACATTTACATGTGACCCCAGTGCAGGTTCGGTTATAAACATGTTGCTACAGTTGAGCTAAACAAGTGACGTGTCTTAGTTCTTCCATGAACTGTTAATAATGTGACTCATTATTGTCTTTGCCAAACGTATTCTGCCTCACCTGAACGTGTGACACATGATTAATCACAAAATCCTAGGCCTTTTGTGTTGTTGTTTTGTTTGGTGTTTAGAGAACAGTTGGGTAATGCGAACAGTGACTCACTGGTTTGTGTAGATTGGGGAGATATTGTGGACTGAGGGATGCTCTGAACAGTGTAACTGCTCTGCCACTGCCACCATATGCTGTGAGCCAGCCTCTTGCCCCGAGGGACAGAGCTGCACCCTTAACAACACCTGGGGCTGTGCAAGGAAAGGTAGGCTGAGCTGGTTCTGCTGGGCTGGATGACATTTCCTCAGAGGCTAACTGTTTTTCATTCAGCTGGTATTACGTTATCACATTTTCTGTCACTGTGCTGTGTATAAGGTTGCAAGACAGCACTTGCTGTTTTGTTTTTTTTTTCTTAGTTTCCTGTCATTGTACCTGAAATGAGGTTAACCTCTCACCCCTTTTTAAAAGGCCATTATGTACTTGTGTGTACTCTTGTCTGCCAGGGGCGTTCAGAAGGATCTTATGGTTTATCAATCACAAATAATAATGCACCTTTTTATATTGCTTTTTATATATTTTTATATGTGTCCTCATGGAGGCCTATGACATTTATATATGTGTCACAAATGTATGGGAATGGGTATTTACATTTAATGCCCTTCTAATACAGCTATATGTGTGAGTGACTACAGAATATTTGCACTTAAACTTATTTACTTGAACTTCCTTTTCTTTATTTACAGAAGTTGTTTTAGTGCTGACTGTCTGTAGGTGCCTCCAGCTTCATGTCACTTCTGCCTAAACCGCCATTAATTTATATTTGTTCACCCCTATTTTTTCAGGTGATGATCATAAAATCTGTGGGAATGGGGAGACTTGTTGTGACCAGAGCCAACCTCAGCAAAGAAAGTGTTGGGTGCTGGGAGGTGCCCACTTCTACACTTTTGATGGAAAGGCATTTGAATTTCAAGGAAACTGTACTTACACTCTGATCCATATGCTAAATGATACCAGTGACACAGTTTGGGTCGGAGTACAGAACGACAGAACACCCAGCAAATCTTCCGCTCTTAAAGCTATTCATGCCAAAGTGGCTAAAGACAATATTACTATCTACAGAGGGGAAAAAGGCTACACTTGGGTAAGTTTAAATTTGAACATGGAAAAACTGTCTCATCAACAGTCTAGTCCTGCTGTCATTTTGTAATTTTACTCTTATTACAGCTTGATGACCATCATTTATAATTTCTTTAATATGGCCTTTAAATGTATAAATAATACATGGGGTTTTGCCATTATAAATATACCAAAACTAAAATGGTAAAAATTTCACCACAGAAATGCATGGAAAGTGTGTTCTGAGGTAATACATACAAAATGTGTTTGTGCTCTCCACAGATAAATGGTGAGAAAAAGCAACTGCCTGTGACTCTACAGTTTGGACTGGCGAAGATCCATCAGAGTGGCGTGTTTGTTGTTGTGGATACCAATCTGGGCATCCAAATTAAATATGACTACTCTCATATTGCCACCGTTCTCCTTTCTAATACAACAAGAGTCCATGGTATGTGTGGGAATAATAATGGCATCAAAGACGATGACCTTAGGACCCCACAGGGTAAGGCAGTTAATGCCACCACCTTTGGCTGGAGTTGGAGAGTTCCTGATAAGGAAGGTCAATGTACAGCAGATTGTGGAGATGAGTGCCCGCACTGCTCTGCTTACCAGCTACAGGAGAAAAATGTCACCAGTCAATGGATCTCCTTGCATGAGTATATTTGGTCACCACAGAATTCTTTCCATAGGTGCTGGGAAGTTGTAAACTACACAAAAATCTCCACAGAAGCTAGCATGTTTGACCTGTGCTCAAGAATTTACAATCCAAGGGCCCTCTGCCTGATCCTGGAGGCCTATGCTGCTGCCTGTCAAAATGCCCATGTCCAGATTGGAGAGTGGAGGAATAGCCCCTTCTGTCGTAAGAAAATTTAGATTAGATTAATCCGCACAGGAAATTCACATTTGTGTTACTATTAAGCTAATTTATGGATCATAAAATGTAATGCAAATTAACACTGAATTGTTACAGGTGTCTTGTTTCTCTTCACTTTTTTGTGCGCTTATGCTATCCCACATTACTACACCAAAACCTTAATGAATTCTTCCTAAATACGACTGTTTTATCATACTGAACAACCCAGCACCTGCTTCTGTTAAAACGTATATACAATGTGTCAGGAAACTTACAAGCTGATGTATGCAGTTTTTCCTCCATATTATTGTTCATTCATTCTTCTCCTCCTCTGTCTCGCCATCAGCCATGTCCTGCCCACTGAATAGCCATTATGAGTCCTGTGGCACAGCCTGTCCAGCCACCTGTGAGAACCCATTCATTTCAAGCCCCTGCTCCCTGGCTTGTGTGGAGACCTGCCAGTGCAACTCAGGGTTTGTCCTCGATGGTGACATGTGTGTCCCCTTGTCCCAGTGTGGCTGCACTCACAACGGCCATTGTTACCATAGCAACCAGACGTTCTGGGCTGATGAGGAATGCACTGAACAGTGTGTTTGTGACCCCCACACCCGCCAGACACAGTGCCACTTGGATTCATGTGGCCCTGATGAATACTGTGGTCTTGACAATGGCGTCAGAAGCTGTGTGCCACTCCACCATCAGACATGCATGTACACCAGACATCACATATTCACCTTTGACCACTATGACTATGATTTGCATGGCACCTGTCAGTACCAGTTACTGGGCATATGTGAACAGAGACAAGGACTTGATGCCTTTCAGGTTCATGTACAGACAGATGGACACCTAGAGTCAGAACTTCATGTCCTGATTAATGTGAGTGGTGTGCTTGTGAAGCTGAACAACAAAAACAATGAGAATATTGAGGTGAGTGCCAGTATCCTCTTCTATATTTCTTACCTTTTTTAAAATGCCATGTCACGCAAAGCATTTTTGACACTGTTATAGGTCATTAATAAATGGTCTAATAATTAAACCAAACTTGACAAAGATTAATTTTGAAAATGTGCTGCCCTACACTGACTTTGACATGCAATTTTGGCACCCCCTACAGGTTGATGGTGTCAAGAGGAACATGCCCTATCTCTTCAACCCTAGTGCACTGGCTTTCTCTTTAGGGCTGCACACTTACATCTACACAGACATGGGCTTTGAACTTAGTCTCAGCATAGAGGGCATAGTTAGCATTACTCTCTCTCATAAATATGCTAATGCTACTTGTGGTCTGTGTGGTAACTTCAACTCTGATCCAGCTGATGACCTCACAGCAAATGGTACACAGGAGCATCTCAGTCCTGAGTATTTTGGAAAAGCTTGGAGAACTGGGCTGAATCCTTGGTGTGTGGAGGGCTGTCTAGGAGGAAGTTGTCCAAAATGTTCATCTGAGCATCTGGCCCGCTTCTCTGACCCGGAGGCTTGCGGGAAAATTCTGGAAGTTAATGGACCATTTAGACACTGTCATGGCAAAGTGGACCCCTCCAGTTTTTACAAGCGCTGCATCAGTGACCTGTGTCTTCATGGAGGTCTCCAGCCTGCACTGTGTCACTCCCTGGCAGAGTATACTGCTGTCTGCCTTTCCCACAAGGCTACAGTTTATGCCTGGAGGAGTCCTGGATTCTGCTGTGAGTATTAATGTGCCCCGAGCTCTGTTGTGCAAGTGAATTTAATTAGTATTGTCTACAATTGTAAGTGTGTGCTGTTTGGAGTTCAGCATCATTGCACATCTAATGAAATATGGCGAGTTTGCAGATGCCTGTGAAAGCACACGACATTTCATCATGCTTAGGTTGTTGATACTGATAATGATCATGTAACATGAAGAAGAGAGAGTGGCAGTTATTTGCCTTCAAATTAGATATATGTCTGTAGGTGCTTAATGTAAAGTTTGTTTCCTTGTGTATTTAGTGCAAGTTGAAATTTTTAATATAAATTAGATACAGTGTGCTGTGACTCATGGGTATTGAGGCCACAACCTTTAAGATTCTGTGGGACCACTAGATGGTACTAATGCATCACTGGTCAACCTTAACCTTTACAGGATTTTCCTGTCTTTCTGCCTCAAGTGATTGATGTCTTTCTGTATCTCTGCAGACCGATCCTGTCCCTCCAGTACCAGTTACAACACGAGTTCTGTCTCTGTTCACCTCTGCCTTGGCTGGCAGAATAACACTGTGGAGATGCCCACAGACATGAGGGAGAACTGCCTCTGTGAAGCAGGTTTAGTTCACAGTGGTAGCCTCTGTGTCTATCCAGAAAACTGTGGCTGCTTTCACCACGGAGAGTACCTCAGGGCAGGACAGGAGGTGTCTACATGTGAACAAAGCTGTTTATGTCATGCTGGGGGATACATGACTTGTCATAATGTCTCCTGTGGAGAGGATGAGGAGTGTAAGCTTATTAGAGGTGTTCAAGGTTGCCACCCCAAACCCAAAGTGGCACACTGCTCTGTTGATGGATCCCAACACACCACGTTTGATGGACAGGCATTTGAATTTCACGGTTCATGTAACTACACTCTGGTGCGGACGTGCTCTCTCAAGAAACTGGATGTGGAGCCTGTTTTGATTGCTGCACAGGGCAAACACAGTGAGGGCAGGCAGTTCTACTTGCAAGTCAATAAAATGTATTTTAAGACATCAACAGCTTTTCCTGGAAAAATTCAGGTAATTCATGTAATGCTTTCACAACCTTCAATTTGACTTATTGTTCCCTTCTTAACATGCGCTGTAAAATAATTTTTCACAGCATATACAAGTTGTATTGTATATTATGTTTAAAGGTGAATTATTTCTCCCAGGTAAATGGAGTTTACGAGAACCTGCCATTCTCCCAGAACAATGTCACTGTATATCAGAAAAATGGATGGATAACCATTAAGACCCCACAGTCTGTTGAGCTCATTTCAGACCTACAAACCCACATTCTGGTCAAGATCCCAGACATTTACCACCAGACTACCTGTGGCCTTTGTGGGAACTACAATGGTAATCCCTTAGATGACCTACAGCTGCCCAATGGTACTGTGATCTCTGAGCTTAATATCTTTGGGCAATCATGGAAGCTTGATATTGAATCATCCTGCAGTGACACATGTGACAGCAGCTGTCAACTCTGCCAGTCCCCTGTACCAGAGTACACCTCTGACCTGTTTTGTGGATCCCTCACCCACCCAAGCGGACCATTCTCCTCTTGTCACCATTTAGTGTTCCCACAGAAATACTACTCACTCTGCATGGAAAAGCTTTGTATTGCAAGGGGACAGCATTTGGCCCTGTGTGATGCACTGTGGGCCTATGAGGCAGCATGTAAGGAAGCAGGAGGGATAGCAGGCTTCTGGAGAAACGCCACAGGCTGCAGTAAGTCCAACAGCGTAGTGCATAATTTAACAACATTTTAATTGAATGGAAAATTTCAAATGAAATCCTTTAAAGTTCTATACTGAAGACTGTCTCTTGTTGTATTTTACAGCTTATCAATGTCCTCAATTCAGCCACTACAGCCAGTGTGTGAATGCTTGCTCCTCATTGTGTCCTGAGATTAGTCAGGCAGTGCAGTGCCCCAGAGACTGTGAGGAAGGTTGCCAGTGTGATACTGAACACCTTTATGATGGCAATGCCTGTGTACCGGCAGAGCACTGCGGCTGCATACAGGATGGGAGGAGGTTTAAGGCCAGAATTAAACAGTTTTCTATGCAGTTTAATGCAAATGTGTTCATTTAACTTGTCCTACAATTTTACTTGAATTTGTTCATTTGTTTGCCATATAAATATAAAGGATCCTTATTATACTATCAGATTAATATTTTAACTCTTCAGTAAACACATTTCCAGTGTTAGTTATTGGTTTATTTCCTTGTTTCTATTTTCAGGCCTCTGAGAGGAAACTTCTCCAAAACTGTACTGTTAACTGCACCTGTGGGCCTCCTCTTGTCTGTGAGCAATACTCATGTCCTCCACTGCACAGTTGTGTAGTTTTAGATGGAATCATGGGCTGCCACAAAGATGGTAAACATTTAATCTGAAAAAAACATTTTTAGATACTGCTTTTACTATTGTATTTATTACTTTATGTAGTTTAAACTAAAATTAATAATGTTTTTCTTTAAGCAGAGCAAATCCTAGATCCATGTGAGGGAACGTGTGATGAAATGGAGAAATGTTATCTGAGCAATGGTGTGCCTGTCTGTGAGAGCCATCAGGGTCTATGTTGGACCTGGGGAGGGCAGCACTACCGCACCTTTGATGGGCTCAGCTATGACTTTGAGGGTACCTGTACCTATTTGCTCGCAGCCAGCAAAGGGCCAGCATGTGGTCTGACACCCTTTAGTGTTTCCACGAAGAATAACTGCAAAGGCAGCAGAGCTGCATCCTCCACACAGGTGGTGACTGTACACGCTTATGGGTTTATCATCAAGCTCAGTAGTGAAAAGGGCAGCATACATGTAAGTAAATATCAGTTTCTGAATGAAACTGCAGCACAGGTTTTACTATCATCACTTATGAGTCTCTCCTTTATTTTCAGGTTAATGGTCAGGTGACTTACATTCCTGTTAATCTGTTGAGGGGTAAGATCCAGATCTCTCACAAGGAAGCCAAAACTCTTCTGAAAACTGACTTTGGTATGCATGTAGTCTTTGACTGGAACTCCACAGTTGTTGTTACTCTGGACCCACGCTATAAGGGCAAAGTGTATGGGCTTTGTGGCAATTTCAATGGTGATCTTCAAGATGAGTATCCTGTAACTACATCTGGCTCCCCTCCCATTAAGACAAGTGTAGAGCTCGCTCAGGTTTATAAGCTCTTTGATGGGGACTATGACTGTTGTACTGGTTGTAAGCAGGAAGTGGATGAAGTGACCCTCCAAGCAGATCTTGTGTCTGACTTCTCTAGCCATAGGAGACGGTGTGCAGTGCTCATGGATCAGAGTGGTCCATTGGCCCACTGTCATGGTCATGTCGATCCTGGTTCTTTCTATGATAGTTGTGTAGTTGATCACATGCATAACAGACGGTCAAATGTTGCTCTGGATATAGCCATACATTCGTATTCCATAGTTTGTGAAGAATCCATTGATGTCTACCATGGTGAAGTGACAGCTGGTAAGTATACAGTTGGTAATAATACAGTAAGAAATTTCTTGTGCCTATTCTGATAGAACCTTTGAATGACACAGCGATGAATTATTTCAGATGTGCATTGTCCTCCAAACAGCCACTACAAGACCTGTGGCTCAGCCTGTCCTCCATCCTGTGAATTTAATGCCACTGCTTGCATTAAGATCTGTGTTCAGGGCTGCTTCTGTAATCCTGGCTTCATCAGGAGCTCAGAGGGCTGTGTGCGTCCACAACAGTGTGGCTGCACAGATTCCAGAGGCAAATACCACAGTCTCAACTCAACATTCTGGATCCCAGACAACTGTGGTCAGCTCTGTGTTTGTGGACCAGCTGCTGGAGAGGTCTACTGCCATCCATCCCAATGCCCCAGAGGAATGGTCTGCAAGCAGCTAAATCATAAGAGGGTGTGTCAACCTGAAAATCCCCAGAACTGTACCATTGTCACTGGACTGCATTTTACAACCTTTGATGGACATCATTTTGACTTTAGAGACAGTTGTGCTTATTCATTAGTTCAAACTAACTCCCCCCTAACTGGATTAACACCATTCAATATCACCATCTCTGATGCAAATTGCCACAAAAGGCTTTTTCATAGCCTTACCTTAACAATCTCAATCTATGGTTTGGAAGTGGTGGTAAGAAAAGATGATCCAGGAAAGGTTTTGGTGAGTACTTTGCAAGGTCTTTATTTAAAGTCTTAAAAATGAACTACTGTATGAGATCCTCATGTGTTCTATTTTTCATTCTCAGGTTGACGGATTGTATAAGCACTTACCATTCTCTCACCAGACAGGCCATGTAAATGTGTACCACACACCTTCATCACTCGTCATTCACACTGATGTAGGGTTAAAACTAATCATCTATAAGAGTGGTACTCTAATGGTTATGCTCCCCAGCAGTTATGGCTCTACTGTCTCTGGGCTTTGTGGGAATGCCAACAGTGACCCTCATGATGACCAAATGATGCCCAATGAAGAGTTTGCTCAAAATACACTAGAGTTTGCCCACAGCTGGAGGTCCCCCAGAGCTGAGGCCTGTAGGTCCAACTGTTCCTCCAGACTGAAGAACTGTCCTGTGGAGGTACAGATGCTTTTTGAAAGCAGTGATTTTTGTGGGGTGTTGCTGAATGAGCTAGGGCCATTTGCAGACTGTGCCTCGGTGTTGGATCCCAAGCCTTACTTCCACAGCTGTGTAGCAGACTCCTGCTCTTTTAACGGACACTACTCAGCACTCTGCAATTCCATTGCATCTTATGTTGTTGCTTGCCAAGCAGCTCAGCTGCCTGTCAGACAGTGGAGGAGAGACACCTTCTGTGGTGAGTATATGGTTTGGTCTGTGTCTTCAGTTAAATTTTATTTTCAATTATGACAGAAGACAACCCATCACTGCTAATCATAGACTCACAGACACAAAAACATTATTTTGATACTTGTATGTCTATCAGGGTTTAGAACCCTTCCACAATGAAAATGGCAAGAGCATGAGGGCTCATTTGTTGATTTATTTTTTTTTTTCCACACTTTTATGAATAGGTTAATGTAGGACTGCAATCATAGAAACATAGACCTAAAACAACACCACACTTACCACAAGAGAATGAAGAGCAAGTATATGTGTGCATAGCCACTCTTTTTTCACTTCAGTTTTGTTTTGTTTTTGTAAAACAAATGTAAATGAGACATTTACACATGATTTGATCCTACAGCTGTATTATTTTTCTTATAAATAAAAGTTGAATAAACACATCTCCTTAAATGGCCACAGAAATTATCAGTTCTGACAAGGTTTTTTCATTCCTTCTCTTTAACATTGAGTCTCTGCATTGTCTCATTTACACAATGAAAACTAGAACAAAATTCTGAAGGGTGGAACTATATTGATTGTGTTTTCTTAGAATATGAGACATCTTGAAATGCTTTGTGATTTCTTATAAGTTGAAGTAAGACTTATTTATCCTCTATCCTTCCACTAGGTATGTCATGCCCTAAGAATAGCCACTATGAGCTGTGTGGGCCTCGGTGTCCTGTTGTGTGTGCTGAGCTATCCTCTCCAGCTAACTGCAGTGGAGGCTGTGAGGAGGGCTGCCAGTGTGACCCTGGTTATGTCCTGAGTGATGGCCAGTGTGTGCTTGTTTCTGACTGCGGCTGCATGCATGAGGGACAGTATTATCCTGCTGGCCACTTCAATTCTGAGAAAAACTGCCAAAAGTGCAACTGTAAAAGAGGAGAAGTGACCTGCAGCCCCATGGAAAGCTGTTTACTAAAGGATGGCCTTGTCTTGCAGTACGGTGTGTGCCAAGTGTTTGCTGGCTTTGGCTACATCACTTTTGATGGTGTTGTTCTGCCTCACCATGGCGCTTGTACCTATGTAGTTTCAGCCCTCTCCTCTAAATCCATGCATGACTATTCTCTGCTGCTTAGCTTTAAAAAGGACAATAATGGCCTTTTCACCATCAGCAGATTAGTATTTCATTTGCCTTCAGTGGAAGTATCTGTTGATCCTGAAACTCTATGGAAAATACAAGTAAGTTCTGCAGTTTGTGGATTTATGTGTTAAATCTACAAAGAGTTTATAAAACATATCTTTAACCGGTGTCTGTGCTTTCAGGTAAACGGAGAAGAATGCAGCGTCCCTTTTAACAATGGAGAACTTGAAGCGTACCAAGTTGGCAACAGACTGATTATCCTCATACCATCTGGGGTGGGAATTGACTTGTCCTCTACCCAGTACCTCAGGTTAACTGTACCACAGGTCTATGACGCCACAGCTTCAGGCCTCTGTGGAAACTTCAATGGGGACAAGTACGATGACATGGAACTGAGAAGTGGTAGTCTTACTAAAAGCTTTGCAGAGCTCATGTACAGCTGGGCAGTTGTAGCTCCTGGACAGCACTGCCCTGACACTTGTGGAAGGGAGTGTGACGAGTACAGCCTGTCCCCACAGGAAAGCATGATCTGTGATATCCTGTTGGTCAGCAGTATTGAATTCAATAATTGCTGGAACAGTGGCGTGGAGCGTGACATTTACAGAGTTATATGCACTAGAGAAGTGTGTGCTGGGGCAGGGCACAGGGCTGCTTGTCTAGCACTGGAAGCATATTCTGCAGCCTGCCAGGCTAAAGGAATACCAGTAGGGCCATGGAGAGAGAACACTCCCTGCTGTAAGTGAATCATTTTTGATCATAGGTTAAATGAAGCATATATGATCCACTGTAAATGATTTTACTTCTCTACCACAGCTCTCCAGTGTCCTGACCACAGCAGCCCAAGGGAGTGTGTTGACTCCAGCTCCAACTCATGCCCTGCTCTGCTCCAGCCTCGTTCTACAGCAAGTGGCTGTTCAGAAGGCTGCCAGTGCAACCATGGACATGTGTTTGATGGGGACAAGTGTGTACCTTACAGTCGATGTGGGTGTGTTCTCCATAATTTATACATCAAGGTGAATGTAGAACCTTAATACAATATGGTAAATGCTATGCACATTTTCTCAAGGGATTATGTTGTTATGTGTAATCAAAGCTCACATGCAGAATTTGTTTTTTCTCTTCTCTTCTTAGATGGATGAGCAAGTCTATACTAAAGACTGCACCCAGATATGCTGGTGCCACACTTTGGGTGGTGTGATATGTGAGGAGGCAGCCTGCAACTCAGGGCAGCAATGTGCTCTGAGGAACGGTTCCTGGGGTTGTTATGATAGAGCTGAAGTTTGTAAACTCAAGGGCAACCTCCAAGTCTCCACACTCAGTGGGCAGCAGCTGAGCTTGGAGCCTAAGTTATCTTACAGTCTGATGTCCCTCTGTGATGAGGCCAGTGTACAATGGTTCAAGCTGATCTCTTACCACGGACCTTGTAATGGCAGCTCTTCTAGGCTTGTCAGTGTGTTTCAAATCCTCCTGCATGGATTATCAGTTGCCATAAAGGAAGGCATGGTGAAGGTGTAACTCCACTAAGAATTTTTCCATAATCGTAAACACTTAACAGCTTTTCCAGTGTTTGTCCTAACTCACTGTTGCACTCCACAGGTGAATGGACACTTTGTCTCACTCCCTTACACTTTGTCACCTGGTGTGTCCCTGTCATCTGGTGTGAATGAGGACAAGTCAGAGGTCATAGTTATCTTGAGGAGAAACACTGGTATGGAGTCTGAGTTGGAGATGGAAATTGGTGTTACCATGGTGACAGTCAAAGTCCCTCTCTGGTACACGGGCAAATTGTGTGGTCTGTGTGGAAACCTTAATGGCATCCACTCCCACAGTTCAGTCAAGTCATGGGTTCTCCCTGACTTTCCTGGCTGGTAAGTGATCCTCTCCACAACAGTGCTGTATGTACATTCACTAATTATTGTATATGTGTAAAAATTAAGTCAGTAATTAATTATATTTTCTCTTTCCATAGTGGCATCACTGGATGATAACTGACCTTTTTAATATCATGAGTTATGTGTTTTGTTGAATATCTGTTTGAATACAAGATAATTTAAAGAACTTTGTATAGTCTGTCATTTGCGCTCTAGACACGCCCGTATCATACTTTTACATAATGCTGGCAGCACTCTTATCTGCTAGGCCTATACACCTTTTTTTAAATAAGGTCATCTCTGGTCAATGTTGATTATGTTCAAACAAAAACTAGAGGGCACACCTTAATCTAAATCCACAGTATGTGTACAGTAACTAAACCAGGCTTACCCTTGCCCTGCCCAAGAGCTACTGACCAAATGAACACCAATAAATATTTGAGGGATTTGTTTTTTATCATTAAAAAAATCTATGCAAACTTTTGAGGGCCAAGTTATATTTACTTTCTCTCTTTTACAAACAATTGGTGCACCCTCCACTACATGCTGTTATCCTTGGGTGACACACAAAACCAACAGGAACCGCCCGTTTGACCCAGTGACTGCCACCTAATGGAAATTTTATTTTAATTAAGATTTGATGATCAGTACCATGGAATTATCCACCCATTCTGCAAGCTTTACAAAGGACACATCACTGCATTTACAAGCATGAACTGGCTTAAAGGCCACAATATAAACATTGGCAGAAATTGTGATTTGCATAAGGCTTATATGCCAGATGGTGTGTTTTTTTAATTTATTTATTTTTGTATGTGTGTGTGTGTGTGTGTGTGTGTGTTGAGTGTAAAGTAAACAAATTAAGGGTACAGAGAGGAAATGAGCATTGCATCACAGAAATTAGTGGAAAATGTATGTTGTATGCAGCTTCTAGAGGAAACCAGCATTTGGAAATAATATATATGCACTCTGTGATGTGAGATATCCACAGATATTCACTATTGCTTTCCTCAAAACCCAGCCCTATTATCAAACTAGAATGCTGGTGTCTGCTCAGAGACTCTGGGGTAACTTTGAAGATAAGTTGTGATTTTGGTCTTATCACATTCTTGCCTTGCCCAGTCTAAAATGGATAATATTATTTGGTTACGCCAGAATATACAGTACAGTTGAATATGAGCAAATAGTGAAACTGACCTATATCTGCCTGGTGTTATACATTCAATGACACTAGACTTTGTACTGTTTAAAAAAAAAAAAAAAAAAAAAAAAACAACAACAACAAAAACATGTACAAATTAGGCAATGTTAAATAAACATAACTGTAAACTAAAATGGCAACGTATTAATTGTATATTATTTTTACTGTGTTTTGTAAATTTTCCACTTAAAAAGTAAGGAAAAAAAGGTTTCTAAAGAAAGCTGTCCAGGTTGGTAGAATTATTTTCCCTCAAATAAATAATATATTACCTATACCTACAAATATTTATCTTCTGCACCAATCAAATTATTGAAGGTCAAGCACGGATGCTCAACGAATTGCTGAAAATAAATGACAGGACATGTGCATGTCAGTAGGTGTGCTATTAATGACAAATGATTCATTCTATATGTGTAGTTGTTATTGGACCTCACACCTATGTCAACATACAGCAGGACCTAGAAGTCACTGCCAGGTTCTGCCTTAATTTGTTTTAGAGGAAGGGTATTTTTTTTAAGTAATACCTGTTGGGCTTTAAAGGTTTTGATTGGCTGTGTTTGTGGCCATCAGAACATATAAAAGGACTGAACTGTAAAAAAATTCATCACACTTTCTCAGCAGGTAAGCTCTGTTCACACATTGGAGTTAACTGTTTAGTTAATTGTTGTCTTTATATTTCTCAAATCATTTTTGACTAAAACAAGAATTTCTATCTTTCAGCCATGGGTGCTCTGTTGCTGCTTTGGAGTTTGGGGGCTCTACTCATCGGTAAATATATTTTGTCATACTCTGATTTTAATTTTATTTTTTTAAACTGTGGCAGGAAGCACTTGAATGTTACACATTTAAATCTCTGTGATATATCTGTGCTTGTCTTCTAATGATGATGAAAATTTTAAAATTCAAGAAAACTATTCTTTTCTTAAATATCCATCCAAAATCCTGCCCACCATTACCAACTATTAAACCTGACTGAATGTGGCGTAGCTCAATTAATCAATCATAGCAGCACTCCTCAAACCTTGGCTCAAAAATTCCCCAGCAGGACATGAAGCCAAGCGATCGCTCAATTTGAAGAAATTAATCCAGGTTGTCAACCTCATCAGTTGAGCATTGTTGTGCAGCCATACCAGGTGCTTGTGTGAATGAAGTGGAATGTTAAACAGGTGAAGAATTTGAGAGTGCTGCACATAAAGGATAGCCATCTAAATTGAAATTTGCTTTTGTTGGGAATAGCATTTACCTTCAGCTGCTATTGAGTTGCAACTATTACACTGAATGGCTGAAACAGGAGTGTAATCTAAATCCCCCAGGCCCTGACTGAGCCCAGAAAATGTTCTTTTCACAGAATAGGCACAGATATTGATAACATTTCCATTATGCAATTATATTGTCTGCAAAAGTGACTTATTGAGTGCTGCTGAGAAGCAGTCAAGTGACTATTCCTCAGTCGAAATCTCTCACAATGGTTATCAGGAGAAAAGGCAATCCATCCATTACAGACTAGCATTCATCCCATTTAACTTTGAAATGAAGGTATTTTTCAGTCACTTTCTCTTTGGTGTCATATTGTTTCTTTGTACTGTGTATGTGATCCAAGAAGTCTCAAGCCAAGTTTGTATTGCCAGTCTGTGAATCCTTTGATTGCCTTGGCACAAATAGTCTTATTCATTTCCTAATGCTTTTTTGACATATTTTCTTCATACACAGGATTTGTGAGGCACAATTTTGTACCTGACTACTTTAACTTTAGAAAGAACCCTTCATTTTGACATGTGTTTTTCTGTCTGTTTCCTTGCTCTCGCCCTCATCTGTCAGGTCCATCTAATGCTGGATGGGCAGGGAGGGAGTTTGCCCTGTCATTCATGCAGAATTATGACCCACATTACGACACTCCTCGCTTTCAGCTCTACATCACTGGCGTTCAGGCCAATGCCAGAGTGACAGTGGAAGTGCCTCCTTTGAACTTCAAGCAAGAGAAAACTCTTAATGCTGGAGAAGGGGTCACCATCAGTCTCCCTACTAGTGTTGAAATGTACGGCAGTGAGAAGTCTCCCAACACGGTGCGTGTCGTGGCCTCAGCAGATGTGACCGTAACCTCCTTCAGCTACAAGCTGTACACGGCAGACACTTCTGTGGTGTATCCCACCACTGACTGGGGTACAGAATACTTCATCTTTACACCCTCCAAATCCCCATATGGCTCCTATAAAGAGTTCTCTGTGACAAATGGTAAACATAGCAACAAAGTAGAGATTTTCCCACGAGGCCCAATCACATTCCAGAGTCGTGTCTATGAGAGTGGCAGCCACATGGTAATAGATCTCCAACCATTTGAGAGTGTCCAGATCCAGAGCATGTACGAACTCTCCGGCACCAGAGTTGCCTCCCAGCACCCTGTGGCTGTTTTCACGGGTCACACTTGCACCTGGCGCTTCTCCAAATGTAACCATGTATATGAGCAGCTACTGCCGGTAAGCAGCTGGGGATCCAGCTTCATTGTGCCACCCCTGAGCTTCCAGAGAAGATTTGACAGTGTTTACCTCCAGGCCTCTCAACCCACCCAAGTCACTATCAAATACGGCAACCGTGAAGAGGTTTTGAGTCTGACCAGAGAGCAGATAAGGGAGATCAACTACCACAATCCTGAAACACTGTCCATTCAAGCTGATCATGGCATCCAGGTCCTCCTGCTCTTCAACGGCGTCACAACTGGCTGGTTGACATTCTATGACCCTTTCCTAATGAACATCATCTCCACAGATCATTTCTGCTCCTCTTACTCACTCGAGGCACTGGAGGGCTTTGATAACAAAGCTTTGATTGTGGCACAGACGAGCGCAATGGCAGAGCTACGTTTTGATGGTGCGAACCTGCCCCGTAATGTCCAGTGGAAAAAGGTTGCAGGGACAGAGTTCTCTTGGGCGGAGATGTCCTATAAAAAAAACCCTGGCAGTAATAGACACACTGTGTCCAGCTCTGGTTCCGGCTTTGCTCTCTACAGCATAGGAGTCAGCCAGATGAATGGTTATGGTGCTCCAGCACAATGTATACAGCCAGGTAAGAAGCACATACTATAGCTGTTTATCAATAAGAATTAAAAAGAAATCTGTTCCAAGCAAATATGACAAACAGTGTATTGACTCGACAAATAAAATATTTTATATTGCAGATAAATTAACTGGATTTATGTGGACATTAACTTTATGTTCTTTGTTTTTCCAGTAAGTGGATCTTTGTCCTGCAACAGTATCACCTGCAGCGCTAATGAGGTGTGTGAGATGAAGGGAGGATATCCCTCCTGTGTCCCCAAGCCAGTGAAAACCAAGTCTGGTACCTGCTGGGCCATGGGAGACCCTCACTACCATACCTTTGACGGGCGACACTATAACTTCATGGGTACCTGCACATACGTCATTGCTAAAAACTGTGGGAAGGATAATCTCCCAGCCTTTGAGATCCTTGCTCAGAATGAGCACAGAGGAAGTCTCAGGGTGTCTTATGTCGCCCTGGTCATAGTGGAGGTGTACGGCGTTACCATCACAGTAGCTCGGTCTGAGATAGGTCGTGTGAGGGTAAGTCTTTATGTTTCTGTTAGTAAAAGATTGTTGTTCTTTTGAATATCTTAATATTATTTCAATAATAATAATAATTTAAATTATTATTAATATTAGTTTTATTTATTTATTGTATGACATATTAAATGCCTTTCTTTTTTAAATCAAACTCCTGTAATATCTTCATGATGTATTTTCTGTTTTCTTCTGTGCAGGTTGACAACACACTGTGGGGCTTGCCAATTACCTTGAATAATGGCAAACTAGTCATGTTTCAGAGCGGTCGCTCTGTTGTCATTGAGACTGACTTTGGCCTGACTGTCCGTTATGACTGGGAGCACTATCTTGTGGTCACTCTGTCCAGCACTTATGCTGGCAAGACTTGTGGTCTCTGTGGCAACTTCAATGGCAACCCCAATGATGATTTCACAACACCCTCCGGCACCCAGGCAGATGGGGCTGTGGCTTTTGGAAGCAGCTGGAAGGTGCCAGGGCTGGTGAAAGATGCTCTGTGCAGAGATGACTGTGTGGGTGGGTGTGAGCGCTGTGAACACAGCCTGATGAAGGAATGGGAGGGTGACCTGTTTTGTGGACTCATCACACTTATAGTAAATGGGCCATTCAGCAAATGTCATGCTGTCATTGACCCACAAGCATACTTTGAGAACTGTAAATATGACGTATGCATGGGAGGTGGCCTTCGACATTTCCTTTGCAGGGCACTGGACGCCTACACTGAAGCATGCCAACTTGCTGGGATCCAGGTTCAAGATTGGAGGAAAATGGCACGATGCCGTAAGTAATGTTAGCTAAATTAATCCCTGAATTAACACATATACTTTCTTGATTATTGATCAAAGCATTTATCACACTCTATTCTCCATCTTCTCCCTAAAGCTGCTAAATGTCCAGCCAATAGCCAATATGAGCTCTGTGGCAATGCCTGTCCTGCCACTTGTTCTGATCCTAATGCTCCCTCCAAATGCAAACGCCCCTGTGTGGAGACCTGCACCTGTAACGCAGGCTATGTTTTGAGCGGAGGTCAGTGTGTGCCTGCCGCCCAGTGCGGTTGTGCCTACGAGGGTCGATACATCCCCGCTGGGGAGTCATTCTGGGCTGACCAGGGCTGTCAGCGATGGTGTAAGTGTGCTGCTGGGAGCAGACGCGTAGAGTGCCAGGATAAAGGCTGTGGGGAGGGGCAGCAATGCCAGGTGGTTGAGGGTATAAGAAAGTGCCAAGCAGTCTCCCACAGCACCTGCCAGGCCACAGGTGACCCCCATTACATGACCTTTGACAAGAAGAAGTTTAACTTCCAGGGAACATGTGTGTACCAACTGGTTGCTCTCTGCTCCAAGAACCCAGACTTAGTGCCTTTTGAGGTCCTGGTTCAGAATGATCACCGGGGCAGCAAGGTGGTTTCCTACACCAAGTTAGTAGAGGTCAAAGTGTATTCCCTCAGCATTGTCATTACCAAGACACACAAGGGCCTGATTATGGTGAGAATTGTATAATGTTCAGTATATGAATGTTTAGTTATCTTATTTGGTCATGTTCTTTATATTTAGTATTTCATCTCTCTGTATTCTCCTCCAGGTGAATGATGAGCTGGTCAACCTGCCTGTCACCCTGGCTGGAGGACAGGTATCTGTGTATAAGAGCGGCTGGTATGCTGTTATCACCACAAACTTCGGCCTAAAAGTCTCCTTCAACTGGGAGAGCGCTGTGTTTGTAACGCTGCCGAGCAACTACATGGGAGCCGTTTGCGGCCTCTGTGGCAACTACAACGGCAAAGCCCAGGACGACCTGATTCCTAAGAACGGCGACAAACCTGTCTCAGCAAACGCTTTCGGTACCAGCTGGCGGGTGGCTGAGATCCCGGGCTGTGTCGAAGGCTGTAAAGGGGTGTGTCCTGACTGTGACATTACCCAGAAGGTTCAGTATGAAAAAGGGGATTTCTGTGGTATATTGAAGGACCCCAGCGGGCCTTTCCGTGACTGCCATGCTAAGGTGGACCCAGATGGCTACTTTGACGACTGTGTTTATGATGTTTGCCTGTATAAAGGCAGAAAGGATGTGCTGTGTCAGTCTATTACAACATACACATCTGCCTGCCAGGCTGCAGGGGCCAAAGTGTACAGCTGGAGAACCAGTCAGTTCTGTGGTGAGAAATGCATTTATTTTTATAAAATCATTTGCATAACAGGCAAAATGAGCATTATTCACTGTAGCAGTATAGAAAGCATGACAGTGATTTTGCAAACATGAAATGGCACAATAAATACTTTTTTTACTGCTCCATGAGCCCATCCCTTGTTTATATATACTTCAATGTGTGTTTGTTCCTTGTGGGATTTTATGTAGCTTTGTAATAACTGCCAACATTTGGAATCTGTACTCTAAATTTAAATGCCTCCTGACAAAAAAGAAAAAAAACATTCATATTGTCTTTTATGTTCCTTGTGTACAGCTATGAAATGTCCAGTCAACAGCCACTATGAAATCTGTGCGACTGCCTGTCCTACGACTTGCCAGAGTCTGGCCCCTCCTCAAGGCTGCCAGGGTCCATGTGAGGAGGGCTGCTCCTGTGATGAGGGCTACATCCTCAGTGGACATACCTGCGTTCCCTTCATGCAGTGCGGCTGCTTCCACAACGACCGCTACTACCATGTCGACCAAGTGTTTTATCCCAATGGACAGTGTCAAGAGGAGTGTAAATGCACACAAAATGGAGAGGTACTTGATACTAAACAATGTAAAATTATAATAATCTTACAGTGGTGAGTGTGAACTTGCCATATCATGTATTTTATAACACTTCCCCTGTATCTCTCTCTTTCTCAGGTTGAGTGCAAGAAGTTCACATGTGGCCCGAATGAGAAGTGTCAAGTAGAGAATGGCGTCCGAAAATGTAACCCTGTTGGTAAGGGCGTGTGCCATGCCTCCGGGGACCCACATTACCGCTCTTTTGATGGACGACTGTTTGATTTCCAGGGCACCTGCACCTACACGCTCACCAAGAGCTGTGGGCTGGAAGGCACCCACCTGGTGGCCTTCTCTGTTGAGGTGGAGAACGTGCAGTGGAACCAGATGGTGAACAATAAAGTGGTGTCTGTCACTAAGCTGGTTGCCGTGCAGGTCTACGGCTTCACTCTCATCATGAGGAACAACATGTTTGGAGTGCTGGTAAACACTTCTTCCTCATTTCAACAAGATTTGTGTTTGGAATAAAGTTAAATGTATTGCTTGTATAATGTAGTGGCAGATGGTAGAAATACCTGGGAGTTTGACAAATACATTTCATTATTCTTACCAGACTTTTTCCTGTTTTTTCAGGTAAATGGAGTGTTTAACTATCTGCCTGTGAATCTTAATGACGGAGCTGTGCTGGTCTATCAAGAAGGCATGCATTATGTTATTAAAACAAATTTCGGACTGATTGTCACTTATGACCTCGTCTACCATGTGACAGTCACAGTACCTGGTAACTACCATGATAAGGTCTGTGGCCTGTGTGGCAACTTCAACGGCAACCAAAAAGATGACTTCCAAATGCCCAACCGCCAGCTCGCCGACAACGTGAATGCATTCGGAAAATCATGGAAGGTCACCATCCCTAACGTGGTTTGCGGAAATGGCTGTGAAGGCGACTTCTGTCCCAAATGCGACTCAGCTCGCAAGGCTGTGTTTTCAAAACCCACTTACTGTGGTATTGTTACAGCACCCAATGGTCCTTTTGCAGCCTGCCATAGTAAACTGGACCCACAGCCATACTTTGCTGACTGCGTGTTTGATGTGTGTGCCTCCAACGGGGATGGAAAGGTGCTGTGCAACAGCATCGCAGCCTACGCCTTCAACTGTCACAATGCAGGAGTGGACGTCAAAAACTGGAGGACGCCTTCATTCTGTCGTGAGTGACACAAGAAATTTTCCTTTTGTTTTTCCTCCAAATCAGCCTCTTATTGTCCTCTATCATATTAACACAGGTTTTTCTCTGATATACTTTTTTCCCTCTCTTGTGATAATGTATTTCAGCCATGAAATGTCCAGCCAACAGTCACTACGAGGTGTGTGCAGATGCCTGTTCTGCATCATGCCCAGGCCTCACAGAGATAGTCCAGTGCTCCACCAGCTGTATAGAAGGCTGTGAATGTGATGCTGGCTTCTTATTCAATGGACAGATATGTGTTAAAGAGACTGAGTGTGGCTGTTACGAGAATGGAAGAAATTACAAGGTAAAATTCAGTCTGTACAAAAAAGCCATTTCATATACAGTAGTGTACAACAGATATCTTTTTACTGTCAAAGCAGCTTGAGCAAATATCTATAGCAACATTTATGCTGACATGACAATAAAGTTACCTTTACTTTTTCCACAATGTCGGACATTAGCCAGTTGGATCTTCGATATGTGCACTGAGGATGTCTCCTGAGACTTAATTAGCAGATTGTCTAAATGCATATTTCTTGACAAGGTGGAATAAGTGTGGAATCATGTGGATCCTTCTTGAAGCTGTTATTTCTATTGTGTTATTTTTGCCTGCATAATGAACCTGCTCTGCGTCCCCAGCCTGGTGAGATTGTGTATGAGGAAGACTGTAAAACAAAGTGTACCTGTGATCCAGCAAAAGGCCTCGTCTGTGAAAAGCACTCCTGTCCTCAAAGCACCAAATGCATGGTCAAGAGAGGAAAACGGGCATGTTACAACACAGGCAAGACAAATAACTGTATATTCAAATTTTATTGACTGTGTAAATTGAAACTTTCAAACTAATTTCCCTTTGTTTATCTGGTGTAGATCCCTGCAAAGATGCCAATTGCCGGGTCAAGGAGATGTGCCGTGTTGAGAAGGGTGAAGCTGTGTGCGTCCCCACCTACACAGGTGTCTGCTGGGGCTGGGGTGACCCCCACTACCACACATTTGATGGTTACAACTATAACTTCCAGGGCACCTGCAAGTACATTATCTCCAGGACCTGCGGGAAGCTGGATGGTCTAGTGCCATTCTCTGTCACGGAGAAGAATGATAACCGAGGAAACACAGCAGTTTCCTATGTCAGGGAGGTAACTGTGGCTGTATATGGGTACTCCATCACCATAGCCAAGAACCAAATCGGTCGAGTCACGGTAAGATTTTAGTTGCTCGTCTGATGTGTATTTCAGTGTGTATGGCGTGTGTGTGTATCGTTCTACAGGCTGTTGTTCTAACCCTTCAGGTGGACGGGGAACTGCTGAATCTTCCAATACAACTGGGTGACGGTGAAGTGTCTGTGGTTCAAAGGGGTCACACTGCAGTGGTGGAGACGAACTTTGGCCTGGTTGTCAGCTATGACTGGAACTGGGAAATAGTCATCAAGCTCCCCAGCAGCTATTACGGCAGCGTCTGTGGTCTGTGCGGCAACTTCAACGGCAACAGCGGTGATGAGCTCCGGAATCCAGCTGGAGAACCTGTTTCGTCAGTGATCGAGTGGGGCAAGAGCTGGCAGACACCTGACCAGGACAAAGACCATCCCTGCTGGGACACATGCACGAAAAACTGTCCTACCTGTGACGGTAACCAGGTTAAAATCTACCAAACTGAGGCTTTCTGTGGGGCCCTCGCAGCTAAGACCAACGGCGTGTTCAAGGCATGTCATGGAAAATTGGATCCCCAGGCCTTCATGAATAGCTGTGTGTATGATATGTGTCAGAATAAGGGAGACAAGAAGATGCTGTGCCAGGCATTGGCCTCCTACAATAGGCAGTGTCGTGAGGAAGGAATAATAATCAAGGACTGGAGAAAAAAGTTTGGCTGTCGTGAGTACTGTTCAAGATGTCAATCAAATATTTGACTTTCTTTTCTTTATCTTTCTTTTTTTTATGTTAATGCTTTTTAAATTTAATTTCTACCCAGCAATGAACTGTCAGCGTCACAGCCACTATGAAGAGTGTGCCAGCCCATGTCAGCCATCCTGCCCATTCCCTGAACAGAAGCAGAACTGCAGCGGTGCCTGTGTCGAGACCTGTGTGTGTGACGCAGGTTATGTCCTCAGCGCTGGTGTCTGTGTGCCAGCTAAAACATGCGGTTGTTCCTACCAGGGTCGTTATTACAAGCCAGGCCAGCACTTCTGGGCCGATGAGGCTTGTCAACGCCTGTGCGAGTGCGACCCGACCCTAGGCATGGTGACATGCCGCGAGGCGTCCTGCTCTGCCAAAGAAAGGTGCACCGTGGAGGATGGTGAGCGCACCTGCCGATCCATCAGTCACGCCACATGCACAGCCTCGGGTGACCCGCACTACCGCTCTTTTGATGGCCACAGGTATAACTTCCAGGGAACGTGTGTATATCAGCTGGTGGGACTGTGCTCCAAGCAGCCTAGGCTGGTGCCGTTCAAGGTGACTGTGCAGAACGACCACCGGGGAAGCAAGGCCGTGTCCTACACAAGGACTGTCGTGTTTTCCATATATGGAATCACTCTCACCATCAGCAGAGAATACCCCTACCGGGTCCTGGTAAGTGTAGGTGTGGAGGTATGGATGAGGTAACACATAGGAGTGATTTGATAAAAGACTGAAGAGGTAATCAAAGGCTTGATTATATGTGGATTTTTGGAGAGAAATAAAATGGGACACAGCGTGTAGTTGTAGTATTGAAAATAAAAACAGGACAGATACTCTTCCTCATTCAAATTAGTGGATGGTAATGCTTTCTGTCATTGTGCTAATTCTGACATCCCTCAAGCTCTTCTGCATATATATTTAATTGCATATTAAGAACCACAGAATTATTAAATCTTTAATCTCCTAAAAATATTCCTCCCTCCCTCCCCCCCCTAATTTTCTGCTCTTCAGCTCAATGGGCAGCTTGCCTCGTTGCCACTGGATTACAATAATGAGCTGGTCGTGTTTCTCAGTGGCTGGACAGCTGTTGCAGAGACAGCTGCTGGTATCACCGTGACCTTTGACTGGCGGAGCACAGTGACGGTCACTCTGCCCAGCAACTACGAGGGCGCAGTCTGCGGTCTGTGCGGCAACTACAACGGAAATGCCAAGGATGACCTGACCATGCCGAACGGCAAGATTGCCCCCGATGGAACCAAGCTGGGAGAGAGCTGGCAGGTGGGCCTTGTGCCAGGCTGTTCATCAGTCTGCCAGGGGGAGTGGTGCCAGGCCTGTTCAGGCTCCCAGAAGAAAGTGTATGAAGCCCAGAACTACTGTGGTATTATCGCTGACAAAGCAGGGCCTTTCAGAGAGTGTCACAACCATGTGGACCCTGCTCCTTACCTGGAGGACTGTGTGTATGATTCCTGTCATTACCATGGTCACCGTGGGTCAGTCTGTGATGCAGTGGGAGTGTATGTCTCTGCCTGTCAGAGCCTGGGAATCTCCATCCGCTCCTGGAGAACAGATACTTTCTGTCGTGAGTTTGTGATTGTGTTTTCATTTTTTTTTTTTTTTTTTTAAATCTCTCATTTCAAAATATCTTCCATCTTTTGTTGTGTCCTTCTCCCCCTCTTCTCATCCTATCCCACAGCAATGGTGTGTCCAGCTAACAGCCATTATACCCTGTGTGCTACGGGTTGTCCAGCCACCTGTGCCAGCTTAACCTCCCATGGCACCTGTCACAGGCATTGTGCAGAGGCCTGCGAATGTGATGAAGGCTTCCTGCTGAGTGGAGGTACCTGCGTGCCTGTGAGAGACTGTGGCTGCTCATACAATGGCCATTACTACAGGAAAGGAGACGTCTTCTACCCTGAAGCCGCGTGCGTGGAGCAATGCATCTGTGGAGAGAATGGTGCAGTATCATGCCAGAAGACAAAGTGCCGCTCAGGGGAGACCTGTAAGCTTGTAAATGGAGTGAAAGGCTGCCACCCTGAGGGGCAAGGCAAGTGTGTCGCTTCTGGTGACCCTCATTACATTTCCTTTGATGGACGGAGATTCGATTTCCAGGGTACCTGCGTCTATGTATTGGCCAAGGTCTGCAATGATGACAATGGCCAGCTGATGCCATTCACTGTAACTCAGGGGAATGAGAAGTATGGAAATGGAAAAGTGGCTGTTACAAAGTCGGTTGCAGTGGTGGTCTATGGTTTTGTCATTTACATCCAGCAGGGAATGCCATGGAAAGTCATTGTGAGTTCAACAACTTTATCCAAAACACTTCTGCGGATACATTTGTGTGTGCTTATTTACTTTCAAATAAAAAATATCTTGCTGAGATTAAACTTTTCTTCTCCCTCCTTTCAGGTGGACGATGAACTTCTAAACCTCCCTCTCTCCCTGGACAATGGGCGTCTCAGAGTCACCCAGGAGGGTCGCAACGTAATTGTCCGAACAGACTTTGGACTGACAGTCCTCTATGACACTGTCTACTATGTCGAGGTGATCGTGCCATCTATATACCAGGGTAAGATGTGCGGCCTTTGTGGCAACTACAACAAGAACGGTGGCGATGACTTCATACTTCCTAATGGCAAAGGAACAACCAACGTTGATGACTTTGGGAAGGCCTGGGTGGTGGACCTCCCTGAGTACGAGTGTGGCGGCTGTGGAGGTCAGTGCCCCGCATGTGAACAGGCCAAGGCTACGTTGTATGGAAAATCCGACTCCTGCGGCATCATGAGCGCACCTAATGGGCCTTTCAAAGCCTGCCACAGTAAAATTGACCCAGCAGTATATGTGTCTCATTGCGTGTATGATGTGTGTGCTGCGGATGGCAAGAAAGATACTCTGTGTAACAGCGTCCAGGCCTACGCTCTGGCCTGCCAGAGTGCAGGAGTTCAAATCCAGCCATGGAGGAGCAGCTCCTTCTGTCGTAAGTTGCACATAACTGTATTGTAGTGTCATCTGTGTTTTTTTATGTTTTATATTTCAGGTGCGCACACAAAGTCGTACAAATATCTTCTTCTCTTGTAGCTGCTTCATGTCCTCCACACAGTCACTACGAGGTGTGTGCCGACACCTGTGGTGGGACCTGTGCCAGTTTTATTTACCCATTTTCCTGCTCTGAAAGCTGTTTTGAAGGATGCCAATGTGATGGCAGCTTTGTGTTTGATGGCGTCCAATGTGTTCCCTTGGAAAACTGTGGGTGTGTGTACGACGGCAAATATCTGACGGTAAAATTGTGCTGAGATTTTACTTTGTTGTCACACACAGTAACTGTGCTAAAATTGAAAGATAGTCATAAAAAAATACAGCCAGCCCATAAAAATGACTAATACTTTCTATTCTTGTCTTGTATTTACACATTATTCACCAAACTGGAAGATAACTTGCATCATACACAATGTGTGTTTCCAGGTGGGCCAAGCAGTGGTGGACAAAGACTGTAAGTCTAAGTGTGTGTGCCAGGCCTCTGGTAACGTGAAGTGTGAAAAGCTGTCCTGTGGCAGTCGGGAGGTTTGTGGTGTGAGAAACGGGGTCAGAGGTTGCCACGTCATACAGGGCCACTGCAGCATCAGCCAAGTCGGCCACATCAGCTCCTTTGACGGCATGACCGGAGCCATAGGAGCTCAAGGAGCATTTGAAGTGGCGTCTCTGTGCGACGAGAAAGCTGAGCTGTGGTTCCGCGTAGTTGTGGACGTCAGGATCTGCAGCAAAGGGGCGTCTCCAGCAGTCGCCACTGTGTACGTGTTCTTCAAGGAGGCCGTCGTCGCGGTGAACAGCCAGCATGTGACCTGGGTGAGAAGAGGTGGAAGGGATAAAGACTTGTTTAGCCATGATAGTAATTTTTTTCTTCTTTCTCAACTGATTTTGGGTTTCTTCTTCTACTTTCCCCGTCTTCATGTCGTCCAGGTAAACGGCAGGAAAGTGTCTCTTCCCAGCAAAGTGACGGGTGAACTGTCTGTCAAAATCTCAGAGAAGACTGTCATCATCGAGAGGGCGTCTGCTGTGCGGGTCACCTACTCAATTTCACAGGAGGTCACTGTCATCGTTGACAGCTCCCTGTCCGGTAAAGTGTGCGGCGCCTGTGGCAACTACAATAACAACTCCAAAGATGATATGACGACTGCAGATGGGAAAATTACCACTGATGTGTCTGTGGTTGTCGGCTCCTGGAGCTCTGGGGACTTTTCTAGATGGTGAGTGTATGAGAGACATACTGTAACATTCCCCCTGTATTAATGTAATGGGCAAAGATACATTGCTGAATATAGTGCTATGATTATGATAGTCCTTTGCTACGCTACATGCTCTCATCACATTGCTCCTGATGTTAACTTTAATTGTTTTAACAGCATAACAACTCTGCCTGCTCATCTACGCTTTTAACCTACAATTCCAGTTAGAGTAGAAGTTTTAATCTTGAACTCCATCTTGCCCTTTATTATGCAAACTGCAAACTTAATTTGACCACTGAAATAATCAAGTACAGATCAGCAAGAGATGGGACGGTGCTATGACCATTCAACCGCTTATTCTCTTAACAGAAAGAACTAAACAAGGACTCCACAGAGCCCTTTTAAAGGAATGAGAGTGTGGTTTTTAATTGCATTTGATCCAATTTAATTAAGAAATGCCAGAGAATCCCCTATGGTAATTACTGATTAAAAAGCAGGTGAGGCTGACAGGCATGGCCATCAAAAGCTACCAAGCTTGCAATCCAATCACTGCTTGTCATCCAAGGACACTTAAGACTCATCTGGGTGCAATATTAATTTGAGCCCTCATCTTTAGTTCTGTGTTCTAGCCTTAAGTCAGTCCCTTGGAGAATTAAGTTTTGCCCCCCCCATTCAAGGTGGTAGTTTTAGGAATTTTCTCAATACCACACCCCAAGCAACACAGGAAAATACCCCCCAGAATAAATGCTGCTCCTCCATTTGCCTTTAAAATACAATGTTCAGAAGTGTTCCTTGTAATCTCTGTTGTGCCTGAGTGAACATGACTTTACTTTGTTCCAGTGCCCATTGACTGCATTTTTTTTCTCTTTTCTTTTTCATTTCAGTGGCCTGTAGAGATGTTGGCCCTGCCCTTGATAGAAAGCATCTGCTGTTTAGGTAAAAAACTAAAGTTGTTTCCTCTCAAAGCTATGAACTTGATGTTTCCTGGTGTAAGAAAACAGCTGTAGAATGTGGCTTACATCCCTGCTTTTTACCCCCCATTAAACAGGGCGAAGAAGAATGTGAAGTCGTTCAGCTAAAGTTGCTTGTTTACAACCAGTCTTACTCATCTTAATTCTACGCTTCCTCTTGATTCATGAAAATGGGTTTTGGTTGTTTACTGGAGGGTCTACTCCTCTATTGTTCATATTGGAGTTGGAAAAACATCTGGCTCATTCTTGACCAACATCTCCATCTAGTGGAGAAGGAATGTATAGCATTTCTTTTCTGCATAACTCCAGCTGTAAACAAGAAGTCACAAGTCTTTTACCTGCCCTATTATACTTGTCTAGTTTTAAAAAATATGTATGTGTATGTTTTACAAAATGTGTTCTCCTTATATTTCTGAGCAATAAATACCTTTTCATTATATGGTGTGCTTAAGTTATTTGTGATTATCCCCAAAGAATTTACACAGTATCTCTCAAAATCTCTAGAGTGGTTTCTGAAGAACAGTCTAAATTAGAAATGCATGACTCTTATATGGATAGTGTGTGTGTGTGGTTTCTTCCAATGAAAGAAGAAACCTTGTGTAAACTTGATGTCTCGATAAGCTAACTGCACTAAAGGTCCTTGGTGTAGTAGGGGGGAAAGAAAAGCACAAAATTCCACCCAGCTCTGTGTTTGCTACCAGTGGAGGGGAGAATCTGGCACTTTGGTGTGGGAGAGACCTTGGGAAGACAGTTTTCATATAGCTGAGAGAAAACTGTATCTCACTGACAGACTGCTCTGGCCGTGAAAGCACACTGTAGTGTTAATGCTTTCACTTCACTGCACTGAGCCACTTTCCAAAGTCTGTAACTTACAACCAGTGGTACAACAGACTCGCAGTTTGATGCTGCTTGTGTATCTTATATTTGGCTGTAGGCTGGAAATGAGCATGATTTACAGTTCATTATGAAGTCATGCTTTACTATTAGTGCTTCAGTGCTAGCACCAAACCGCATGGGAATAATCTCTCCTCTTACGGTAGCACTGAACTGAACTGTGGCTCTGCTTGTGTTGTTTACCTCTACGCAGGGTGATTTTTCTTCTTCTTTTTTTTTTTTTTTTTTTTTTTTTTTTTTTGAGGGGGGAGTAACTTGAAATGTCTGAGCGCTCGCACAAGCACCCCGCCCCCCTCTGTTTTCTCATTCCTGAGTCAAGACCAAGGAGGAACAGTGCTTTTACTTGGTGCAAGCCGAGGACCGAGCAGAATGCAACACAGAATAATTCATTTTTAATCAGTGCTTTGAATTTGTTTATGCTCACAAGAGAAGCTTTTGCATTTCATATTTTCTTTCTTAGCTAAAGTTATCAGGGGGAAACTTTTAAGCAAATTTCGGCTCACTGGGCGGAAAAAAAACTCACATTTAGAGTTTATAGGAGGCTGATACTCGGTAAGTTCATTTAAAAGTCCACTTCTGAGCTCCCATGCAATTAATGCATTTTCTGAGATGTATTTGTCATGTAGTTGCGACTAGAAATGTCAGATTAGACTAAAATCTGCACCTGAAGACTTCTTAAATACTTTGTCTCCACATGCTTTTTGTCTTACAGAAGTTTCCCTTTACTTGTTTTTTTAGCCGGTTTCCACAGCACGACTGCCAACCAACCCCCAACTTCCAACTGTAAATGCCTTTGTGGACATGTGACCGTTGAATTACATGAAGCCACCGCTTATGTTTCTCTCACTAAAGGCGCTTAAGTTTAACGTGTCTTCATTTATTTTCCCACTTACCGGTGTGTTACTTTGATTATGTGGAAGTGTTTTTCCACTTTCATTTTGTTGGCACGGTGTTATGCTGCCTAGAAACGCCACGGCATCTGAGAAGTTGAGTGGAATTTACTGACACAGTTTTGTATTGAGCGCTGCCAGCGAAACTGTTGCCAGCAATTTATGAGACGTTCTCCAATCTGTATCGCGTTAATTGGCGATAACAACAACGAGAACTCGCTGCACTGTCTGAGAAAAACCTAAACCTCAGTCTAAAGAACCTTCCTGCTGTGCAGCGATAATACATGTATTTGCAGTGTAACTGCTCTTCTATATGGGGGTTGTTTATAAGGGTTAATGTAAGCAAGCCTTTCCCCCTCTAATTACAAACTGTCCCCACTTTATTTTAATCCATGCTAATTAATTTTTAAAGTGTTCCTTCATGTGCTTCTTTGCTGCCTGCCCATTATATTCCTCTATATCACTCAGAAGGCTAACAAACAAGATTATTGGATTGGTTCTTGTTAGAATAACTCACTCTGTATTTGTTTGATTAAACCTGATTGGCAGGCCTTTGTTGTTAATCCTGCTCCCAGGGTTGAAGTGTTCATTTCTCTTCACTACACTTCCATGTTCACACCCCCTCTCTAGTCATGCATGAATCTCCAGCAGTGCTTTGGGCCAGGGAGGGAAACCTTGGCTCCGCTACTGTAGGCTTTGATCTTTGAAATGCAAAACATTTTTTTATACCATGGCTTAGATTTTCTGCAAGTGTGAAGCTAAAAGATGTGTGTACCTGCAATCACATTTTTATTG
The DNA here is from genome assembly GCF_001640805.2 of Lates calcarifer. Lineage (NCBI taxonomy): Eukaryota > Metazoa > Chordata > Actinopteri > Centropomidae > Lates > Lates calcarifer. The sequence continues at coordinate 22,517,330 of NC_066847.1, read as the reverse complement.
CCACGTCTCAGGATTATGTAGGTATAATGTGGCTGTGAGGCTGAGGAAACTGCAAACGGCATGCTCTTTGGTCATGCAGTGTCCTTAAATTGCAGACCTTCTGCGACCCTTGCTTCCCAGCTCGAGTCTGGTTGTGGAACCTTACCCAACATACGGGTGTAAGAGAATCCTAAAGAATGTCCTTGATAATATATAGACAGAAAAACAGCCTAAGGAGGGTCATGCTCCATGTGTAAATTGGTTGACCCAGCAAAACCAATCCAGACCCACTGACCAAATATCGAGTGCAACTCAACACCAGTCTTGCCTCTTACCCCTCAACTGCCAGTCCTCATGTTTTGAGGTGCAGAGCCTGAAATAGACCCTCTTCCCTTACCCAGTCATGAGGCTATATTATAAATGCACACATCTTGATACCATAAGTGATCCTGTTATGTAGCAGCTAAGCAAAATAGAGCTTCCCTGTTAGGTCTTATTAAAGGGTTACTCCACCAATTTTATCACATAAAATTTAGTCTGAGTATCATTCAGCCTGTGAGAGCAGTTGTATAATATCCTCTGTGGGTCTGGAGGGAGCTCTCTAAAGTTTAAAACAAATAACAGTGGGATTTAATGAAACACTTAATCCAGTTACATTATTAGAAATGTGGGATCCATTTTTTAGAGCATGACCCTACTAAAAGTCACAAAAACAGCATATCTCAGCCTCTTCTGCTTTGATTTTGACTGTTCTTTTTGCTGGAATGTTCCGTTAACAGTATCGTTTACAGCTGCAGTTTAATCCACATAAACAGGTTGGAAAATAAAGCATGTTCTCCTATTTCTTATCTGCTGTTCTGGAAAACTGACCGACTGTTTTGTAGATTCTGGGAGGTATTAGAGGTGAGTTGCGGAAAAGTTTGAAAACAGGGTCCTCTCTGTTAAGCAAGGCAGTTTAATTAGGTGTAGTTATTCTGGAGTGAGTTAGTACGTTAGGAAGTTTATCTGTAGGTCACTTCAGCCCAATACCCTCATAAAACAATAATGCCGCAAAATGTGAGCACATTGCCTCTGAGACATTTATTACTTCTCATTATTAATATCTGCTTTGCATGCTCCTTTCTTATCAGTAGGTATAATGGATCTCGTGGTGTTGGTGGCATTCAGCTCCTGGTTGGCTCCTGCGCTTGGTGAGTTCACCTTTCATTCAGTGTTCAGCAGCTTTTACGATGTTCCCTCTCTTGAAACCTTCAGTTGCTTCCCCTTTCTGTAGCTTTATCTTAAATCCCTCCGTGCTAAATGAGCTGATGTGTCTCTGTAACAGGATCAGCATTTGGCAGGGAAATGTTGGGTAAGTTTGCTGCATTAGAGAGGTCACTGGCGATGCATGGCCTTTTGAAATCTCAATTTCTTTTGGTTTTCCGGCGCTCACTTATTTGGTCTGGCTGCTCGCCATTGCACTTTCTTTGGTCAAATGTGTAAAAAACCTTGTTATGGTTAGCATTACAGCAGTATTGTTTTCAGCATAAGTTACATTTAATATTTTCCATTTTATGTCAGTGTTCTTGCTGTGAGAAAAGGCCATGTCAGAATAGTGTAAATGTTTCCTCAGACTGTACTTTGAATAATCATTTATTTTGACTGCTGCCAAGTTTTCCGTTGTTAATGCAGGCCCTGGTCTTTGGTTCATTTCTCTGTGTATGCTGCATGCCATCAGTTGAGCTTGATGTTAAGCAGATTTGCCTACACTAAGGGATTTTTTATCTCCTCTGTTAGACTGTATTTCCTGTGGCTTGTCAAAACCAATATTGTAAAATGTGTTTTTACTTCACAGAAGAAGAAGCTAACTTAGTATTTACTGCCTGATAATGAGGTCAAAGTTAACTCAAGCTCTTTACTCTGCAGTAAATAGGACGCAACACAGTGTATAAAATATTACTGACTCGAGAGTTTCAACCATATCATACTCATTCATAACATTTCATGTCCGGCTTTATTAAATCACAAACATCAAGGACACAGTTCTCAGGTGTCAGAAAAATCTCTCAGCCTTTAGAATAAATTTATGATGAGGAGCTGCTGAGACAAATTGAAAGAGGCAAATGTACACTTCAAGTTTGCTTCCACTTGGAAATGATTTCATTGATTTTCATTTTACTGTATTGAACATCAGTTGTCAAGGTTTATACTCATACATGCACAGCTACTAAGACTGGCTGACATTTAGAAAATGCTGTTCACTGTCTGTTGAATATTTTAAAGAGAGCTGTAAAAATAACACATTAATGATGTGAAATGTTGCCTAGCACAAGCAGAAAAGTATTTATGTAACCTCCTGTGTGCTAATCCAAGGTTACATCGTTCTTGCTCATGTAAATAATGTCTGCTTTGTGTCTTCATTAGTATACCTACTGAACCTGCCTCTTTAATTATTCTCATTGTTGTCTTTATGTTACTAAACATGCGGGAGCAACTGCGATTTAGATTAGTACCAAATACAGTATAGTCTCTAGCAAGAGTTCAAAGAGTGGAGGCTGAACATGAAGGCGGTCAACATGTTTTCCCAGATGGGAGCAGAGATGTGACAGAGCAGAGGGGTCTGTACTTTCCCACGTTACTGACAGGACACAGATGGGGGCAACAGAATAAACATGTAGTAGGTAAACAAAGGTACGGAGAGTAGAATCATTTAGTCGGTAATATTGAGTTTTTCTATTATGGTAAGTTCTCCTAAGTTGATTCTTACCAATAGAAAGTGGAATGTATATGTTAATTGTAAAAGTTGGTGTATGTGACAAAATCACTGCATGACTGTGATCCCTGTGAATTTCTGCTGAATTCATTCTCCATAAGTTAATCCTCTTTGTAGAATTATTAAAACCCAGTATGTATGCTTTTTCTCACATACAAGTGGGGGAATAAGGGTGGTGTGTGTACACATTCCCCAGAGAGTGAATTTGCCCCACCACTACTAATTTTGCCATTTGCTGACATGCACCTACACAACCATGTGAATGTCTTTTAAAGACTAATGATTTTCCTTCTCTTTTTTCCCCACAGCGTCAGCGGCAGACAAGGACAAAGGTGGGTATTATTTGAATAGAAGCTTAGAAAAGTCAAATTAAGATAAGCCGCACACTCATTTTAGCTGGCATATGAATTAGCACTGCCACCAAACTGGCTAATGAGTAGATGAATGACTGAGGCCCTAAAAACTGCTGAATAGCTGTCATAGCACGAGTGCTCTCTGAAGTGTGTCAGTGGGTAAATGTGGTTCTCATTTGTCTCCTCTCTCTGTTCTCTCTTCCACCAGACTATGACAGCGCTTTTCATTACGGTGAGTGTTGAGCAGATGAATGCGGTCCGTTAATAGCTAACCTCTCTGCACAGGAAACATCTGGGAGGTCGGGATGAGCTTGCGTTTTCCCACTTGTTTTTCTACAAGTGGTGGAAAACTTTCACCTCGAGGCCGAGCTTCTGGAGTAGTCCCACTGCAAATGATTCTAATCCTGTCCGCTGTGCTTTGGTTTTCACTCCATCTAGGGTGCTAGACTGCACGGAAGGACTTAACATCTGCATTGATATTTTATGAATAATAACCACCAATTGTGTAGTTGTTCTCATTCAATTTCTTTGGGCAGTAAGCAAATCTCAACATTCCTGCTTTATCTTTCCAACCACTTCCTATGCCCTAACTAAAGCAGTGTATCTGTGTAGGTCCTCAGTCATCAAGGTGATGGTAATCTTAACTGCTAGGGTTGAAGGCAACTGGACTTCTTTTTGGTTTCTCATGTTTCTCTCAGATGTTTTACCCTTTATCCGAAAGGTGTTCTTAGTTCTAGAGGCCGGGTGAGGAGTCCCAGGTATTTAACATCTTGGAAGTGGTCCTGAGATTAATGTTATATACACAACATTACTATTATACACACACCTATGCATTACATTAACGCACATCTGTCTGGACAATCACTGCCACCTTCAAATATTTGCACTCTGCACTTTACATTTTAATTATGTATATTTATGTTCCTTGTGTATATATTTATGTTCCTTGTAAATATAGTTTTTGCTTTTTGCTCTTTTTTTTAACTATCACTGTCCTTTAGTGACAATATACCGAGACAAATTCCTTGTATGTGCAAACTTACTTGGCAATAAAGTCTGATTCTGATTCTGATTCTGAGAGTCACTGATGCACCCTGTTGTCATGTGAGTCGTCAGGGTCCCACGATGCCAGGTGTTACCCATGGGTGGGTCGTTGCCCCATCCTATCATGTGAGTTGTTGGAATCACATGGCTCCAGGTGTATAGGGGTTAAATTGCCTGGGTAAGGACCCCAAGACCACATTGTAGGTGGCTAATAGTTGATGTCACAGGCTACCACCTCTGTTCAAAAATGGTCATTCCATATGGACTTAGATGGCCTCTTTTACTCCTCTCTCAAACCATCTGTTCTATATATCCAAAATGTGGACCTACTTGACACTCTTCTGAGAGTCAACAACTCTCAGGACCACCTAGACAAATGTCTTGAAGAAGCCTAAAGTTGTCCAATTGCCTTCAGTTCTAGCACTTTAGAACTAAAGCAGTGGTTCCCAGCTTTGGCTGTGGGACCCCTCAGGAGGTCCCAAGATATATCTGAAGATATTAACAGGGATAACACTGAAAAAAACTATTTGTGTTACAAAAAAATTATGTTTATTTTTCTCTGACTTCTGTCTATCTATTTTGCCTTTTTTCTAATGAAGTTTTGGGTACTTATATCTCCTCAGGCCTCTAAAAAATCTTCAGAGCCAAACAACCTGAAAATGATAGTATGCAATTTTTTGTCATCTATATAAACTTTCTCTCAGTTAAAAAAACCTAGTGATTAATTCATGCTAGTCATGCTAATGCTAATATGTGTAGTTAGTTGACATCTTACTAGTTAACAAGGCTAGATAATACTTGATGCATGTAAACAAAGCTGTGACCCTACTTGTATTGGTAACAACAAAAGCAGTAGTAGTAGTCTATAGGGTTACCTCATAATAATAACTCTAGATATATAGCAAGCAGCAGTTATCTGTGACAGATTTCTTTTGCACCATAATATCCTTCCTTACTAGGAGAGCTACAGAGTTAAAGTCGACTGTAGTGTTTACAGTTATGGTGACTACAGCTCACCGGAATTTGTGGTGTCCCAACATGACCAGTAGGAGGGTTGCAGAATATCTCTGCAATGCTGCTCTTGAACCAAAATGCGGTTAAATGCCTCAGAAGGCTTTTGAATTCATGGTATTTTGTAACAGACAGCTCTCATATGCTGCCATATATTACTACAAGCAATATTAAGTACTTTTTTCTATTTCAGATTATGAATCTTTGAGAATCGGTGGCCTGGTTTTCGCAGTGGTCCTGTTCCTCCTGGGTATCTTCCTCATTGTCAGTAAGTGTTTCCCCGCCTTAAGTGCACAGCAGATGTGTAACATCGGGTGTCACCATCAGCACACCGTGATCCCTGTATGTGTGAGCTGGCCTCACAGTCCCCCAAATTTGTACAGCGCTGCAAAACAAGCAGGCTTCTGTTTCTCTCAGAGGTCTGGCAGGAAGGCACGCAGATGCTTCTTGCACAATCTCAGCGGTCGACGCTCCTGTGCCTAGTGTGTCACAGCAGCACCTTTACACCTTATCCCCTTTTCCTCACTCATAGTGTCCTTCCAAGGTTCTCCCTCCTACGTGCCAGCACATGCTGTTACTGCCAGTGGTAGCCCTGAAACCAAAACCAACCAATAAATAATTCATCTGGACCCACACACTGCCACACTTTGTCTCTGCTCCTATTAGTCAGGATAAGTCTGGAATCCATTACTGTACTGTATGAAGAGCTGTGAGCTGTGTGTGTGTGTGTGGAACAGGTTGGTATGTGTGGTGGAATTCACAAACTAGCTGGTAAAAACATAAATCAATCAATAAACTGGCTTTCAAAGCCACAATCCGTAATCTAAATGTAAGTCGAAGAGTCATCACACTAACAAAAAATCACAACAGTGAATCTTGTTATCACTCCAAAATTGATTGATAAAATTGATTGACATCACATGCTACCAAGGCAGAGACAGAGCATAAAACAGAGCTTTAAGAGAACAAACCCTGGAAGTTTATTGTTTGGCATTTACAATATTGCACGTGGAAATATAAAAAAACAACACATCACTGATAACTAGAGAAACCCTTTGGCGCCTCCCAGTGGCAAAGTGAGTAAATTAAGGATGAGTGTTACCTTTCAAAATGATCACAGCTTTATTCTTAGTCATCAGAGTATGTAGGTCACTAGCTTGGTCTGGGATTCCCCCGCTATTTTCCTCGCAACACCAACTTCTGTGGCAAGTATTCATCTCATCCTACACTTTGGGTGGCTTGTTTACGATGAACCATGAGCAAACTCTCAAGCAATGTTTCATGGATTATTACTATCTGAGTCTAAGAAAAAATAAGGCTCATTATTTTCAGAGAAGCTCAGGATGTACTGGGATATCTGAAACCTGTTTTAACCGGTTGGCGATGCGGTGAAGTGCCCATAACCAGATATCCACTGTTAAGGCCAGCCATATTCTTTAATTTTATCAATATTAACCTAAGACACTGCTCTTACTGTGTGCTTTCAAGAGCCTGAAGTTTTGTGTTTCACTCTATAATTGCATTGGCAAACTTGAGTGGTTAAAGAGGTTAAATGTTAAAATGCTTTTGTGGTCTTACACATGATACAAATTCAATATACTGGCTCCTGTATTTTTAGTTTAAACATCTGAATTTGGCTGTGATTTAGATATATGAATGTATGTAGTCTTGGGCTGTAAGCTTATAAAGCCTTCCAAGGATTGCAGTCCAGACTGGCTATTCATGTACCTATCAAAGCTTGGAGTAATGTCTTCTTATTTTAGTACAAAAGCTGGTGTTGGGGGTATGCCACTGACTGTTACAGTAACTTCCATTATTTTCCGATTTCTCTTAATCCTTTCGTGCAACAGCAAAGTGGCAGTTTTAAACTCGGATAATTATTTTTCTTGTGTATTCCCCAACAGGCCGGAAATGTACCTGTTCGAAGAGCGACAAGTCACGGTAAGTTAAGCAGAAGTCAGATTAAATGAAGCAAATTTGTGAAGAATTTTGTTTTCTGTAAAATAAATAAAATATCTCTCTAGCTTTTTAAACATTTGGTTGCACAGACCCTCTTTATTCAACATGCAGTTGCAGAATTTTGTTTCACAAACTAACATTTAACATTTCTTAGTTCCAGGGGTCCTGATGTGGAATCAGCTGTTCCAAGGCGTAAATATTTTTTTCTTTCTTCTATAGCAATAACTATGGATGTTAAATGCCTTCCTATTTTTTTTTTTTTTTTTTTTTTTTTTTGTACAAAACAAACTGAAACAATAACCTGAATCTCTTCCTGCAGCTTCGTAGACACAGCGGCAAGGAGCAGTGAAGATCTGGTAAGTGTATTACAAACATCTGTGAATCTTTTTCTCTGCAAAAACAAGCCAACTGAGATTGTTTCAGGATTAATCAAACATATCCTCTACCTGTTCTCCACAGCATTACTGACTCTTACCATTAGGTGGCAGCAAATACCACGATCACTGAGGACAATATTATGGAACACACAAAGCTTCCTTCAATTTTACAATGTTCTTATGGCCCTTTTTTTTCTTTTTGATGTTTGCATCTTTGTTGACTGTTACTAGGTAATGCACCAGCTTTATTATATGGTAGCAATAGTGTGATTATCATTTATATTTTTCTGACTTCCAAACTGATAAAAAATAATAAAACAGATATTTGGAAAGGATTTGTTTTTTATGCATCATTATTTCGCTTTCTCTGCCATTAGAGGGAGTGCAGTGAAGATAGCCCCATGTTATGCTGCACTCCCGTTTCTGTTGACGCTGCAGACAGTTCAGTTACACATGCAGTAGTAACTACCAGGAGTGAGTGTGAATGATTTATGGGCTGCATTGTGCAGCTTTTGGAGGGGGTCTCTTCAAAAAATCACTTAAAAAGACATCTTAATTTTGTCTAATTTCTATGTTCAGAGCTGTTTATTGGCTGATGTTTCACTGTAGCGAGTCTGCCTGCCTCTGCGAAGTAAAAGCTGCATATGTAGGCTGTTTTTTTTCTCCCTGGAGTTGCAGGAGCAGGGCTTACTGCACTGCACAAAAGAGACATGAGGTAGAAATTGGTGCATTTTGAGCACACACACACACACACACACACACACACATTTCTCCAGGAAAATAAAGAAACTTTGAGGAATAGTGGAGCGAAAAACACAATGTAAAGACAAAATTATAGAATATCTTCTTTTTCACCCATACAGTAACAACCTCAACCCCTCCATCTCCATACGCGTGACACACACAAGACTGTATGATGCCCAGTAGATCATTGACAATAGTTAAATTGTCTCATCAACTTTGACAATATTAGCTGTTTACCCTACTATTTATTTTAACCCCTGTGGTGAACCTCTGTGTAGTCCACATCTTGGCAGATCTGTCACTATGGGGGAGTACCCCTCAAGTTGCACCACTGTGAGTGCAATGTCTCACTGCCACCACCAGAGGGTATCTGCTGAGATTACACTGAGGGGTTCACTGAGCAGTCTTGTCCTCCTGCCTCCTTTCATCACATCCAGCCTCCAACTGCAATCCAGCAACCTGGTAAATTTCTAGGAGACGGAGTTCTTCTACATCTCTGCTGTGCAGCCATGACCACCACAGGTTTGATAGTTCTTCTTCCCTCTTTTTTTAGGCTTTTTAAGGGGGTAACATACAGTACATTAAAGAATTAAAAGCCCTACAGATTGTCTGCATTGAGAAAAAAAATAACTTGTTTGGTTGTTATATGTGTGTTATATGTTGTTATATGTGTGATCATATTGTGATATCATTTCATTTAGATTCATGAAATTAATTGTTTTATTTCCACAATTGTCTTTATGTCGCTAATTAGACTGCAGTATTGTTTCCATTGTGTCAAAAGCCAATTAACTCCTGATACGTACTTAGTGTTATAACAAAGGGAGTTCAGTAACCTCCCACTTGAATGAACAAATGAACAATATTAAAGATATTTAACTGTTGTGTCTCTGAAACTGAGCAGTTATTGTGGCAGAGAGAAAACTGTGGAAAGAAATATAAACTGCCAGCTCAGCCACTTGGGAGTGAGGGTTCAGCAACATGCAAGCCGCATTATTGATGTCCAGATATCCTAGCAGTCTGGCACAGGCTGTAGTGCTGTAGTGCAACACACTTATATTTGCTGAATAAATCTTTATATTGGCATAGAGTAGAATTCCTTATAAAAAAGTCTTATGTTGCATTAACAATTGCTTAAACATTTCACATGGCCCCTTAAACTTCCCCAGCCCCTTATTATTCAGACTCTTTTCTTTCCTGTGATACTCCCTGTATCCTGCTGCTGGCTCGTAACCCACTTTTCATGGTGCATCTCTTTCTGCTGAGTAAAGATGCTGCATTAAGCGCCTCTTGGTGGGGGAAAAAAATGCTCCTGAGGAGTTGTGGAGCCAAGCCTGCAGATCTAGAGAGCTGCAAAGCTTGTTGGCCATTGTGCTGGATTAGAAACACACCCTTAAAGACTGTCACTGTCCTTGTGCTGTTGTGCTGAACTCTACACCTTCATTTTCTTCGCAGAAAGTATGTTTCCAGACCGAAGCGACTTTGATTATGGTAAGATTAACGCCATTTACTGATCTTACAAAAATCAAAAGTACCATATTAAACATCAAATGTTGTACTTTTTATTGCTCTATGTTTTAAGTCCATCATAAACTCCTGTAGGGTCTGTGTGCTAAAGTCCCATTCAATTTTGTCCCTTGTAGATTATGACACATTGCGGACCACAGGGGTTATCCTTGCTGTTATAATGTTTGTCTCTGGCATTTTAATAGCCCTGAGTAAGTTAATGGACTTTCTATTAAATATCACTTTAATATAGAGACTTTATAAAGTAAACATGAGCGAGTTTACCTTTTTAACTAACCTATCATTCCTCAAACAGGTAAAAAATTCACAAAATGTGTAAAATCCTCATCCAAGTAAGACTTGTGCAAGGCTTAGTGGATGACCCGCCTGTGCATGCTGTATGAATTTGACTTGAAGGGGATGCCCAACCAGTGTGGAAAAAAAAAAAATCAATGTTCAGTGTTGTTCTTTGACTAAAACTGAGTTTCCCACAGCTTTTCCTTACCCTGCCCTGGATGCCTCCTCTCTTCATGCCCCCTCCCCTGTTCTGCACACACAACCCAAAACACACTTCCAACACATAAAAGAGTTTTTTTTTGTTTGTTTGTTTAATTTTTTAAGCATAGAACATTGCGTGAGAAAACACACATGGGTAGTGCTTTAATATTCTCTTTAAATCACTGCTTGTTCTTGAAAAGCATTTTTAAAGATGTATGCATTGCACTCCTCATGTGTTGGCAGTGAGTGGGGCAGTGTGTATCCTCAGCTGACCGCATGCTGCTTGTATGGCCAGACAAGAAGAAAGACAAGAGCTGCTGTTTGAACGGGACAAAAAACCAACTGCATATTGGTCTCAGAACTCTGTGGCTTCAACTGTTTTTGGATCCTGATAATGAATATATTTGATTAAATGCAACCCCAAGTTGAAGTTGTGGTCACAGTCTTCAAACTGCACATGCTGTATTGATCAGTAATCATGATGAATTAAGAAACACATATGTTTACTAATTTCCTCCCTTTATTTCTATTTGCAGTTCCAGCTCATCTGGTACCCAAATTCCAAAGACAGAGGGTAAGTTTGCTTAACTGGAGGGAACTGTTTTAGGTCATCATGCAGAAATGTTTATTTTCTCTCTAATTTGTTTCTTATTCTTTTGCAGTTCCGCCTCAAACTGTATAAGAAATATAGCATTGAGCTTGAAAGAGAGAAAGTCATCACGGGAACCACAGCCAGCAAATGCACACACACACATGCCGGTTGTTTATGGCCATTCCTCTTATGGCTGATACACCTCTGTCAGTTGGATGATCAATAAACAGGGTTTTCCAAAGCATCATAACCTGGTTTTATTGAGTCTCCCACTGGATTCTTTAGAAAGTATATCTTAAGTTTGCTCAGTATTGTGTGAGTATTGGGGCTAAAAGCTTGTCTAAGACAAAAAATAAAAAATAAAAATTATATACATAAAAAATACTCCAACCATGAAACTTGATCAGGCAGATTTAATAAGACAAATGCAACAGTTGTCTCTCTCCTTTACATTTTACTCTCGTAAAACAATCAAGAGCATGATTACATATAGATTTACCCATTTTGTATCAATGAGCTAACAACTGCATGCATCAATTAACTGTAACAATTGTCTTTGACATTTGTTTTTCATTATATATGTTAGTATCTAGTTTTAGATTTGCCCTTTAAAAAAAAGCAATAAGATATAGCATGACAACATCATCAAGAACCCAATGAATAGAACAGACCGCACAGAAAAATAAACATGTTAAAATGAAGTATTGTATTTTGATGACAATGACAACACTCAGTACTGTATTACATTTTGAAAATGCTTTGAAAAACATAATGTTTATTAAAGTGTTGGTTTTTGGGTGATATCATTGGCAGTTTTTCTATTTTAAGTTAAGGCAAATGTATTAAAAATTATACCCTGTAAACTCCAAACAATGAGACCACTGTTTCAAATAAAGGTATTGTCCATTCAGTGTGATTCTATCAGTGTCTTTAATATTCTGAATTAGTAATTATGTTGCTCAGAATTGTTCTATATTGATCTAAATGTGATGTAGAAATGAGAAAATATCATAATAATCATGTTTACTGATGACACTGATTTTAAATTTCTGCTTTACAGGAATTCACAGTGTGTAATAACAAAGATGACACACCCTATGCATCACTCAAATTACATTCATAACCAGACCTAATTTCACCTATGACTAAGGTTGATTGTCATGGCAGTAAAGGTCAGTGGAAATGGGGCTTGAAGAATAAATACTCCTTTGGTGTGAGTGTAAATAAGTGATGTAGACTCAGCTTTCTAGTAGGATGATGTATTTTCCACCCTGCTAATTTCTGTAGCCAGGTGTAAACGGGACTGTTCAAAGGCTGCCCTGAACATCAAAACAATCAGATGGAACTTTAAATGCAGTGTTGTTGTACTTTTATTCATGACTCATGACTAAAATGTACAGTTAGTCAGACAATTTGTCACCACACTTACTTATGTAATGTCTTTGTGATAAGGAACATTCTTTGTTCAGTTTCAAATACATAAAGGTTTTACACAGTAAAGTTCTTTTTTTCCATAAAGAAAACATTACCAGAGCTTACACATGTAAGTATGATGCATACAGACAGAGTTAAATTATAGGACTGATTCTTTTTTTTAAACTTACACATTCTTAACATAAGCACACATGCTGACTGAAGTCAAAACCATCACTCAGTGTATCAATATGATAACTTATCAT